>NC_052161.1:49149041-49513119 GCF_902713615.1 Scyliorhinus canicula
TCCTTAAAAATTAAGTCATTTGGCACAAGGCTATTTTGTCCTAATAGCATAGTCATTTAAGTAAAGTAATGATACCATGCATGTTAATAAATGAGGAACTTAAATTATGTTAAGCCATAATTAGAACCAGTCTGTTTGCTTAGTTGGAGGCTGTTATTGATACAAGGGGCAGGGTGGCTCGCTCCATGGTCAATTGTTAAGAACAAACTCAGGTTCCAAAGTAAAATTGCACTCTGGTTTTCTGGGATCAGAGCAGACCTTCTGCCCACGCCATGAATGTGCCCTTCAGCTATTCCAGATCCAAACTTCAGACAGCTGTGAATTGTATGTATGGCACAATTACAGTGCTTGCTTCAGCTGAGATGGCGGTATCTTACCCGAGTATAAAAGAGCCTGTGGTGCCCACCATAAATATTTGCAAATCTTTGCAGAAGTGATGTTACAAAACTGTCAGCATTCGTCATCATCACTCCAGTGAAACGTACGGCAACTTATGGCATCTATCTGTGTGCAGATAAACATGGAACTTCAGAGGTTGCTGTCAGTGCTTCTACAGTCCTTCACTTGGTGCACTGTTGGAAGTATAGACTGCAAGCAATTAAAAATTTGCCCTTTTATGCGTTAATATCAGTGTTTTGAAAAAAAAAACAAAAGGTTGCACATTTTTAATGAATAATGACTGGATTTTAATTAAATTCTAAGCTCCAAGTTAAGTTTAAACTAAGTTCATAATTACTTCTGAACAACCAGATTGGCCCTGAAATATATATTTACAGATTGTCACATTTCTCGATAATGATAATAACGTTCCAAATTTCTTTGAAGTTTATATTTCAGTTTCTACCTTAATTCTGCGTATATGGCCCTATTTATTTCACTCTATGTAAAATAATTAAGAAATGAAAGATAATTAGCAAATTTTAATTCCTGGTTTGCTCTGTGAGAATACTTCAAAGTGAGTGGCTGCTAACTCTGCTTGATGACATCCCTCTTCTGGATTCCTGGAGATCCACTTAAGTTGCCACCAAATTGAATCCAATAATGGGATAAGGGAAACCCAGGACGTAGATATTGTTAGAGTGCAATGGGAGGCTTTCCTTGAGGTCAGCATCATCACTTCACTGCTGACCCCATGATCCACCTCCAAAGAACAAATTGAGACTCAATCTTTGTGTTGTACTGCTACTTTGGCTCTACAGTCCAAAGATGTGCGTGTTAGGTGGATTGGCCGTGATAAAGTTCCCTTAGTGTCCAAAATTGCCCTTAGTGTTGGTTGAGTGGGGTTACTGGGTTATGGGGATAGGGTGGTGTGGGCTTGGGTAGGGTGCTCTTTCCAAGAGCCGGTGCAGACTCGATGGGCCGAATGGCCTCCTTTTGCACTGTAAATTCTATGATAACTGCAGATGACTGTCAAAGATTTCATTTCACTTCCCAGAAATCCTTCCTTCCGGCCCATTGAGACTGCATATCTGTCCTAAATTTCCAGAGTTTAGAATTAAGGATTCTTATTTAAGATTATCCATGCTCCAACTCAGGACTAATATGTGCGAATAAGCACATGATTTGAAATGGAGAATTCAAAGCAGAGCAAAGTAGCTGATTGGGAAGCACATTTTAGACAGTTAGCAATTAGACTGCAGTTATACTGCCAAATGCACAGCTAATGCAAAAGGCTGGACATGATCTGTCCATAGAAATGTTAGTCTGTTACAAGTGTAGATTGCTCTGTAGCCTGGAGAGCTAATGTTGCTAGCTCCAACTTGATTTTTGTAGCCATTTATTTTCAAGGTGCTATAATCACAGTATTAGATATGTCACTTAGACAGCAAAGCTTGTATACCAACCTAACTTCAATTTAGAACTGATGGATTAACTTGCTTACAAAAGAAGCAGCTAAACCTTGTCATCAATTTACTGCTACTAATAAATTCGAAGAATGCACTCTGTGGATGGTGTTGAATGGCTTAGTGAGATCCATGGAGTAACGAATTGGGGTACACCTTGTTCCCTACACCTCTTGTAGCTGACGTATGGAGAGGATCATGTTCGCAGTAGATCTTCTGGCATGGATACTGCAGTGTGCTTCCAAGTACACTTGGTCTGCAAGTAGATGGAATGTCTTAATTATGAGCCTAACAAAGGCCTTCCCTATGGCACTAAGGATTGAGATGCTTTCTCTTGTTACCATCTGCTCTGCCACCTTGGTTTTTGTAACATGTAATGATTTTTGCATCATGTATCAACCTTGGAATGAAGCCTACTTTCCAGCAGGCCTCACTTCTGACAATACAGTATCAGAGTGAAGAATGATGCTGCTCCAATCACCCACACAGAAACTTAGCTACAAAGGCCCCTAGGCTGTCTCTCCCATGCCTGTAACTTGTTCTCCCTGACTATAAGTATCAAGAAAGCCAAGGTCAGGGGACAAGGTGTTCATCGTCCTAATCACATTGAAAAACACACCACAGGGGCCTCACGGTAGCATGGTGGTTAGCATCAATGCTTCACAGCTCCAGGGTCCCAGGTTCGATTCCCGGCTGGGTCACTGTCTGTTTGGAGTCTGCACGTCCTCCCCGTGTGTGCGTGGGTTTCCTCCGGGTGCTCCGGTTTCCTCCCACAGTCCAAAGATGTGCGGGTTAGGTGGATTGGCCATGCTAAATTGCCCGTAGTGTAAGGTTAATGGGGGGATTGTTGGGTTACGGGTATGTGGGTTTAAGTAGGGTGATCATTGCTCGGCACAACATCGAGGGCCGAAGGGCCTGTTCTGTGCTGTACTGTTCTATGTTCTATGTTCTATGGAAGTGATTAGAAATTTCTACCACCTCAGATCCTCAGTGGCAAGCAATCTGCTCTTGATGTGGAACTTTCTGCTTGCATGGGGAAAGTAGCTACTTCCTTTGGCCAACTCATGCTCGGAATAACATCAGGCTTACACTTAGGTCCGAGTTGATGATTTCCAACGCCAGCCTTCTCAGATCCTTTTTGTATGTCTGTGAAACGTGGACGACTCACAGCTATCAAGAAAAGAATTTCAACAATTTCCATCTTTGCTACCTGTGGTGCATTATGGTATGGTATATCCTAGCGAGATCACAAATGTGGCACTTCCCTCAAAGGCAAAGCCCATGTTTGTTGGCACTAATCAAACAGAGGAGGCTTTAATGGATCAGGCACGTCTATGGTGGAACACAATTGTATTCCCTTGGACTTTCTGGATGGCGAGGTAGCCAGAGTCAGATGACCAGTAGTATGCCCAAATCTTCACTTCAAGGAAGTGTGCAACAGCATCCTACAGACCCGAAACATAGACTACCACACCTGCAACTCACCAGCTGAAAAACAGAGGAAAATGGCAACACCTCCTGTGGGCTGACATGCACCACCACAATGAACACTCGGCAACAAATGATAACACCAAACACAACAACCCACAAGGGCAGCTTGTAGCTTCATGCACTGTACTTGTGGCAAAACCTGCCTCGCAGGCATTGGCCTATTCAGCCATCAGCAAAGCTAACCCATCTGAAATGGATTGTTTGCCATGTGTCCATCATCTGTCGTAGCTGAAACGATGCGAACCATGAATAAATTAGAAAATATGGAACATAGCTGCTTTTAAACAAAGTTGACTCGTGATTAGTGGAGCAGCTTGTTGATATCTTCTGAAAAGCATTATTCTCCTCTAAAAATTAAATATATGTAATAATTGAATGGTAATGTGTTGTCTTAGCTATAATTTATACTGAGAGAATTTTCAAATATTTGAAGTGTTCAAAGATGTATTGAGCTGAGCCATGTTGGTACATAGGGTATGGAAGTAAGTTATCCATGGTAGGATGGCAAGAGAAACTGCAGTTCAAATATTGTTAGTTGGTTAAGGTGCTGGTCATAGAGGAATCTGCAAACCAAGGGGAGAAAATTGGCATACATTTATTAAGAGGTGTGCTCTTAAACTGCCCTCTGAAATGACCTACTAAGCCACTCAGTTGTATTCATTAAGGTGGTGCACCAGCTTGTTAACTGCAATTAGGGATGGGCATTAAATACTGGCCTTGCCAGTGATGCCAGCATCCTGAGAATGAATGAAGCAAAACACAGTAAAATATCCAGCTGTCATTCAAAACCAACCCAGCTGATGGAAACTTGTGACATATAATTAAAATATTCATTGCAAGAGTAGTTTCAGTGTTATTTCTGCAGTGAAAAGGGGGATGCGCATTATAACTCAGTCAGCAATCTGATTTTTTTAATAACGAGAAGCCAAGAATAGGCCCAACCTCCAGCAAAGTCTTTCCCGGGATATGTGAAAGCTGCCCACACCCACATGTCTTTTAGGAAGGCTCATCTCAAACCAATTGCCATTCTTCACAATACAGCATTCTGGAGTTTTCTGCGCCAGTGGTTTTCAAACTTATCTCCGGTTAGGCTGCAATAACACAACTGTTATCCCTCAGACCCCCTCTGGTGAAGGATACTGGGAATGATAAACCTTCAAAAAAGTCCTTGCTGATCCCATTGCCTTTTTTTCCAATTCAGATCTCATTCTCAACTCCCACTTACATTGTTCCTCCTCTCAGTTCTTTCTCTACTCCTGTATCTCTTCCTCTTCACCCAGTTTTTTCTCACCGTCTTCATTTCTGTATTTCTCATCCCCCTTCTATGTTTTCTCAATTCACCCTTTGCTTTTGTTTTCTGCATTCTCTCAATTTCATGTTTGTTTCATCTCTCTGTCCTCTCACACATTCAGCTCTCTCTCTCTCTCTGTGACCTCTTTTTCTTCTCTTCACTTTGCTCTTGTCTTTATTAGCCCTTACCTCTTTTCTTTTTTTGTCCCTATAGAGCAGTTTGTTCTTCTGTCGACTTTCTGCAGCAATGTAGGTGCTCTTTCAGGGGCACATGAGAGAGAAGAGGAGGGAGCCACATGGATCCGTCAGGCTGTGAACAAGCAGGACTTTATAAAGAGCAAGGGAGGAGGGCAAACTTTGAATAGATTATGTGCAGTTGCTACAATGTTAATATATGTTTAATTGAGTGCTGGGATAAAGCATGCCTGCAGAAAATTACATTTTACCCATAATCAAACCTGTTGCAGTGCCTCCTACATCTTTGTTAGGATACCGGACCAGACCCCAACATTTGTTAGGATACCAGACAAGAACCTTAAACATTGTTTTTTTATTTATAAAACTGTGAGGAAAGGATGTTTCACCCAAGTAATGACTCTGACCAATAGGTATCTTTTATGTTAAAACAAACTTTAATTTAAACACAGAATTAACCACACCAACAGCACGGTAGCACAGTCGCATAGTGGTTAGCACAATTGCTTCACAGCTCCAGGGTCCCAGGTTCGATTCCCGGCTTGGGTCACTGTCTGTGCGGAGTCTGCACGTTCTCTCCGTGTGTGCGTGGGTTTCCTCCGGGTGCTCCGGTTTCCTCCCACAGTCCAAAGATGTGCAGGTTAGGTGGATTGGCCATGCTAAATTGCCCTTAGTGTCCAAAATTGCCCTTAGTGTTGGGTGAGATTACTGGGTTACGGGGATAGGGTGTGGGTATGGGCTTGGGTAGGGTGCTCTTTGCAAAAGCCAGTGCAGACTCGATGGACCGAATGGCACTGTAAATTCTATGAAAAAAAATCAAATAAATAGTTTTTAAATTATCAGTTAAAAGTTATTTGGCACAAGGAAACACTTGAACTTACTATCTATACATGCTGTTAACTCCAATTAAGCAACCCAATATAGTTCAAATGCCACTGATAAATAACGTCAGCAAAACAGGTGTACTTGCTTAGCTGTGTAGATACTTTTGGAGAGAGTTCCTTCCAAGAGCAGGTCCAGGACATTTCTGTCTTGTCATACTCAAATCCTATGCCACACTGCAAAATTGCAAACTGACCTGGCTCCTCCCATTAATTACGACATCTGTATCACACTAAGTTCCATCACCTGCTTAGCTATGACTAAACACTACTCCATCATGAATTATCTATACTCCAGGGAATCTCCTGCAATCAAAATACAATTCCATTAAAATCAATAATTACACCACTTTTATGACTCCTTAATTACAGCTGTAGCAGACACAGTCTCGGTGCCTTAACCTAGGTTCCTTAGTAATGTTACCACAACAGATATATACTGCTTTTAAAAACATTACTACAATAGATATAACATATAATATGTAAAGTTTCTACATTCATCTCAAGCTTGACTTGGTTTGAGCTTTTTTGCTATTTCATAATATGATTCCAAAGTCGGTGGAAGGAACCCTTTCATCATCAATGCACCTCTGGCTCAACCCCGGCTGAGAGATACCTGCTGAGTAGTGTATGTAGGATCAAGCACCAAGAGGCACTCCTGCCCATGTTGGCCCTGTCTGCTCTTCAGGCCCCAACAGCTAGCTGATAACGCACCCGCTCACTCACTGAACCCAGTGCTAGCATTCGAATGAGCAACTCTGCCCGGGCATTTGTAATTACCTGGACAGCAAGGGCAAGTAGGGCAAAGGCCAGTGGGTGAGTCAGTGCAGGACCCAACACCAATCCAGTTTATCAGCGAAGAGCTCAAATCATTGAATTGGTGGTGTTCTCTGTGATGACGAACCAGCCAGGGAAATAAGACGTTAAAATTAGGATGGGCATTAGAATTACTTGGAGGTTGAGAAGCGGGCTGGCGCTGCTAAACGTGGGCCTGGACTGAGGGGACGCGGTGGCTGTGTCAGTGAGTGGCACCTTCACACTGTCCGGTTAGACTTCAAGTGACGATCGGGTCCAAATTGGAGCAGAGGGGAGACTTGCTGCATTTAATTGTCAGCCTGTTTATCAGAGTCCAACCCGCAGGCTCCTTCACCGCCATGTATCTGTGCTGGGAGATGGGGCAGGGGTGCTGCTAATATTCCCGTTCTGTTTGTTACTGAAATTGAGTGCCCCAGAGCTGGATTTCCCTTGATAGCACACCGATCTGCTTTACTGCGAGTCAGATTCGGCAGACACCGGCCTAACTTTCTGGCAGTGGGCGTGGTGACGCTGCTTTGGCTAACGCAATCTTGTTTTCTGTTGGCCGGAGTGAGTGGATGGGAGAAATGAGCGGATAGTGAGCTTCAATGAAGCCCCCGGTTCTTCCTCAGCATGACAACACCAAAGCAAGGCTGGATTTGCCCCTGAGGACGGTGTGATCTAAGGAAGGACAAATGAACACAGCACTTTAAGGCGGGGGGGCGGTCAGAGGAAATTTCACTGATCCCAAATTAAGCAATCCGAACTCACCTCCAAAATGATTAATTTAATAAGAAAACACATAGGGATGAAAACAAATCTGAGTAATTAGGTAGTCTTGGCTCATAAATACCTTCCTGAATTAGGCACCATGTTTGAAAATATCACACTGATCCAGTGATGTGTGTGTCTGTGTTTTTTTTTTCACAGCCTGTCTTCCTGTTCTTTCGAATAGCTGCTGGGGCAGGTAAACCTAATAGACATATGCGCAACTGTTGTGTGGTGCAGTGATGTGGTGGTAAATATTAATGTTTTACTTTTATTTTTTTACTATTCATCCATTTTCCTCTTGGGTACTGAACTGACATGCTTGTACTTTAAATACTTTGGTCAATCTCTGTTGTCCGCTTGTGACGGTGATGATGTTTGTCGTTCTGTTTTTCCCGCTCCCCGACACTGCAGCTAAAAGGTATCAGCGAAATGAGAAAATCTTTCGAGAAACTGCCCTCTAGTCTGTTTGCCAAAGCAGCAAATACGAAGTGGAGGAACAGGGACAGCAGAACATCGGCCAAACATCTTTGTCATTCGACTCATGTTGATACTGTATTTCTTCGGGCCACCCCCCCCCCCCCCCCCCAACCACCCCACTCTCCGTCAGACCGCTCATCATCCATTTTGCTTTGACGTCGGAAGTCTGCACAAGAAGGCCACACATACCTCGCCATTTCATACATTTCCTGTGACACTTGAATTCAATGTGGGACAGTTCCGAAACGGTGTCACAGATCTGTTGCCAAACACTAACAAGTAGAGTTGACTACATCTTTTAAATATCTCACATTTATAATGTTTAGCTGAAAACATTATTGTCTTTTAAAAGGAGAAGCGGCATCCTTCTGTAAAGTTTTATGAAGTGCAATGCGAAAATTGTATATCTATACTGTACTAGAGAGGTTTTTTTTTGTACATTGGATTGTATAGACCGTGGTATCCCTTTACGTGATGGCGTTATTGATATTTCCCTTCACCCCTTTTTATGCCCGTGGTAGGTTAGTTAGGTATTTTTCATTTTGGTGATTCCTTATATTAGATACTACATTTTGCATATCTGGTTTTGAATCACAATTCAACTCCTCCTCATTTTTATATCCATTTTTAAAAGAAAACTAATTTATAATATAACCTTTCCAGCAATCCTAGGTGAACCTATTTTCGTGAAGACTGGCTGCTCGTGGGTCTGACGTTTATACTATTAGGTAGTACGGTAGCAGATTGAACACATAAAAGTACAAGTTCTCGACCAAACTATACTTTAGATAGCTTATACCGAAATAATCTTACTTTACTATAAACACCACGCCGAATAACAGCCTGTTTGTGTTAAGTACTTCTATAGTAACTTATTCCTCAATAATGCCAAGTTTTCAGAATGTGAAATTTAATAGGATGGGTATCATAAGATTTTTTTGTAAACTATTTCTGTCTATTTTTGTTACTGCATATGGTGCCAAGTATCTATGGACAGAGTTTAATGGGAATCTCTCCTTCTGATAGTAGCTTGCTCGATGTGCTTCAATGGACTGTATATAAAGACCTGGAACCTAAAGTTGCAAATTTCGTATTGTACCGCCTATATTTAATCTCCAGCGCTAATGTTGCGAATTTTACACGCTGCCTTCTTTACAGCATTAAAAGATGATTAGGTCGGAAAATGGGAAACACAGCCAATGCCGATTCGTTTCCTCTATCGATTTAATTTACTACACTACAAAGTTCACTAGCTACTTGATAGCAGTGGATTGATGCGTGTTCTCGTATAAATCACTATGATTGGAAATGATTTTGTGTCCGCCGCCAGAATTTATGTGGCCGTGACCGTGAGATCATTCTCGCCTGTAGACCGAGTGTAAAAAAAAGTGTGCAGACAAACTGTACCAATGTGCCCATGTATCAATAGCCACACACACTGTAAACTATTTTATTAAATCAAGGATTCAACTTAAGTGACGTTTATGGGCTATAAAAATAAAATTCTTTGTTTCTCAAACAATTCAAGTGTCACGATTCGTCTTTTGTGTCACCAACTGGTCTTTTCTGATAACTGGGAGCAGTTAGATTTGTTAGACGACGTTTCCAGGACTCACTTCTTGCTCTAACTTTTCATGGCGGTGCGCGGCACGGCGCCCATTCATTCTCCTCTCCCAGAGTGTGGGCTTCGATGGCAAGGAGGGGGTCGTAGAAAGTAGGAGGTCCTTGAAAAGTCTGAGGCCAAAGAAGCGCAGCCACTGGGGTCACACATCACCCACCAAGCAGACGTGGATAGCGGTTGCATTTCGGAGGTGAAGGGAACTCTCTTGAGTGTCGCGTAAACGAAACGAGTACTTAGGGGGAATTTATCCAAGTATTCGATTAAATCGATTCCCAATTCTCCGATTATCACACGGGCGAGTTGGGGGAGTGGGGGTCCTGCTCTCTCGTGGCCTGTTAAGGTCCCTTCGCTCAAGTGCCCTGCTAACGCGCGAAAACAGCAACCGCAGCACACGCAGACCTTACGTTCCATCCTTGTGGGGAAAGAGGGAAGTCAAAACATTTCAGCGCAGCCTTCCTCGGAGAAGCATCATCAAAAATAGAAATTGACGGGAGAGCTGATCCGATTGACAGTTTGTGAGAAGCCCCCCTGCTCAGCGCCACCAGTAACCCAGTGATGACTCCATCCTGGGCGTGCTGCAGATCTGTGTACCTGCTGTCCAGTGCAACTTAAAATAAACCGAACAATTAAAACTTTCTACCGCCCTCTAAAGTGAAGTACACGCTGCTGTATGCCATCCAATTCAGCTTTGTAAAGATAAAATCTATCATAGATAGATATTAAAATCTCAACTGTGCTTGGAAAATTGATTTAAAGCGATTCTAATTCATTTTTAGAGATCTGAAAGTCAGATAGATTCAATTGACCAAAACTGCACAAAATCTAGGACCAAGTGACATACATGTATTTTAAAACGTTATTCGTGGACGAAATGTTTAAGCAAAACATGTAAAATATTTTGATGCAGCAGACTGGATTGTAAGTTCACGTGGACACAGCAAAAAGGCCAAAGGATCACACGTAGTATTGATCCGCTTCACACACCCCTGAAATAGACCCCCCCCCCCCCCCCCCCCCTCTCTTTTTTTGGTTTTCTTCAATCCCTAGAATTATCGCCAAATTCTCAGCGGGCCGTTTCATTTCTCTTCTCAATGGACATTACGGCCTGCGAGCCGAATGGGAAGGTTTGTGTTTCTGACTAGACATTAAAACATCTTTCCGGATTTGGAAGTTTGGAAAAAGTGGAGATGTCTCTGGGATTCCAGCTTCCAGAGCCTCGTTTACTCTCCCAGGTCGCTTTAACTTGTCCACTGGGTCGCCCTTCTGTTTGTGACTGTCCTGTTGCAGACTGTACCATCACAGCGTGACGAACCCCACCCGACCCAACCTCCAACATCCCGCTCTCCCCTGGCAATCTGCCCTCATTTCAGAACAGGTTTCACCCACCATTAAACAACAAAGTATTCGAGGCACCTCACTGTTGTGAGCCTTCAAAGTTTCCAAGGCCGAGCCTTATTTTCGGAACGAGCGATTGAAAATGTGTACGCAATTAAGATTCAGTGCTTCGATGTTTTACTTTATATAGACTAGAACTAGGTAGAGAGAAAGGAAGATTTTGTCTCTTCATCATTAAGGCACTTTCAGATGTGATATCTGATCTCCATTCACAAGGCTCAGTGGCCTCCAGGCTTTCCCCATACCTATTGGAAATTCGACAGCTTTACAATTAGTTGAAAGAATTATTACAATTGTATCAACGCGCAGGAATTTTTTGATAGACATTTGAAAAACTCACTGTAATTATCCCCCCCCCCCCCCCCCCCCCCCCCCCATTTGATATTGTCGATGTTTTAAAAAAAAATATTATTTCTAAAAACAAGACACACGAGGGTGTTTTTTGACCTTCGGGTGACGAGAGTCTGTTTCACTTTTCATTCGTTATTCGTTGCAAATGATCAGCATTTTCGGAGCTTTCGTCAAACTGCGAGCGAGCCTAGAAACTAAACGGGGTTCCACCATTCCCCGATCTTATTTGTTAGGTAGACTGGAGCAGACTCGGAGCAGCGGGGGATGATAACCAGGCTCCAAACCCCGGGCATCCCCTTTGCATTTTGCCCAACTGATGCCCTCATTTAATGAAACTCGATCCGTTTGATTTCTGGAATGATAACGGGATTTTATCCAATGCAAGATGAGCTACAGGACCCATATAATCATTAGATGATGTTAGAATTAGGAGTAATATATGTCATTTCAATATAAAATAAATGAAATTAGTCAAAACCGCGGTTTCGCACTGAGAAACAAAAGGTGTTTAAGTTCTGCTCACGATATCACTGTTTATGATGAAGAGACAAAATTTTCCTTTCTCTGAGCATTGTTTTAATTAGGCTAGCGTCGAGAACTTTGGTTGAGTTTATTGTTGCGGTAGGGATTCACACGGGCTTCAGGTATTTTAACTGGGATCATATAGAGTCATTGTGGATTGTTAGTGATTCTGCATTAAACCGTTCCAACAGACCTGTTGACTGCAATCAACCCCCCACCCTCCTCCCTTTCAAAACAAAGTAATCGACTACCTCTGCGCCAAAACAAAAACAGGAATTTTACAAAACGGGGTTTGTGACTTGGGCCTGATTCTCTTGCTCAAATGGTATCGGGTCAGCGGGACCATCATGACTTTTTACCCTGTGCACTTCAAATACATTTGAATGTGTTCGTATCAGTCCATTCACAGCCCTGGCTGGAGAACCCATCGATTGGTCAATTTACAGGTAGCTCGATAACGTGCCGCCCTTGCAACCACCCGAATACTCAGCTCACTCCAAAAAGCAGCCGGATTTCGACCACCGGGTTTCGTATTGTTAAATAATTTATTGGCAATACAAATGATCCTCCCACACACGCACCCCAACTATTGCGGACGCAATAATAATTAATAATTCTTTCAAACCACCTCCGACAGAGTGTCCAGAAGTTCCTTCGGATTTAATGGAGCAATAAACAAAACTCTCCTCCGAAGGAAAGTTCAGCCTCGTAGGCGAGAACAAAATATTAGCCTTTTGAATGTAAATACACAAAAAAAAGAACTTTACATTTAATGTATATTTTACAACACAAACGTGCATCTTAATATGTACAGCTACAGTTTTAATCTGTATTTTATACAAAAAAGGATGAGCTCTGATTGTTAATCCTCAACACGGAAATGCTAAGAAAGAAGTCTGGTTTCATGGACATTTGAGAAAATCCCACTTCATCTTTCAAACCTGCCTCAGCTCCAGTCCAAGTTATTTATATAATCCAGCTGCAAGATAATTCCATAACTTATTCTGTAAAAAATATATACATCTCACATACATTAGGCTGTACAACACATATCACTTAAATCTGTGGAACATGGGATTTATTTTAAACGTTTTTTTTAATACCCTGGTTAATTCAGCCGCTCGAGCTGCTCCGATGATTTTTTTTTGTTTGTTTAGTTTTGAAAGTTTGTCACAAGATCTCTGGGCTGTTGCTGTGTGGGTCCAGGATGGTGAGGGAGCTGGCGCTTTTGTGCTTTTTAAGTAATCGTGTAATTTTTTCATCATCCGAGTTGGGATCCAGGGGTCTGTTGTATTCGTCCTCGTCCTCCTCGTTTTCCGAAGTTCCTTTGAGTTTCTCAGTCTCTGAATCGTGCTTTTTCTTGGCGGTGGCCATTTCGGCCGCGTGCTTCTTCCTCCACTTGGTCCGCCTGTTCTGGAACCACACCTGTTGCCAAGAGAAAATGAAATGTATAAACTCTTGTGTTTATTAGAAAACACCCACACACACCGCCGCCCAACAGCTGCCAGCCTGGTTATTTTCGACTATCGTGTTTTGATTTAAGCAACAAAGTTAAAAACTGCAGACACAATAATCAAACCACGTTCTTAAATAGTGCGAATGGAAGGGGGTGGGATGGAGAGGGGGGGGGGGGGGGGGGTGGAAGGTTGAGAATTTTCCCATTCCTCAGTAGTTTAGTTGAGGCTTTAACTTAAATACAGCACCACAGGCAACGGGGAAATGGTGAAATGTGTTATGTCTCAATCCATGGGACGAGATCATGGTCTGCACCGTTCCTTACACTTACTTTCGGGGGAAATTACATCATATTTCAATATAGTGTGTGTTTCTGACACTCAAAATGGAACATAGCTGGATTTAGCAAGGGGCCTAGAAAATGGACAATCCAGTGGTACACGCACCCCCAATTATTGTTGTATATACAACATGGTTCACGTATTTCCTCAACACAGACATTATTAAAACCATGGTTAGGCGGAATCCTTTTAGTGTTAATCGGCTTGGCAGCACTTCCCAGTCACTTGAGTATCAAATACAAGCCTCTGTTTAACAGCTCGGCCTCGTAGAAGTACTTAGATCGAGTTTGGTGAACTCTGAATAAATACATCTACAACCCTTAACAGCATTTGAATGTCCAGTTCTGCCCTGTGTTAAACGAGGCTGTTGTGTGATAGGGCATCTGAAGATAATATTATCCCGCCTGTTTCCTGTCTGTAAAAAGGCCACATTCAGTATATGTTATGGATGGATTTAATGCGATAAAGATGTGAAATGTTTTACCTTTACTTGGCTTTCTGTCATTCCCAGAGAATAGGCTAACCGGGCTCTCTCTGGTCCAGCTAAATATTTGGTCTGTTCAAACGTTTTTTCCAGAGCAAAGATCTGTTGACCTGAAAATGTTGGCCTGGAATGTTTCTTCTTCCCGTCCTTGTCAAGGACTAAACTGCCTTGCGCTGCGGGAGGGGGGGAGAGAACAGGGGGAAAGAAAAAAAAACTTAAAACAGCGAAATATTGTTTGTATAATTTGTAGACGGCGGCACAGAAAGCACGCGATGTCGTTCAAACCAGTTCACTGTGTCTTTGAGAATGCAAAGTATACAAATCAGCAAGTGGAATTGGACCCCTGTTGTCTTTTCGAGGGAGGGGGTCTCACAGAATAAAATAAAAAGAGTGAATTATTTTATGGTCATTATTTCCTCCACAAGAGAGGAGCAACAAATTGCTGTTTCGATGAGCCAGTTGAATAGTTGAATCAATGGCTGTTACATATATACTGTTGAGCATGACCACTCTATAATTCAGGAAAAGTTTATTTTATAGGCTTGAGTGAAAGCATTCATACAAAACCCACTACACAACGCAATATATATATTTTTTGAAAAAAGCTAGTGTTTCAGCCAGTAATGTCAAACGGCGGATTTGAAAGTACATTACACATATTTAACCCCAAAAAGAAACCATAGCAATGTGCTTGGACAGTACGTACTTGGACAGATTACCCGAGGATCTCTCCACGGGGAACCCTGCATCATTCCCGGCCAGAAGATGGGGGGTCTCCCCGGCAATTCCGCAAGGGGCTTGGGGTACCTGGAGACGGCGGCCGATGTCGGGTTAAAATACATCCCCGCCGTGGTGGCAAGCCCGTTGAGCCGAGGGAGTCCAGAGAGCAGGTTGGTGGCCGCGGTCACAGGTCGGCCTAAAATGTCGCTAATCCCGTGCGGTGTCCCCAGCGGGAACTGTGCGTTCAAACTCGCCAGAGTCGGGGCTTTGAAGGTCGGGGGATTCTGCAAGGAGTACGGAAATATAGACGCCTTCATCTCAGTCATATTGTGCAGCGCAGCCAGCGGCGTGCTGCTCAGGACGAATGCACTCTGGCGATTATCCATCTGCCCGACGGCTAACATTTGATCAGATCATAGATTTGACAGGACCCACTCGTAAAAGCTGCGAGATCTTGGATCGTGGTGGGTGTTTTTTTTTAAAAGAAGAGAAATCTGGAGCGGAGGTGAATGTGCCTCCACTAATGGCAAGTGTGAATGGTTGTGATTATCCAGACGAGCGTATCCAGTCCGAGGAATCTCCAAAGAAGTCTAGCAGGCGGGGTGTGGGGGAGGGGGGGTGGGATGGTGGGGGTGAAAAATGCCTGCTCTTTCCCTTCCTTCCTGCCTTCCTTCCTTCCTTCCCGCTTTCCCGGGGTTTAAGGTGAAGTTTGACTGGAGCCAGTCGCCAGGGCGCGGGAGATGCGCTGATAAACCACCCCGGCACCTGCCAAAGTCCCATTCCCATTGGTCAAGGGCGGCCAGGCTGGCTCTGCGATTGGCCCAACGCCTGCAGTTCCCGCTGCCTCCTCTAGTTGGCCGGAATCGGAGCGAAGAGGGTTTGGCTCAGAGGCAGCAACCTCGCTGCAAACCTCAGGCCAGATTGCGTTCAGTTTCAGGTTGATTTGTTTTCTTATTAAATACAAAATCAGATGTCTAAGAAATAAACCAAAACTCAGCAACCCTCCTCCCGCCGCCCCCCCCCCCCCGCAACCCGCACACACTTTTGTTGTTATGATGTGTCCAGGCGAGTAATCCCACCATTTAACTTTTATTTTGCAATACTTGGAGAAAACAAATCATTTTAAAAGTAATAACTCAGTTAGAGCCATTTGATTCCAAGAAAGGAGAGTCGGCCGCGTTATCCCGAAGTTCAAGAAGAAGAAAAAATACCCTGCGATTTGACACATTTCAAAGAACTGCAATGTGTGGAATGATCAGCAACAAACAAGAAACAGACTAAAGGCTGCAAATCAGTGCCCCCCTCCCCGGGCTGTGTAACCGCACATGATGTGTGTGTGTGGCAGTGGGATTGCCCCTGAACTCCTAACGAAATGATCCTCTTTAATTAGAATCTCTAGTTTAAAAATATGAAGGCAGCACTATGTAGGAATGATGCAAACCCCTCTTGATCCAGGCCGTTCCCATAATGTTTGTGCACGATAATGGTGAGACGAGCACAAGTAATGTGCGAAAAACGAGTGCTGTCTATTTATAAAGACATGGACATCTCAATTACATAAACACCTGAGCTGTTTGATTTGAAGTCTTTTCAATATGTATCATTTAAGTAGCTCTGACACGCAGATGTGCTACAATATTGCTTGTCGTCGCCAATTAACTGCACATGGAGGCCATCGTCCACTTTATCGACTTCTCGCTGCGATTGAGGATGTTAGAACTCGCATTATTTCGGTCGGTCTGGAATCAGACGAACCGGTTTAAAACAGATGTTGGCAAATGTGTGTGTGTGTGTGGGGTGGGGGGGGGGGGGGGGGGGGGGGAGGTAGTTTTACAATGGCAAACTCCAAACGACTGAATTCCCATTCCCATTCTTTAATGTATCTTACAATTCTCCGCTGCAATCAGTTCACAATCAGTGGTTTGTTTCACTCTCCCATCGTCTATAATCACACTATTTATTCTTTTTTAAATATAGTTTGTGCAATGGTAGAGGAGCGATTCCATTTCCTGTTTACGAAGACAATTGTTTAAAGGAATATGGATCTTCTAAACGAGTTCAGAACTTAATCATTAGAAAATGACCGACCCAGCAATGGGACAAATAATAACAAACGGACTTCAAAACGTGAAACGATCTTCAGATATGTGGACAATGTCTAACACTTGTTTTGAGTAAATATGGAGCAGCGTGACATAGACTTGAATAAAGTCGGCATTTGCGAATGACGCTAAACCGAACCATTTGCGTTTAAATTAAGTTCAAGTATCTGAGGTATTTTTGTGTCAGCGGTTTTGTTTAAGGTATATTGGTGCAGGATATTGCATGGGGAAAATGTCAGCTTTCTTTCTCCTTTAATGCTAGATATAATTCAAACTTCACAGTACCAATGCAACAGGTTGCATACATTTTGGAGTTATATTAAATGTCCAAATACGCCATCTATTGCGGTCGCGTAAGATCATTAAAAACGGTATGTGCCTTTCAGAGTTCTATTAATTAAAAACAAATATACACATATAACTTTTGGAGAACCAGCCACTTGCAAACACTCCACCGACTACAGGTTCGAGCACAGAACAGACCTTGCCTGGGCATGGAGATGCAAATCTTAACGAAGCTTTAAACAATGCAAATCGGGTTTAATAAAGCTCAAAAGTAGTTTCTCTCCAATGAGTGAAAAGTTTTCGGTCCCGATGAATAATTGTAAACAGATAACCTGTGTGTGGGGGACACTCGAGAACGCAGCGTGAGACCTCTAGCGAGCACATCGGGTGACAGCAGGGGAGCCCAGACCAGCAGGTTTCACTGATAGTCACCACCAACACGATTTTCACTGGAAACTTCAAGTGGCCCACGGCAATTTTACTGAGTAAAAACCGACTCGCGAAGTTTGGAGATCTCCGAGCTATTTGTAATAGACACGGGGTGAACAATGTGACGGGATTTACAGCGGTTTAATCGGAAGCAGACTGACCGTTTAGCTCAAGAGCAATATTTTCAAATGAAGTAAAATCGAGCAGGGCTTTTTGACGCCCCCAACCTAAAATACTGAGCAAAGTAACTTCATGTGAAATCGAAAGAAAGGCACAGATTAATGTTGCATAACAGGGAGGTGATTAATGGGGACTTGCATTCCCCCAGCACCTATCGATCCACCCCCGAACAGCATATTTAAATGAGGACTTAATGAATTTTCCTTAATGAGGACAAACTGAGACATTAGAATACCACAATGATTGCTCCTATTTAAAAACAATTGTTCACGGGATATGGGCATCGCTGGCTAGGCCAGCATTTATTGCCCATCCCTAATTGCCCCTGAGAAGACGGTGGATTGCCCCTGTGGTGTAGGAATACCCAGAGGTTCCTCCTCCAGGTTGAAATTGGAGTTTGCCACTTCAACATTTTCTTTCAAGAAGCCTCTTGTTTCCGCTGTGTCTTTCACCCCACACTGGCGTATGCCCTGTATTGTTTCTGTGGTCTTTTTATTTCCCCATAAAACAACCCGAGCGCATTCAGATGGTCACCCTATCCCTGATTGTGTAAGTTTTGCAATTGCAACAGGCGCTATTCCTCCGCCTCTTCCTTGCTGAGCTGAAGTTCTGAATAAATAACGTTTAGATTTGGGAATTGGCAGAGGCCGCCCTGGTGAACGATCGGCACAGCCTGCAAAATTGGCAAATCCCATCCTCGCTGGCCTGTTACCTCTTCTTACATTCGCTGCGACCAATCCAACCCCCTTGGCAAGAGCCGCGAATCGGTCATATTCCCCACTTTTAATGCAGGGTCGCCTTGTCGAGATACGCTGTAACCTCCACTGTAACGACAATATCTTTCAGATATATATATATATATAAATAAAACATTGTTTTAGCTTTGACGTTGCTGTACAGTTGATGCCACTATGTTACATTATTCGGGTATCGAATGTTCTGAACTGGACGAGTAACCCATCACCCAAGAAGTTTAAGGGCAAGTTAGAATGCTAACTGATACAGACACTGCACGTTGTACTTGTGAGCTGCTGGTGTAGCTGAAACGAAACATGAGTGAACAATGGCTGGGTTTAAAAACATGGAAACGGATTTATTTATTGTTTCTCATTCTATTATTGTCAAGGGAAATTTAACGACCACTTCTGGAGTTTTCGAGAAAGAACAGTTAGCTCTTCTTTATCTGACCCCCTCCCCCACAAAGTAGAATTCGAAACAGCGTGATCTTAGCATGATTCTGAGGGAGTTGACATTAAGCAGTCTTCGTTTTAATGGTTTCGACACGGCAGTAAATGGTTGCTGTCTCTTTAAAAGCAAGTTACATAAATTTCGGAGCAGACAGCACACCATCGGTCCGCGAATCGATTCGATTCTCACAGGTAAAAAGCAAGCCATCAGGTCCTCCAAATGGGTTGAGGTTAACTCGTCCGTCGCAGAGTGCCCCCCGGCCCCCCCCCCCCCCCCCCCCCCCCACACACACACACACACAATTGGGCAGGTTGCAGTTATTTCAGGAAAATAAGCCGCCATTCCCACTTTCAGCACTAAACATGTTGATAAAAAAATGGGGAATAGATTAACAGAATGCCGCTCATTTAAACATGTCGCTGCAAATTGTTGGCCTGCAGATAAGTTTGAAAACATCAAGGCACCTCAAAAAGACATGGACCGTGTCAAACATTCCGAGGGGGTGAACCGGCTGACTGTCAAAGCCGCTCAAAATATTGATATTTGCCAAGGTAATGTCATTTCCTATCAGAGGTTTCAGAAATTGACGAGAACGGGCTTCTATATAATTGATATGAAACCCGAGAAATGTTGGAGAAGCTCAGCGGGTCTGGCAGCATCTGTGGAGAGAGAAAAACAGGGTTAACGCCAATACGACTTATTCAGAACGAGATAGTCGAATAAGATTAAGTGTTAACACTTGGCTATTCAAGCTAGAGGGACATGTACATCATTAAGCCACACTTCATAATTTGTGTAGAAATTCTGGATTGATTTTGTGCAGTCGGTTAAGCAGGACAACAACAAAATCATATGAAAACAAACTGCTTGCCTTTTTGCTGGTTTATGTGTTTCGGGGCTCTCAGGTGTGACAATAGTTAATACCCTTCTGGTGGCAACATGCTGAGTTACGGGAAGCGAATGTATAGAACAATCCTGATGCTCCCAATATATTTGATCTCATTTGCCTCGATTTCTCTGGGGGCGGGCAATATATTGAGTTACACTAATGATAGCTCACTCAAAAAATGTATAGCTTCGGGAGTCCTTCGATCCGAGTCAACTTCAATCTTCAGCTCAAAAAGTCAGCATCCCACATTACCAAATGATAAGACCTGTGCAACCTCCAATGCTTCAACCGAGTCAGTCTAGCAATTCTCAGCAAAAAATAAATTGTCTGCTAGTGGTTGTTCCATGAGTCCCCCGCGAGTCTTGGGGTTCAAATGTTTGGGTCTTACAAGGTCCTCCCAACAGTAGAACGACGCGTTTAAAAGCTCCTGACCCGCATTCAATTAAGATTTTATCCGGAGTTAAATTGACACTTTCACACCATTTCATTTAATATTTAAACATATATATTATGCATCCCCAAACGGAAGGAGCCATTTTCCGCAGAATCCTCACAGGATAATACATGGCTTGGCCAAGCTCAGTGTTTTCTTATCTGGCTCAAATTCTTGTGAGGGTTTTCAAAACCCCCGCAGATAGGAAAGGCGCGCACCACAATTTGCCACATTACAAATACGTGGCTCGAACGCAGCTTTGGAAAATGCATAAATTCCAGTTATTTAAAATGCTTTCCCCAGATCTGAAGGGGAGGAAAGTCAGATGGGGGGGAAAAAAGCAAAGGCTAAATATTTCATGTTGATTTAAAATGCTACAGAAATCGCCCAGTATCATTTTGAAAACATACTTGAATGACCTGGTATTAAAAGGGCCGCGTTCTGTTGATCACTGATTTATGTTTGGAATGGTTGGGGCAATTTCTTACTTCCACTCTATCTAAAACACGAATTAATTTTGTCAAGGTTTGTCAGCGCATGAATGGAAACCCCTGAAAAAAAATGAACCGTGGAATCTATTTGGAATTCTGCTCGGAATCCTTGTAATCAAAATATTAATTAGTTACAGAGTAAAGTTATCTTTAGTGATGATCAGGTAGAAGCGAGCTCTTTTTAAAAATTAAAGCGACCAGGCAGACATTTTGCAAAGGAACAATAAACTCGGCTGTCACAGGTCTGCCTTTTTGCTGTTAGTTCTACAATTGGACATTGGGCTACTGGAGAACTACAAGTGGCATTTTATATTTTGAAATGTATAACAATAATCTGAACGATTAATTATTGCTAGTCGTTGAGCAGATCGTGTATAAATTACGTTTTAATGATAACATATTTGCAAAGATTTCAATTGTAGGATATAAAAATAATTTGTCGAGTTTACTTCTCAATCTCCCAATCAAATAAAACTATAAAGATTTGCCAAAGATGCACAGACCTTGGAAAAATCAAGACGTAGAAAATATGCTTATAATGCACATACATATTTCACGTTAAAATCTTATTTCAACGGTTAGTTTTATTTTAGAACCACCACAGTTGTTATCATTTTCACAATAATTCAAATAAACGAAAATATTGAAATCGGACTCTACACAAATATTGTATCCAGTGTTTGTTAAACATCAGTGTGCAAAAAGCATGGTAAGCAACTGTCATTTCACGACGTTTTCAGACCTGGTACGAGAAAGCTACAAGCAACGCCAATCTGTATTCATGAAAAGCAGCTAACCTTCAATTGAACTCAGGAGTTGCAACAATTAGACTTTGTTGCCTTATATGAGCAAGCTGACGCAAAGCGCTTAACTTCAGTAAATGGGCTGGAGTTTTAATCAGAGGGAGAGGGGGAACAGGGGATGTGGCTGCGTGCTGGGGCTGGTGGGGTGTCGGGGAGCAGTCTGAGTCCTTGGCAGAGCAGATTTGCTCCTGGCCTTGCCCCATTTAACAACAGGACCTGATTAGCTTCCCTCGTAAAGTACAACTCGAGGTGTGGAAGGTGGATAAAAGCTCTGAACTGAAAACAGTCACCGAAGAATGGGCAGTGAAAGAAACGTACCCACGTATAGATGAACAATTAAATTGATCAAGTCCTTTTCTGAAGATGTGAGCCTCCATTTTCTTCTGTAAATGTAGCAATATTTTCTGTCAGATTCCTGTGATTTAGGGGCAGCACGGTAACATAGTGGTTAGCACGGTGGCTTCACAGCACCAGGGTCCCAAGTTAGATTCCCTGCTGGGTCGCTGTGTCCAGAGTCTGCATGTTCTCCACATGTCTGCATGGGTTTCCTCCCGGTGCTCCGGTTTCCTCCCTCAGTCCAAAGACGTGCAGGTTAGGTGGATTGACCATGCTAAATTGCCCTCAGTGTCCAAAAAGATTAGGAGGGGTTATTGTGTTAGTGGGATAGGGGGAAGTGAGGGCTTAAGTGGGTTGGTGCAGACTCGATGGGCCAAATGGCCCCCTTCTGCACTGTATATTCTATGTTCTATGTACCAGTAAAAGTAACATTTACAACACATGAATCTATAAAAAGACAAATCTGAGCAGAATATTTATTAAAACTCTGAAAGGTGCCTGCATTACACTGCCAATTCCTGCAAAGCACTTTCTGAGGAAGGCTTAATTTGGATCATAGATGTAAAACTGCCTCTCGTAGCAGCAGCCCTCTCACTTGCTCCCAATCTGAGTACTCATCACCACTTTCCCTATTTCCTGTTTTTTGAAAAATATTTTTATTGGCATTTAATATCCAAAGTTTGTAGAACAATACAGAAACAATAATGATCAACACAGTATCAACATGAACACAGATACCACAGGCTGTCCCCACGTCTGTGACAGTGGTCCCAGTTCTAACTTTTCGCAGTATTCCCATTTTCACAGTAACTTCATTGCAGTGTTAATGTAAACCTACTTTTGACAATAAAGATTATTATTATTCCCTACTTTATTTACATTAGTGTGTATCTTATTGTTTTTTTAGAAGTGTTCTTATTGGCAGCACGGTGGCACAGTGGTTAGCATTGCTGCCTACGGCGCTGAGGACCCGGGTTCGAATCCCGGCCCTGGGTCACTGTCCGTGTGGAGTTTGCACATTCTCCCCGTGTCTGCGTGGGTTTCGCCCCCACAACCCAAAAGATGTGCAGGTTAGGTGAATTGGCCATGCTAAATTGCCCCTTAATTGAAAAAAAATGAATTGGGTAATCTAAATTAAAAAAAAAAGAAGTGTTCTTATTGGGACTCTTAACGTTTAGTGATACGAGTTAGACACAACTTTACATATGTATTTACAGCTATTGCCAGGACTCTTTACATCATTCATAATTTATAATTATAATTACATTTGTTTTGCTGGGGAAGGAAGTCCTGTCCCCCCTCTATTTCTCGGGGCAGGTTAGACAGGTCGTTCTCCCGGTTTTGCCCATGTGGGAGGGATCTATGTCCACTCCTGCGAATGGCCTCCCTCCCAATTCCTTCGCTGCTATATGTGGGCTCCCTTTCATTCAGGCGATGTTCCCTGTACCCCCCTTTCAACCCCAGTCAACCCTTGCCGCCTATCTTCCACAACCACCTACCTTCCACAAGGGCTGATGTCTCCCATCGGATCCCAGGATCATCCAGCATCAGCCGCCGACCGAGGAAGCGAGGGAAATGCAGCGGTCTGCAGGTTAGACTGAAGGAACGCGGTTTCAAGACCCCTCTCCCCAGCATACACCTGGCAAACGTCCAAGCGATTGAAAACAAGCTGGATGAACTTAACGCCAGACTTACCTCTCAGAGGGAAGTAAGAAACTGCTGTGTGCTCTGTTTCACAGAGACATGGCTCACCCCCGCCTCACCGGACTGTGCCATACAACCTGAAGGCTTCTGTATTCACCGGGCGGACCGCACGGCATCTTCAGGCAAAGCGAAGGGTGGAGGGGTTTGCCTCCTCATCAACTCCTCCTGGTGCTTGGATATGGTGACCCTGGCGACCTACTGCTCCCCAGACCTGGAATACTTGACCGTAAAGTGCCGCCCATACTATCTTCCAGGTGAGTTCACTTCAGTCATTATCACAGCGGTCTACATCCCACCCCAGGCAGAAGTGAGGAAGGCGCTGGATGAACTGTACACAGTCATAAACAACTATGAAACAGAACACCCGGAGGCCTTGTTCATTGTGGCCGGAGACTTCAACAAAGCCAACCTCAAGAGTGTACTGCCAAAATTCCACCAGCACATCTCCTGTCCCACCAGGGGCGACAACACTCTTGACCACTGCTACTCAAAAATCAAGGGCGCCTACCGTTCCATCCGCTGACCGCACTTTGGGAAATCAGACCATAAGACTGTGCTCCTTCTCCCGGCTTACAAGCAGAAACTCAAGCGGGAGAATCCAGCTAAGAAGGTTGTGCAGTGCTGGTCCGAGGAGACAGAAGAGCTCTTACGTGACTGCTTAGAGACAGTGGATTGGTCCATATTTAAGAACTCAGCGACTAACTTAAATGAGTATGCCACCACCGCCACAGACTTCATCAGCAAATGTGTGGACGACTGCGTGCCAAAGAAAGCAGTACGTACGTTCCCCAACTGGAAACCATGGCTCAACCGCGAGATTGACTCCCTACTGAAGGACAGATCTGAGGCGTTCAAGGCAGACGACCCTGTCCTATACAAGAAATCCAGGTACGACCTCAGCAAAGCCATCCGAGATGCCAAGAGCGAATATCAAACTAAGCTAAAGTCACAGACAGACTCTCGGCAGTTGTGGCAAGGACTAAACAACATAACGGGCTACAAAGCGAAGCCGAGCAGTATCTCTGGCAGCAGCGCACCCCTCCCCGATGAACTTAATGCATTCTATGCTCAGTTTGAGCAGGTAACCAACAATCCGCTGTCGAGTGCCCCAGCAGCCCATAATTGACCCATACCCACCATCACAGTTTCCGAAGTCAGATCGGCCTTCCTGAAAGTGAACCCACGGAAGGCGATGGGCCCGGACGGGATCCCTGGTCGTGCACTCAGAGCCTGCGCATAACAGTTGGCAGAGGTATTCACAGACATCTTTAACCTATCCCGACTCCACTCCGAGGTCCCCACCTGCTTCAAGAAGACCACCATCATACCGGTACCAAAGAAGAACCAGGCAACATGCCTCAATGACTACCGCCCGGTGGCCCTGACGTCAGTTGTAATGAAGTGCTTCGAGAGGCTGATCATGAAGCGCATCACCTCCATACTCATGGAACGCCTTGACCCACTTCAATTCGCATACCGTCGCAACCGGTCCACATCAGACGCCATTTCCCTGGCCCTACACTCATCCCTAGAGCATCTCGAAAACAAGGACTCCTACATCAGACTCCTATTTATTGACTACAGCTCTGCCTTCAACACCATAATCCCAGCCAAGCTCATATCAAAGCTCCAAAACCTAGGACTTGGCTCTCCACTCTGCAACTGAACCCTTGACTTTCTGACCAACAGACCACAATCAGAAAGAATGAACACCAACACCTCCTCCACAATAGTCCTCAATACCGGTGCCCCGCAAGGCTGCGTACTTAGCCCCCTACTCTACTCCCTGTACACACACGACTGCATGGCAAAACTTGGTTCCATCTCCATCTACAAGTTTGCTGACGATACGACCATAGTGGGCCGGATCTCGAATAATGACGAGTCAGAATACAAGAGGGAGATAGAGAACCTAGTGGAGTGGTGTAACGACAACAATCTCTCCCTCAATGCCAGCAAAACTAAAGAGCTGGTCATCGACTTCAGGAAGCAAAGTACTGTACACACCCCTGTCAGCAGCAACAGGGCCGAGGTGGAGATGGTTAGCAGTTTCAAATTCCTAGGAGTGCACATCACCAAAAATCTGTCCTGGTCCACTCACATCGACGCTATCACCAAGAAAGCACAACAGCGCCTATACTTCCTCAGGAAACTATGAAATCCGGCATGTCCACATTAACCCTTACCAACTTTTACAGATGCACTATAGAAAGCATCCTATCGGGCTGCATCACAGCCTGGAATGGCAACTGCTCGGCCCAGGACCGCAAGGAACTTCAGAGAGTCGTGAATACTGCCCAGTCCATCACACAAACCTGCCTCCCATCCATGGACTCCATCTACACCTCCCGCTGCCGGGGGAAAGCGGGCAGCATAATCAAGGATCCCTCCCACCCGGCTTACTCACTTTTCCAACTTCTTCCATCAGGCAGGAGATTCAGAAGTCTGAGAACACGCATGAACAGACTCAAAAACAGCTTCTTCCCCACTGTCACCAGGCTCCTAAATGACCCTCTTATTGACTAACTTCATTAACACTACACCCTGTATGCTTCAACCGATGCCAATGCTTATGTAGTTACATTGTATATCTTGTGTTGCCCTATTATGTATTTTCTTGAATTTTATTTAATTCCCTTTTCTTCCATGTACTGAATGACCTGTGGAGCTGCTTGCAGAAAAATACTTTTCACTGTACCTCGGTACACGTGACAATAAACAAATCCAATCCTATCCAATCTCTCCACATCCCTTTCCAACTGACATCTTGCTTTTGAGCTTGGAATTTACAAAAGATCAGAAATAAAACTACTTTATATTGAACTGAACATTCCACTTCAAAATATGGTGAAATATACAATGTCACGCTATTTCTTTTCTTTTTATAAATTTAGAGCACCCAATTCATTTTTTCCAATTAAGGAGCAATTTAGCGTGATCAATCCACCTAACCTGCGCATCTTTGGGTTGTGGGGGCGAACCACACGCAAACACAGGGAGAATGTGCAAACTCCACACGGATAGTGACCCAGAGCCAGGATTGAACCTGGGACTTCGGTGCCATGAGGCTGCAGGGCTAACCCACTGTGCCACCATGCTGCCCATGTCATGCTATCTCAATGGGATAGTCCATTATAAAAAGGTTTACCTGAAGCTCTCTATGCCTGCAAGGGGCACTGTAATATTAGAAGCCATTAGCTGCTAAAACACAACATTACCTCATGTGTCAACGCATAAATGTCATTGCAATTTCCAGCCACTGAGTGGCACCATAGTATAGTATAAGATTTTGAGCCTCTGAGCTGGTCAAGAAAGCTGAATTTATACAGCACCTTCCATGAGTTCAGGGCATTCTAAAGTGCTTCACAGTCAATGAGGTACTTTTGAAGTGTTGTCACTGTTGTAATATAAAAAGTGCAGCAGCCAGTTTGTGCACAGCAAGCTCCAACAATCTGAAAAGCTCCAACAATACCAAATGGCAAGATCATGGAAAAGTAATTTAGGACCAAAATAAAAACAAAATACCGTGAATGCTGGAATCTGAAGCAAAAACGGAGAATTCTGGAAAACCCAGAAGGTGTGGCAGCATCCGGAGGAAGAGAAAACAGAGTTAAATTTCAATTTGGCATGATTTCTTCAGAGCTGAAGAGAGGGTGACGTGTTGGATTATATACTGCATAGGAGGGAGTGGCATAGCTGGAACACAGTAGAAGGTCAGTGATTCGTGGGATCTAGCCGCGATTGTAACAAAAATGTAACAAACATAAGAATCAGTGACAGATGGCCCAATGGGGGAGCGAGGATCTTTGCATTGAGACAATGGGATACATAAAATAAGGTTAAAATGGAAGAGAAAGGTCACAATCTAAAGTTGTTGACCTCGATGTTGAGTCCTGGGGACTGTAACATGACAGTAATGTAGATGTTGGTTGAGCAATAAAGGTCAGTCAGTGAGAATTCTATTTCCCCTTTATAAGGGGCTGGTTTAGCTCACTTGGCTAAATCGCTGGCTTTTACAGCAGATCAAGCAGGCCAGCAGCACAGTTCAATTCCCGTACCAGCCTCCCCGGATAGGCGCCGGAATGTGGCGACTAGGGGCTTTTCACAGTAACTTCATTGTAGCCTACAATAAGCGATTTTTATTTCATTTCATTTCATTTTCATAAGTAAGTAAATTAGGTAAGCATCAAGTTTTATATGCGGAATTATTTTTTTGTCTCCCTATCTCTTTTCTGCACTGTCTCTCACCTGACCCCAATATCTGATGTGCCTTTGCTCAAAGATATCTGACCTTCAGCTCCTCCAGTTGCATATAGTTCTCCATTGTCCCATTCATTCCTCACCCCATTACCTCCACTTGTACTTTTCCCAGGACAAAGTTGTTCACAGATCATAGAATTTACAGTGCAGAAGGAGGCCATTCGGCCCATCGAGTCTGCACCGGTCCTTACAAAGAGCGCCCTATTGAAGCCCATGTATCTACCCTATCCCCGTAACCCAGTAACCCCCACTTAAACTTTTGTGGACACTAAGGGCAATTTAGCATGGCTAATCCACCTAACCCGCACATCTTTCGACTGTGGGAGGAAACCGAAACACCCGGAGGAAACCTCCGCAGACACGGCGAGAACATGCAGACTCCGCACAGCCAATGACCCAACCGGCAATCGAACCTGGGACCCTGGAGCTGTGAAGCAACTGTAATAACCACTACGCTGCCGTGCTGCCCAAGGTGCATGCCAAAACCCACCTGTTTCCAGCTCCTTCACTTTTGGGCCTCAGCACCGGTCTCTTCGACTTGCTGTCCTGTCAGCAGACTCAGCAACATAACGGAGTGTTCCTGTTTGATGACCCATACATTTCCCTGATCTTCTGCATCACAACCAGAACCATACTTTGTGAAAATAACACCCTGGACCAAACTCGTATTTTACCAGCCTTTCTTTGAATTTAAGTCCTGGAACATTAGAGGAAATTCAGTGGTTTCAAAAAATTGGCGCAAATTCTTTTTACACAGATCATTAGTGGTAATTTGAGCAGCAAATTGCTCTGTGACTAGATTGAATAGAACCTCCCTTGCAATCCTTCCCCAAACCATTCAATAGGCCCATTGTGAGCTGCCAGTTTGTTTGATTGACAATCATGGGGATGGAACAGTCAGCTCTTGGTTTGGAAATATGATTCAGATCAATAAGCGTAGTAGCAATAGCTTTTGTGGGAGGTGGGTGCAGAGTGTGGCCACCACCTGCGTAGAGCAGAGTGGGCTGGCTGGCATCCATAGGAGGGGAGCAGATGGAGTGAAACATTGAGAATGGCACCTCGTAGAGTCACGGTTACAAAGGCTGGTGGATTGCAAGTATCAGAGAAAAGAAACTCCACTTTTAAATGTTTAAACCTTCTCGCCTTCTGCCCATTCTCCAGGTAAATTTCACCTACAGTTAACAGTGACTCAGAGTGACTCACTATGAACTGGGACATAAATAATATTAAAATAGCTCCCCTAACAAGATTAATGCTCAGTAAAAGTCTGTACGTTAAACCCTGAGGTACTTTTGTTCAAGGTAAAGATTTATTTATTTATTTAGAACCTGCTGCAACTCACCTGGTGCTACCACCAGCCTTGGTAACCATGACTCCACGAGGTGCCATTCTCAATGTTTCTCTCCACCTGCTCTCCTCCTATGGATGCCAGCCAGCCCACTCTGCTCTACGCAGGTGGTGGCCACACTCTGCACCCACCTCCCACAAAAGCTATTGCTACTACGCTTATTGATCTGAATCATATTTCCAAACCAAGAGCTGACTGTTCCATCCCCATGATTGTCAATCAAACAAACTGGCAGCTCACAATGGGCCTACTGAATGGTTTGGGGAAGGATTGCAAGGGAGGTTCTATTCAATCTAGTCACAGTGCAATTTGCTGCTCAAATTACCACTAATGATCTGTGTAAAAAGAATTTGCGCCAATTTTTTGAAACCACTGAATTTCCTATAATGATCCAGGATTTTTTTTCCATTCATTGGGAGTGTCACTGGCAAGACCATTGCCCATCTCTAATTGCCCTGATCAATAATACACTTGGATGACAATGAGTTAAGTTTAAAAATTGTGAATTCTATGCATTTGGAAGGAGACTGAGATGTGAGGTCAGGTTTCTCTGACCATTGTGAATGACCCCTCAGTAAACTAACAATATACTGTGGACTGATTTTTCAATGATATGTAAGTGTTTTATTTGTTGTCACATGACCACATTAAACTGATATTATTGCCCTAAGAATGCTTTTGTAACAACATTTCTCTGCATTTTCTAAAACTGTTTAACCAATGATTCTGTCCAGACAAAAAAATGAATGCCCAATGTTTCTGAAGGTTTTAAACTAGAATTTACTCATTAAAATCTAAGTGCACTATTGCAAAGTATCCTAAATCACTGAAGAAAATTCAGTAGCGTTTAGTTTTATTTGTATGTGAAGGACAATTAAACATAATGTAAAATTTGATTTGTATAGATTTCAACAAAAAATTCATTGTTTCGAAAGCTTTTGTAAGGCTATGTCATTGCATTTTAGACTGTGCTTAATCACGTGCATTTGTTGGAGGTGATTTAAAAAAAAACATTGTTTGTGGGATGTTAGTGTTGTTAGCAAGGCCAGCATTTATTGCCCATCTTTAATTTTTCTTAAGAAGGGAGTGGTGTTACGCCTTCTTTGGCCTTTGCAGTCCATGTCGTGTGGGAACATCCACAATTCTCTTCGGTCGGAAGTCTTGGAAATGGCCCAGCAACAATGGTGATGGACAGGCGTTGTATCTCCAAGACAGTATGGTGTGTAACTTGGAGAGGAACATGACAATAATTGTGCGCAGATGCGCCTGCTGCCATTGTTCTTTTACGCGGTAGAGGCCATGGGTTTCGGATGTTCTGTCAAAGGGGCCTTGGACGTTATCACGTAGATGGCACACACTGCTGTCACTATGTATCACTGATGGAGGATGTTGATGTTTATGGTGGTGTATGAGGTGCTGATCAAATGGGCTCCTTTGTCCTGGATAACACTGAGTACCTTGAGTGTTATTGAAACTGCACTCAACCAAGCATGTGGGGAGTATTCCATCACATTCCTAACTTCTGCCTTGTAGGTGGCAGACAGTGGAGTTTAGTTTCTTGCTGCAGTAAACCAAATGAGCTGCCTTCAGAGCCAACGTATTTATATGGCTGGTCCATTTTCACTTCTGATATTGCTGGTAGTGGTTTCAACAATGGTAATGCTGTTGAAGGTCAGGGCACAGTAAAAAGTCTTAAAACACCAGGTTAAAGTCCAACAGGTTTATTTGGAATCACAAGCTTTCGGAGCGCAGCTCCTTCATCAGGTGAGTGAAGAGATAAGTTACACAAACACAACATATATAGACAAGAAGGTCAGGGGGAGGTGCTTACACTCTTTCCTGTTGGGGATGGTCTTGCCTGACACTGTGTGGCACTTGCCCCTTATCAGCCCAATTAGAAGGTTTTCCATGACATTTTGGATACAGAAATGGATTGCTTCAGCATCGAACAAAAGGAGGATATTATGGTGGAATATTCTTTATGGAGAGTATTAGGAAGAGATAATTTTCTATCATAAGTCTGAGTACAGTGGCCTTTCATTCTCCAAGTACAAACAATTTAGACATTCAATGATCTACTAAAGCATATAGGCAATAATTTGAGCATGTACAGCTTTACCATAAATTCACATTTTCCAGAAATGTATCTTTCAATGTGTGGAGCTACTAAATCTAATCAGATAAAACAATCCTGCTTTAAACTGCCTCCCTGTATTAGTAAATTATACTGAAAACTCTCTGTTGTGCACGTTGATGACCCTCAAGCTTGTCATATGAAGTGAACACTGAATGACAGTGGACGCTTTATAGTGGGGGTGGCTACCAGTTGTTGCTGGCAGTTTGTTCGATCGGGAAATCAGGCTAAACATTGTGCACAGGTTATGAGACACACCAGCATGAACCTCTCCCAAGGTTTCATTAATTCTGTTCAAAGGAGATGCTGGCACATTTAGCTCTGTCTGGTAGATCAACTGGGAGACACCACTTTGTACCTTAACGTGATAAAACTTACTATTAAATTAAGCAGTAATTGTTGTTATCATGGCAAAGTGCCTTACATGAATAGAGTTTGTTTTTATTGTCCACTAACTTTCTCACAGGTTATGTCAGAAAGTGCATAGAAAGGTGTGGCAGTTATTTTAGATTCATTCCTTCACGGTTTAATTTGAATGGAATCTATGATGTATAAAAATACATCATGAGTTCCTTGTGTAGCAGATTGATTTCCACTGTTTGAACTCCCCACTCCCCTTTCTGATTAGTCATGATACAATAACTACCCAGGAAGAAAGGCTTGCAATTATGCAATGTCTTTCACAACCCCAGAATGTTACATAGACTTCACAACCAAACAAATTGCTTATCGAGGAACAGTCTTTGTTCAAATACAAGCAAGCAGAGCAGCACATTGGAAGGTCCAGGTAATGAAGCAAAGAGATTCTGGGCTTTATATATATAGCGACACAATGTACAAAAGCATGGAAGTTATGATGAACCTCTATAGAACACAGGTTTGTCATCAACTGGGGTTTGGTGTCCAATTCGGGGCGCCACACGTTTGGAAGGATGTGAAAGCTTCAGAGAGGGCAGAAAGAATTTATGAGAAGGACTCCAAGGAGGAGGAACTTTACTTTTGTGAATAGATTGGAGAAGCTGGGATTGTTCCCCTTCGAGAGGAGAAATTTGAGAGAAGGGCTGATCGAGATGTGCAAAATCGTTACAGTTCTAGACAAACTATATGTCGCCAGAAGGGTTGAAAAACAAAGAAAACAGGTTTAAATGACTGGCAAAGAACCATAGGCAACGTGTGGAAAAATATTTCCGACACAGCGAGTGGTTGGGATCTGAAATGCACTGCTTGAGAATGTGATAAAGGCATTTTCAATCATGGCTTTCAAATGGGAATACGATAAGCACTTGAGGGGTAAATAATTTGCAGGGCCGGTGACTGGGCCTAACAAAATTGCTCTTGCAGAGGGCCAGCATGAACTCAATGGCTTGAGTGGCCTCTTTCTGCACTGTGATTTCTAGCGCACCTGCAGCCGCATCAGAATGTTGCGGGTGACAGTCACCCGAGGCCGGAATGAGAGGGAACTAGCGAATTGTCTCAGAAATTACCAGCTATGGAAACAGACAAGGTCTGCCTTAGTGCACCACTCGGCGTTTGGAATTGTCAGAGAGACTGCCCTTGAGATGGGACATTAAACCAAGGCTCTGTCTGTCTTATAGAATTTACAGTGCAGAATGAGGCCATTCGGCCCATCGAGTCTTCACCGGCTCTTGGAAAGAGCACCCTACCCAAGGTCAACACCGCCACCCTAGCCCCATAACCCAGTAACCCCACCCAACACTAATGGCAACTTTGGACACTAAGGGCAATTTATCAGGGCCAATCCACCTAACCTGCACATCTTTGGACTGTGGGAGGAAACCGGAGCACCCGGAGGAAACCCACGCACACACGGGGAGGATGGCGCACAGACAGTGACCCAAGCCAGAATTGAACCTGGGACCCTGGAGCTGTGAAGCAGTTGTGCTATCCACACTGCTACCGTCTTCTCAGGTGGATGTAAAATATCCCATGGCACTACTTTGAAGAAAAGCGAGAGGGTTAATCCCAGTATCCTATCCAATATTTATCCTTTAATCAACATCACTAAAAACAGATCAGCTGGTCATTATCATAATAATGTTAATGTGAGCTCACTATGTGCAGATTGACTGCTCTAATATGGACAACATTTCGGAAATACTTAATTGGCTGTAAAGTGCTTTGAGAACTGCTGGTTGTGAAAGTTGTTGAATGAAAGCAATTCTTTTGTTTTTAATTATGATTTCATTCTATGCAACACGTGTCCAGTTAATCTATTTCAGTGATACATGCTAGTTGACGGTAACTCCAGACATTTCACCTTGGTATAACATTTCATCCAAAGAGATAGAACCTCTGATATTGCAGTATTCCCTCTGAACAGCACTACAGTGACAGCTGAGATTATGTGCTTAAGCCTTGTAGTGAAATTGATAGCTCTCATGACTTAGTGTTGAGGTGGCTACTTCCTAGTTAAGCTGACAAAAGTTGTATTGCTTTGTGTCAGGGATTGGATGATACAAATGTTAAAAGAGTTATGAACAACTATACAATAAGGAACATTATAGAAAGAGACTCCTGTCTTATTAATAGTATTGTTTATGATTAACCAGTTATGAGGAAATGCTCAATAATATCTTACTTTATGTAATGAACATACTGTGGAATATTCTTCTTGCTGCACCTTTCTAATATCACACCATTGGCTTATTACTGTATCGCTTGTTATTGCAGTACCTAATTATTCTTAATTTAAAAATTATGCAACACTAATATACTTTAAAGTTATGAGTTTCTTTTGACTGTTATCTCCAAAACTTGAAGCTGTAATTACATCTAGAAACTCCATTGTTCTGAGCTTAGTTTGAAATGAGTGAAATTTACAATGTAGTAGTTCCGGATTGTGATACACCTAAGCTATTGGTAACTGTGGCTTCGATTTTATTTTAGACCTTGATACGTCTATCCCCAGTTTTAATATTTGGCCTCCTCCATGTTGTCACTGTGATATGGACCATTCTTTGGTCACAGTATGAACATGTGATGTGAACCTCTTTCAGAATGGGCTGTTGGAAGATTGACTCCTAGTCTCTGTTCCTCAGAGTGGAGGAACATTCCGTCCATTCTGGGCGCCAAATACGTACCTGACATATGATTTTTTTTCCCCTATGACTGGGAATTTACGTCCATGACACTATACTGATCACCCTTAATGGTTTTGGCGTTGAAGCTTAATCATATGGGATGTTCCTTCATTTTGGAATATTTCAATGTTCTATTTTTCAAGTTAATTACATTCCGCTTTTTTCCTTATCAATCATTCTATTTACCTTGGCTATTTCCTCAAATACTAGAAATGAAAATTTAGGAATGGATTTTATTAATGTTTAATAATAATAATCTTTATTCTCACAAGTAGGCTTACATTAACACTGCAATGAAGTTACTGTGAAAAGCCCTGAGTGGCCACATTCCACCGCCTGTTCAGGTACACGGAGGGAGAATTCAGAATGTCCAAATTACCTAACAGCACGTCTTTCGGGACTTGTGGGAGAAAACCGGAGAAAATCCACGCAGATACAGGAAGAATGTGCCGACTCTGCACAGACAGTGACCCAAGCCGAAATCGAACCTGGGACCCTGATGCTGTAAAGCAATAGTGCTACCCTCTGTGCTAGCGTGCCGCCCATAGTGTGCTAAATTAAACAGGTGACATTAAATTGATATAAGGCAATGACTCGGCCAGGGTTATAGAATATGTGCAGTTTTGGGTTCCCAATAGGAGAACATAGTAAATCCATTGTTGAGATATAGCATAATTTAGTCAGATGGTACCCCAAGGCAAAACTTTAATTTAGTAATAATAATAATCACTTATTGTCACAAGTAGGCTTCAGTGAAGTTACTGTGAAAAGCCCCTAGTCGCCACATTCTGTCACCTGGTCGGGGAGGCCGGTACGGGAATTGAACCCACCCTTGATCAACAGCAGGAAGACCAGTTTTGTCATCACTAGTGTGAGCAACCCTTGATTTTATGAGAATCTCCCTCATCCCAAGTATTCAGATGTCCCAGGAGCTCAGAAGGCAAGTGGGCAATCTCTAACTCTGCTGTGATTATGGGGATGAGTGAGGGCCCATGGGCCAATGGGCCTCTGTTTCTAAACAAAGAGTCATCAACCTGAAATATTGGCGCTGTCTTTGTCGGCAGATGCTGCTGAGTATTTTAAACATTTTCTGTTTTGTCCTCTGTTTCTGATGTTATTTTGTGGGGTTATTTCCTGCTCGGAAAGGGAACCATGATCTGAATCTGAAACCCAAGACCAACGAAGGGGAGCCATTTCTCTATTTCCACAAGGTTTTTAGGAAGTAAGTATTTTTCTGTCACTGAATCTGCTAGTTGCATCTTTGTCATTATACTGGCCAGATATACATCCTTTTTCAATGTTTATTTTACTGTTGCTGGCTCATCACCCTCAGAGAAATAGGATATAAGTGGGGGAGCTAAACGGGTGGAATCGAATTTGCCCCCCCATTGTACAACATGCCTGATATTCAGTTTGACTGAAGTCAATTGAACATTGCAGTGTGCATAACAGGTGGCAAACACAGTACCGCCTGTTTTGTGTCACTGCCAATATCAAATGACATCCTCTTTACCTTTTCACCACAGTGAGACAATTCAATTTAATCTATTTCAAACTCACGCTGCTGCAAAACACATCAAAATAGTCTATTTGCAATGTTGCACTTTTACACGATGCTTTGGATTTCTGCACCAGTTATGTTAATCTTTTGAAATTGTTGAATTTGTACGCAACCAAATGTTGTCGCTGTGCACAAGCAGTTGATATTGGAGGAAACAAGAAACTTTGAACTGAATGTTAGCACCCTCTTCTGGAAAGTTGTTGTAAGAACATTGGCAATTCTGGCTGAGTTGAATGTGTTTTATTTTTGGTACAAACCTTGGCCCAGGTTAATAATAGAGACATTTATCAGCGCTCACCTGTTATGGAATAAACTAAACAGCAATTTGCAGCACCTACACATATGCAGTTTAACTTGGAAATCTGCAAGTTGCTGTAGTAGTTTCTTTGATTCTTTAGAACCTTTTCCACAATACTATCTGACTTAGAGATACATGAAGAACTTGCAGTTTCCCACTAAACATGATAGAAAATGTTAGGGCCGGTGCTTTCAATTATATGACCAGTCTTAATTACTGCCGAACAGCCACTTTGGCACTCAGTTAAATATTACAAGTGGGAAGAATCATGCTGTCAGAATTTAATTGTTGGAGTTTTAAAAAAGGATTAACATTTGAAAAAAAAATATTGTCTTTCCCTTTCCCTTTGTGTTTTTAAAAATCTTTTCCTTTTCTTACTTTACTTTGCTTTTTATACATGATTTGGCCTTGAATTGAATGCTCCAAATTTTGTGCGTCTCAGTAACGATTCTTCAGTGTGATTGGCTAAGGAGATAAATATGACAAAAATGAGTGGCTTTTGAAGTCCAAAATGTCATTGCATGTGTGTGCATGCATCTGGTGGGCGTCATTCAGAACATTATGTTGCTGAGGACATGAGTGTCTGCGCATTGGGTACCTTGGATGTCAATCAATGAGTAATGCTAATTCAACATCTGCGATCCCATATTTGAGCCCAACACTCTCACTAACATTGTGTCTTAATCACATACAACTGACAATATGTTCCGCAGAAGGAAGGACTCCCTCACCATACTATGGAAAGAGATCATCAACTATTTTCACATTAGTTGCTAATTAAATTCCACTGGCTGTTGCTGCAAATGTACATGTGTTTGGTGGTCCCTAAAGTTATTTAACATTGGTAAATTCTACAGGGATTGGTCTGTCATGCGATGAACGACTTGGCCATGATTTTGGGGCTTTGGCAGAGATAGGTTTCTCCCAGACATGGGTGCAGTAGAATGCGTTCCCCTTTGAAGACAGGGTGGGGGATTGGTTAGTTCAGTTGGTTCAATGGCTGGAATGTAGTGCAGGATGATACAAGTAGCATGAGTTAAATTCCTGTACCAGCTGTGGTAGTACATGGAAGCTTACCTCCTTGCCTTGCCCCACACTCCATGTGGCGTGGTGTTCCTCAAAGCATATTACCACTTCGTAGAATCATAGAATCCCTACAGTGCAGAAGGAGGCCATTGAGCTCATTGGGACCACATCGACCCCATGAAAAACACCCGAACTAGGCCCAGCCCCCTGCAACCTCATAACCCCACCTAAACTTTGGACACTAAGGGGCAATTTAGCATGGCTAATCCATGTAACCTGCACATCTTTGGACTGTGGTAGAAACCTTGAGAACGCTGAGGAAACTCACGCAGACACGGGGCCAACGTGCAAGCTCCTCACAGACAGTCACCTGAGGCCAGAATTGAACCCCAGTCCCTGATGCTGTGAGGCAGCACTGCCAACCACTGTGCCACCACGCCGTCCCACATGTCTCTTTTTAATGGAGAGAGAGGAGCGGCATGGTGGCGCAGTGGTTAGCACTGCTTCCTCACAGTGCCGCAGACCTGGGTTTGATCCTGACCCCGGGTCTGTATCCATGTGGAGTTTGCACATTCTCCTCATGTCTGTGTGGGTCTCACCCCCACAAACCTAAAGATGTACTGGGTTGATAGATTGGACACAGGAATTAGCCCCTTAATTGGAAAAAAGAATTGGGCACTCTAAATTTATTAAAATAAATAATGGAGAGAGATGGCTATTCATGGACTACAGCTAGTTAAATGACCATACCAAGAATACACCATAATAAGGAGCTGAGCAGATTGCATACAGAGGATAACAAGCTTCTAGAAGAGGGAGGAGGAATAAGGGGAGGACATGCTATCTGTGCAGGAAACCAAGACTGTCGGGTAGTCACGGAGTAATTCTCCTGTTTCAACCTCAGTGAGGAACAGTGCATGAGATTTCTGTGCTTAATTAAGGACATCTTCACTTTCTCAAATCACAACTGCAACCTCAGAGCATCATCTGGTGTGTAAGGGAGGTCACTGAGACGCTCTACTCAATGAGAGCGAACAACATTTCATTGAATGTGACGCTGCATCATTCTGGTGGAGTCCAGCTGTGCTCAGCAGAGTGGGTGTCAAGATTTGTACCCCCCACACGCCCTCTCCAATAACACCACTCCCACACTACCCCGCCACCACCAACCCCACACCACCTCTGATGCACGATCAATTGCACAAAGACTTGAATTGGTTACAATTCAGGCTTTATTGCTCTAAGATGTGTGGCCTCCCACAGAAGCTGGTGAAATGCCTGCAGCATGGGGGACACACATATTTATACTCCGCCTACTGGGCAGAGCCAGCAGGCAGGGACTACCAATGTACCTGTAGTACAGGTCCTACCATACATCACCTAATAGAGGTGCAACAGTGGTTTACCACAACCTCCACACCGTGCCCACCACCACCCACCACCCCAACCCATAATGCATCATGTCTTGTGCCTTGCAGGATCGCCTGACGATGAGATGGTCCCCTGATCCCAACACCAACCCCAAGTGGAAAACAGCAAGGAATAGGACACGAACAGTTGTGGGAGCCTTCGAACTGCAGCCCGAGACATCTGGGATGACACTGACTTCCTGACATGGCTGTCTCCAACACCCTCCACCATCCCAGAGACACTCACCTCGGTTGGGCACTTTATCGAATAGTCTCCTGGGACACTCTCTGGTGCACTTCACACCCTGAGCGGGCTGACAGTCAGAGGGTGGCCCAACTCCAGGGACTACCTGCCATCTGGATGGGTTTTGGGAGGCGTAGTCACAGAGCCAGAGACTGTGTGAGGAGTTATCAGCAACCATCCAGAACCTGCAGGTGCAGTTGGAGGAGGCCAACCACCTGCAAGGGCAGGAGGTGGTGCCAACCATGCGTGTCACCCAGGCCAATATCGCACTTCTGGCATCCATGGTGGAGGCCTTGGGGGCGAAGGTACGGCCATGGGTCAGGATGTCAAAGGCCTGTGGCACTCTGTGCTGGCAGTGGCTGAAGCACAGGACAGAGCTGTTCTGTTACAGGCAACCATGTATCAGGGCCACCTGGACTTTGCAGCGGCGCCCCAGAGCTTCTCCCAGTCACACCGGGTCACGGCTGAGGGTGTCGGCAGCATTGCCCGGGTGCTGGCTGAACTGAACCAGGCACAGAGGGAGGTGGTATGGTCACTGGCTGATGTGGCACAGTCCCAGAGGGGGGGGGGTTCCACACTCACTGGCTGATGTGGCACAGTCCCAGAGGGGGGGGGGGGGGTTCCACACTCACTGGCTGATGTGGCACATTCCTAGCGGGGGGTTTGCACACTCACTGGCTGATGTGGCACAGTCCCAGAGGGGGGGGGGGGGGGGGGGTTCCACACTCACTGGCTGATGTGGCACATTCCTAGAGGGGGGGTTATACACTCACTGGCTGATGTGGCACATTCCTAGAGGGGGGGGTTATACACTCACTGGCTGATGTGGCACATTCCTAGAGGGGGGGTTATACACTCACTGGCTGATGTGGCACATTCCTAGAGGGGGGGTTATACACTCACTGGCTGATGTGGCACAGTCCTAGAGGGGGGGTTATACACTCACTGGCTGATGTGGCACATTCCTAGAGGGGGGGTTATACACTCACTGGCTGATGTGGCACAGTCCTAGAGGGGGGTTTGCACACTCACTGGCTGATGTAGCACAGTCCAAGAGGGGGGGGTTGCACACTCACTGGCTGATGTGGCACAGTCCTAGAGGGGGGGTTATACACTCACTGGCTGATGTAGCACAGTCCCAGAGGGGGGGGGGGTTGCACACTCACTGGCTGATGTGGCACAGTCCTAGGGGGGGGTTGCACACAGCGCCGGCCCTAGGGTTGCTGGCGCCCCGGGCAAGCTGAACTTCAGCGCCCTTCGGGGGGGGCGGGGCCGAGGCGGGGGGGGGGGGGGCGAGGTGGGGGGGGGAGGGGGCGAGGTGGGGGGGGCGGGGCCGAGGCGGGGGGGGGGCCGAGGTGGGGGGGGAGGGGCGAGGTGGGGGGGTGGGGCCGAGTCGGGGGGGGGGGCGAGGCGGGGGGGCGGGGCCGAGGCGGGGGGGGGGGGCGAGGCGGGGGGGGGGGGGGGTGGGGGCGAGGTGGGGGGGGCGGGGCCGAGGCGGGGGGGGCCGAGGCGGGGGGGCGGGGCCGAGGCGGGGGGGCGGAGGGGGCCCTAGAGGGGGTTTTGCACACTCACTGGCTGATGTAGCACAGTCCCAGAGGGGGGTTGCACACTCACAGTCCCAGACGGTCCACTCCCTGTGCTCCATGGCCGTGAGCATTGAGACCTTGGTTAAGACAGGAGTGAACCTACAGGACTGGCAGTATCAGGTGGCGGAGGAGCTTCAAGGTTAGCTCCGCTCATACCCCCGTCCAAGGAGTAGCCTGGGGGCCAATGGGCACCCCGAGGGAGGAGGAGGTGATGGGGCCCATGCCAGTGGCCCCTTCAGGGGTGGTGCCAGAACACCTCAGGGCCTCGGACTCCTCTCAGCCCTCCTGTCCCTGGCACATCTGATGGGCAGCGGGCAGAACAGGGCAGCACCATGCCACCTTGTACACTTAAGCAGCAGGCAGGCCCACTCAGGCCCGGTCACCCCAGAAGGCAACCGCCAAAGGGGACCCAGGTCACAGGCTGGAGATCGTAGCAGGCCGCCTCTACTCCTGATGTACCTCCTGGGGATCCACCTAGGCATAGCATGAGGGCCTGTAAGGACAGAAAGGTATACAGCAGGTAAGATGTCACGCGTGCAACACACAGTATAGTGGGCTAGAGCACAAACCTATACATATATGTTCACTGTTTTGCAATAACACCTATTCACATTTCAGCCTTCCTTGGTGCTCGGTCAGAAGGGTGTGATGGATGGATGGGCTGGGCTGGCTGTGGAGGGGCGCTGGTTATGGGGGTGAGATGGGCAGACATGGGTGACGAGCTTGGGCCAGAGACCCCAGTTCAGCCAGTACTCGGTGCTCCGGTGCCCCACCCCCATCCTTCTCCACCCCTGTCCCCACCCCCGCAACCCCAAGGGTAAGTGGGACCGTGTGAAGGAATGGGCATCTCCCAAGCAGCGATCACCCAGGTAGGCAGTGGAAAGTGCTACCGTGGGCAGGAGTCAGACGTTGTCAAACCTTGCAGAGAACTACAGCTCATCGCAGAGCGGGTCACCATCATTCTGCCAACCCAGGGCTCGCAGCTCGTAGTGAGATAGGTAGGAATCACAGATGGGGTTGCGGGGAGGAGAGGGGGTTGTGGAGCAGGGAGGGTGTTCATCGGTGACGGTGGTCGACTGGGGGGGAGGTGTGTGAGTGGGATGGGATGTCTGTGCCTCTGGCCATGACCCCGAACCAGTGAACCTGGAGGTGATTAGAGCGTCACGTGCGCGCTGGCCCATGTGCACACGTTGTGTGGCCTACTGTACCAGACCAGGTCCCAAGTCATACCCATCCTCGCCCTCCCCTGGATCCTCCTCAAGGCCTGGAATTCATCCTCCTCCTCCAACATGTCACCCCTCTGCTGCACAATGCTGTGGAGGAAGCAGCAGGCTACCATGATGTGGGAGACTCTTCTAGCACTATACTAGAGGGCCCTCCAGGAACCTGAATCCTATCTTCAGGATGCCAAAGCACCACTCGATCATGCCCCTGCTCGCAGCATGGGCGCCTTTGTAGCAGATCCCCTTGTCAGTCTTTATACTCTGGATAGACATCATCAGCCACAACTGCAGCGGATAACCCCTGCCACCCAGGAGCCAGCTCCTCACTTTGGGTGCGCCTGGAAGAGGTCAGGAACCGTTGACTGTGGCCAGGGTGAAGGTGTCATGAACACTGCCCAGGTATTGGCTGCAGACGTGCATGATGTGCAGCTCATGGTCACACACCAACTGCACGTTTATCGAATGAAACCCCTTATGGTTTGTGAAGACCAGCACGTCATGGGCCGGTGCTCATAAGCTAACATGCATCCCGTCAATTACCGCTGGACCCAAGGCAGCTTGGCGAGGACAGCGAACCACACTCCCCGGACATATAGGGCCTCCATTACGGCACGGATGCTCTTGTGTACCGACGTCTGTGAGATCCCTCACAGGTCCCCACGCAGCGCCCCGTGGCATAAACGTTCAGGCCAACTGTCACTTTGATGGCCACTGGAAGGGGGAGTCCTCCCCCATAACCCTGCGGTGCCAGGTGTGCAATGATCTGTCAGATATGCTGTACGGTCCCTTTGCTCAGCCAGAATCTTCGACAGCATGTCCGGAACACAGATCCTCCAACGACAGGTGCTGCCGGTACACACGAGGCCTGATGCGGCGCCTCCTTTCACCTTTTCCTTGGCCTGTTGGGCAGCCAGCTCACCATCTTCACCAGCTGCCTCCTGTTCCTCTGGGGCAGCCTCCGCTGCGTTAGGGTCCTCCCTGAGCTGATCCTCAGTGCATCCCCAAGGGCTGCGGCGGGCAGATGAAGGCCCCCATTCCTGGTTGGAATCCGATAGCCATCTTATGCAGGGGATGAAAGGCATACATGTTAGCATGGTGCATACCTCCCGTGCCCAACCCAGTCCACAGGGTACAGTGTGGGCCCAGTCTGCACTGCATGTCCCCCTCTCCCACTCCACCATTCTACACAGTCACTCCTGGCCGTTCCTCCTGGTGCTCTGTCTCCGCACCCCGTCAGTGCCCGGCATTCTGGGGACCTTCAACCCTGGCGCCTGTCCCTGCTGCCAGGTTGGCTGGCACCCATGCAAGGGGAACACTCCACGGTCGCCATCTGACACCCTACCGCAGGGGCTACTGTGGACATTGTGCTTGCGTCGACCACGTCCTGCACCAGCGGCGGGCGATGGCCGATTGGGGAGGGTGGGTATTCGGTGGGGTGGGACATGGCTAGTGGGGGTAGTGGGTGGAGGATGGGGGCTGGGGTGTGGTGTTGTTGGGGTAGAGGGAGCTGGGGTGCAGAGGATAGTTCATTGTAGGCCGTGGCAATGGCAGTCCTTGCCTGGATGCCCCGGTCCTGTCCCCTCGTCAATCCCAGTCACCCACATAGCTTCCCCCTGGACCTGGCGGAGCCCCCCCCCCCCCCCCCCCCCCCCCCCCCCCACCCCCACTCCACCCTGCAGCCAGGTCACATCTCTGCATGTCAACCTCCTCACCCTCCTTCGTCAGCCATGGTGCCTGTTTCCCGATTCTCCGCCCAAACGCCTTTCCTAATTCCGGTGTCGGCCGACGGAAAATCCAGCCCATGGAATTTCTGCTGACTTTATAATAATAATTTATAATAATAGTACAGTAATCTTTATTAGTGTCACAAGTGGACTTACTGTGATGAAGTTACTGTGAAAAGCCCCTAGTCACCACACTACGGTGCCTGATCGGGTACACAGAGGGAGAATTCAGAATGTCCAATTCACCTAACAAGCACGTCTTCCGGGACTTGTGGAAGGAAGCCGGAGCACCCGGAAGTAACTCATGAAGACACGGGAAGAATGTACAGACTCCACACAGTGACCCAAGCCAGGAATATCAAACCCTGGTCCCTGGTGCTGTGAAGCAACAGTGCTCACCACTGTGTTACTGTGCAGTCCCTATAGATTTGTACCAGACCTTGTTATACCAAGTGCTTCAGAAATCCTGACCGTGGCCAGTGAACCCCATGTATCAACTTGAACATCCTTCATATGTCTAAAATGGAGTGAAAACAATTCTCAATAGAGATGGGATCAGAAATCAAAATCACCATGAAGTGGTATGGAGAACTAACTTCCATCAAGGCAGTTGTACCTTCTAACAAGACATGTAGATGTTTCATTTGTTCAGTATTAGACAGTGCAGATATATGAGGCCCCCTCAGTGACAAATGGATTTTATTGGACTCCAGCCAATGTTTTAGAATTTAGGGAGGTCCGTCTCACAATAGCATCAGCACTCTTATGGCTATATTTATGTGGAGGTGGGGGGACAGTTTGGAACAACAAATATGAGCCTGTTACCAATGTGGGGTAATGGCAAAGTGATGCATTAGTCACTTGCTTCATAATTTCTTCTTTTGCAACCTTCAAGGCCCCAAATATAGCAGAGCTATTATAAGGCCAAAGATTTCCTGGAAAATCTATATTAGTGAGCTAGTGTATGCCACGGCACTATAAACAAGTAATATTCATGTGTACGGCAGCATGCTTGTCCTGTTTCTGGACTAGTAATATGAAAATATGAATTTGAATCTTGGGGAGTTTTAGTTCAGTTACTTAAATAAATCTGGAATAAAAGAACTGGTAATTGTAGCCATAATAATACTGATGTGGAGATGCTGGCGTTGGACTGGGGTGAGCACAGTAAGAAGTCTTACAATGTGACGTGACCATCACATAGCTGCCGTACGGGTCCTCCAGGTCCATACTCTCCTGCGATCTAACCGGAAAGCAGGGATCCGCGCTGGGCTCAATGCGGCCATTAAATCGCTCTCCTTGTTTTCATTTAGATTTTATAACAAAGGAGTCTTCCATAGATGAATAACCGCACTTCATCTTTGAGAACACCAGGTGAAAGTCCAACAGGTTTGTTTCGAATCACTAGCTTTTGGAGCGCAGCTCCTTCATCAGGTAAATGCTAATGAAGGAGCTGCGCTCTGAAAGCTAGTGATTCAAAACAAACCTGTTGTACTTTAACCTGATGTTGTAAGCCTTCTTACTATAATAATACTGGCTTTTGTAAAAACCCTACAGGTTCACTAATATCGATAAGGAAAATAAATCAGCTGTTGTTACCTGTTCTGACCTGTATGTGGCCCCAGACCCATAGCAACGTGGTTGATTCTTAAATGCCCTCCTCTGAAATTCAGTCATTCAGTTGTATCAAAAAACTTCGACAAAACAATTCATAAGGTAAAGTCGCTGATGTCCCAGAGGTGATTTAACCTGAGGATCACCACACCTCAGGGGAGGGTCAAGATTGAGAGGGAGGAGAAGTTTCAGCTAGCTGGGGGGAATGAGCTACGGTACCTGCAGCTCAAAAACTTCCTACGAAAGGAGACAAGGACGTACCCACAACCGCCACGACAGACACTACTGGAAGACCTACTGGACGCAAGTATCCTAGAGAAAGGGAACTGTAGTGACATGTATGACCGACTGGTAGATAGGGACGACACCGTACTGGACGCAACAAGAAGGAAATGGGAGGACGACCTGGGGATGGAGATAGGGTGGGGACTCTGGAGCGAAGCACTGCATAGGGTCAACTCCACCTCCACGTGCGCAAGGCTCAGCCTGACGCAACTAAAAGTGGTACATAGAGCCCACTTAACAAGAACCCGTATGAGTAGGTTCTTCCCGGAGGTGGAAGACAGATGTGAACGGTGCCAAAGAGGCCCGGCCAACCACGCCCACATGTTCTGGTCTTGCCCCAGACTCGTGGAGTACTGGACAGCCTTCTTCGAGGTTATGTCCAAAGTGGTGGGAGTGAGGGTGGAGCCATGCCCGATAGTGGCGGTCTTCGGGGTTTCAGAACAGCCAGATCTATTCCTGGGGAGGAGGGCGGACGCCCTTGCCTTTGCCTCCCTGATCGCCCGCCGTAGAATCCTGTTTGGCTGGCGGTCAGCAGCACCGCCCAGAGCTGCGGACTGGCTGTCCGACCTCTCGGAATCTCTCCAAATGGAGAAAATCAAATTTGCCATCCGAGGGTCGGACGACGGCTTCCACAGAACGTGGGAGCCATTCATGCAACTGTTCCGGGACCTATTTGTGGCCAATGTACAAGAGGAAGAATAGTCGGGGGAAGGTAGCGGGAGGGGCTACAGGTTCGGTACGGGGGTTCGATGGCTAGCTAAGGCCCAAAACCAAACTAAATAAACATGTTGGGGGGGGGGGGGGGGGGGGGGGTGGGCGCAGTTACTACTACGAAGATGCTTACCTGTAAATATGTATGTTAATTTTTGCGTGTTTGTTTGTTGTTTTTTTTTTGTTCTTTTTCTCTCCTAACAATTTGTAATTTGTTCAATATAAAATATGAAAACTGAATAAAAACATTTATAAAAAAAGATTGAGAGGGAGACCCTTTATGAATAACCTCAGCGCGTACAGGAATTGAACCAATGTTGTTAGCCTCACTTTGCATCATGAACCAGCTGTCCAGCTGATTGAGCTAAACAACTATAGCCCACTTGGGCAGCTGTGGTTCAAGAAGGTGCCACATGACAACCTCCCAAAAGGCAAGTAGGAATGACCAATATAAGGGGTTCCACATCCCATGGATAAGTAAATACAATATTGGACATTCTGGCCAAAAACATTACAACAAATAAATATTTTTTAAAAATTTATCATACTCAATTCTTTTTTTCCAAATTAAGGGGCAATTTAGCATGGCCAATCCCACTACCCTGCACATCTTTGGGTTGTGGGGTTAGACCCACGCAGACACGGGAAAATGTGCAAACTCCACACGGACAGTGACCCGGGGTCGGGATCGAATGCGGGTCCTCAGCACCGTGAGGCAGCAGTGATAACCACTGTGCCACGTGCTGCCCTCTTAGGCCACAGTGCTAACCAGTGCGCCACTATGCTGCCCTCACAACAAATAAATAGTCTTGAAACATTTTTAAAAAGCCGATATTCATTAAAGATTGATACTATTTGGAATTTTTCAGTTCTTAAAAGGAGTTGTGGTACTGTATATTTAAAGGCATTAAGCATTCATTATTTTCCATCAGCATTCAGCATAACTTGTGTTATAGTCTATCGGCAAAGGCACTAAATTAACTTGACAGCCAAATTGCTTTGTTCATTTATATTATATCAGTAATAATGGAGCTTGGCAGATTAGTATATGTCTGTTGATTATTTCCACGTTAAATGTATCCACTCTTACGATTTTCCCTTTGACATTTGTCTGTACTATTAAGCTACAAAGCCATAACCTTGACTAATGTCAGTTTTAAAGAGGTTTTGCTGAACTTCAGAAAATGTAGGATTATTCATGATAGATTTGTCAATGGATGCAGGATTTTGGCACAATTGCCGAAGTGATAATGTTGTTCAGGGTAATACATATGAGCTGGTTTGTTTTGTGTGTGACTACATTGTTCTCCAACCAAAAACAAGGGGCTGGATTCTCTGTCGGCAGGATCCTCCGTTTCACCGGGAGTGCACTCACGGCCGGAGATTTCCCGACAGCATGAGGGAACCCACAATGGGAAACCCCACTGGCCGTCTAGCGGGATGGAGAATCCCACTGTGGGGGAGGGGGGGGGGGGGGGGGGGGGGGCGCCCCACCCCACCCCACCGGAACTGGGTGTGGTGGGGGGGCGCCCCACCGGAACTGGGTGTGGTGGGACAGAGAATCCCGCCCAAGTTATTGAATGGCTCAGTAATATAAATTACCCTGTGATAACAGTGGAATGACTTTAGGTTAATTATATTTTGTAGCTACCAGATTTTACAATAACTATTATATTTATTATTATTTATTTTACTATGAATGTTAAATGGCTGCAAACAGCATTTACTCAGCAATACCCTGATCACTGATGTTCAGTTTGGGTTCTGTCAGGGTGACCTAGCTCCTGACCTCATTACAGCCTTGATCCAGACATGGACAAAGAAGCTTAATTCAAGAGGTCAGGTGAGAGTGACTGCCCTTGACAGCAAGGCAGCATTTAACCAAATGTGGCGTCAAGGTGCCCTACCAAGATTGAAGTCAATAGGAATCAGGGGGAAACTCTCCACTGGTTGGAGTCATACTTAGCACAAAGGAAGATGGTTGTGATTGTTGGAGGTCAATCATTTCAGTCCCTGGACACTCCTGCAGTGGTTCAAGAAAACCACCATTCCACCACCTTTCAAGGGAAGTTAGAGATGCGCAATAAATGCTGTCATAGCCAGCAACGTCCCCATCCCATAACAAACAAATAAAAAACATCACAGGGTGTGTGTTGATACCATTGCAAAAGCATTGCAAATCATTGGCAGCATTTACTAACAGCTAGTACAGCTGTACTTTGATTGGTATTTCAAAACCAACTTATTCTGCACTTGTAAAATGAATGTCTTCTCCTTCTCAAAAATGCAGTGCGGTTATTCAACTATGGAAGACTCCATAGTTAAATAGCGCGGATCCCTGAGTGCCGGTTAGATCGCGGGAGAGTATGGACCTGGCATTCCGTACGGCAGCTATCTGATGGTCACAGGGTCTTTGACAGGTACATTAGTGGTATTGGCTAATATATATTCCGAATTGGGACAATACAACATATATTAGGAAGTTGTTGGCTTCCATTCCAGATTTGGATACACACCAACTAAATTTTGGGGGTGAGATAAATTACGTACTTGATCCGAAGTTGGAGCATTCTAGGCCAAAGTCAGAGGCTCCTTCGGGGGTGGCGAAGACGCCGTTCACGTTTATGGCACAGATGAGGGGGCAGCTCCGTGGTGGTTTATGGACCCGGGACGCAAAGATTTTTAAAAATCTTCTCCAATCCACAAGGTGTATTCCAGGATTGACGTTTTTCAGGTGAGTAGGCCTCTTCTGTCTTGAATGAAGAGGGCAGATTGTTTGGCCATCATCATTTCGGATCATGCCCTGCATTTGGTGGATTTGGTTTTGAAGAGGGGCCTGCTCAGTGCCCAGCATGGAGGTTAGATGTAGGGTTATTGGTGGACATGGGGTTCTGTGGGCACATGTCTAAGGCCATTGATGAGTATGTAGAATTTCCCTGTACACTTGAGGAAGCCTTGCAGATGGTTATAAAATTGAGATCATTTTGTATAAGGTGAATATGAATAGGCAGATAAGGGTGGAATTGCAAAGGTTGATGGAGGATATCTTGGAGGTGGACTGCAGGTATTCGTGTGACCCTACCCCGGAGCTCCTGGCAAGCAGGAAGAAGCTGCAGATGCAGTTCGATCTGTTGTCCACGGGGAAGGTGGTGAGCCAGCTACGGCATTTGGGGAGAGGCTTGGTGGGGGGGGGGGGGGGGTGCATGGTCAGGTCTTGTGTGAGCATGGAGAGAAGGCCAGCCTTCTGTTAGATCAGCTAAGGTGGCAGGCGTCCTCTTGGGAGATTATCCAGGTTTGGGACCTGAGTTGTAGCTTGGTTTCCACCCCATAAAGTTAACGCAATGTTCGAGGCTTTTTACAAGACTCTTTATGGGTCGGAGCCCCTCTGTGGAGGGGTCGGACTTTTCAACATTTTTAGATGGATTGGCTTCTGGTCGTGTGGGGATAAGAGACAGAAAAAGTTGGAGGCGCTGTTCGCCCCTGAGGAGGTTTTGATAGTTATTGGCGGATGCAAACAGGTAACATTCCTGGGGTTGCTGGGTATCCTGTGGAATTCTATAAGTCATTTGTAGATCATTGGTCCCGTTGCTGGTAGATATATTTACTGATTCTTTGTCCGGAGATCCCTGCTTGCAACGCTTGCAGGCTTCTAGTTCCCTACTGTTGAAGAAGGATAAGTGCCCCACAGAGTGTGGGTTATACTGACCAATTTCGCTGTTGAACGTGGATGCCAAGATACTGGCTAAGTATTGGCGGTAAGGCTGGACCTCTGTCTCCCTGAGGTGATCGCAGAGGATCAGACAAGTGCTGTTAAGGGCCAACATTTTTCAGCCAATATCGGTGGCTATTGAATGTTGTTTTTTTCCCGTCCAATGGGCCTGAGCCAGAGATGATTGTGACTTTAGATGCCAAGAAGGCATTTTAAAGGGTGGAGATACCGTTTTGAAGTTCTGGAGAGGTTCAGTCTGGGGCCAAATTGATTTTGTGGGGACAGTTATTGTATAAAGTCCCCTCAGCTAGTGTTTGTACCAATGCTTTGAGCTTGAGGTAATTCAAACTGAATAGGGGGCAACACAGGGGATCTGACATACTCCTCTATTTGTGTTGACGATTGAACCCTTAGCTATGACTTTGAGGGTTTTGGCTAAGTGGAAGGGAGTAAAGGGGGCAGGGGTGGATATAGTGTCCTTACATACTGGTGATTTGCTACTTTATGTTATGGACCCAGTCTCCACTATGGGTGAAATAATGAGGCGCTTTGGTTCTTTTCCGGGATACAAGTTGAATTTAGAAAATTCATGATGACCGGTTTGGGATGTAGGTGGGGGACGGATGTTTTGGGGGTTTGTTTCTGTTTTGTTTCTCTTTTCTCTTTTGGATGATTTGTTTGCGGTTGATTGGGTTTTTCTTATGTAGATTTTGTGTAACATCTGCTGTGGGTAATGTGGGTTCGGTTATAAAATTTACTGTAAAAACGGAAAATCTTTCATAAAAATTCCAGAAAAAGATTGTGGGAGAGGCAGAAATTGGGATCCGCGCTGGGCACTGTCCGGTTTGGGATCTAATTGGCCCGCTCCCGTTGGCGGATTCTGGATCCCGTCTGGATGAGGCGAGATGGCAAATATCACCAATTAAGGGCAACCTCCATCTCATTAATGAGTCGGACATCCTATCTAACGGCCCCCTTGGAACTAACCGGCACATCAACAAGAGGCAATGTGCGTGCTGTTTAGTACTGGTCCACACAAACGTATACAAGGCGTAATGGCACCTGAGGTGGGGGGGGGGAGTCTCCCAGGCCATTGGAGACCCCTGGGTGGTCAGTGACAGGGCAGGGTGGCAGTCTGACTCACTCCCCCTCTGGAACTCGGGCAGTTTGGCACTGCGAGGTTGATATTACCAAGGTCTAGGGCCTGAGGGGGACCATGCCCATGAAAGGGGGGGTGAATGAGGAAGGGGTATGATGGGTGGGGGAAGGGGGATGGTGCTGTTGAAGGGCAGGTATGAAAGGGCTTCCTAAAGATTGGGTTTGGGTCCTGAAAAGGGGGGAATGTTGAAAAGGGGGGTGGGAAGGCTTGAAAAGGGGGGATAGATGCCCTCAGCAACCCTACAGCAGGGTATCCTCACTTGAGCAGATGTGGGGTAATGCCCATGTGTGTCGGGTGACATTGCACAAGGGTGGGAGGAGGGGGGGGGGTGTGGGGCACCCTCAAGCATTCTCAGAGATTGGGCCACCCGTTCAAAATGACAGCCTGATCTCTGGGGAGCCGTTCTCATCTGCGGGTTCAGCGGCTGAAACATTTTCTAACTGTGAGTTGGACCATGGAGAAACTCGCCAAGGCCCAAAACATTGACCAAGGGCACGATTAAACAAATGGGAACAAAGCCCCACAGTGAGTGCGTTTAGACCCGTGTTTCCTGGCCCTGGATATGGGGTGGCTCTCATTAATTGTATGGAAATGGGGCTTAAGTGGTGATAATTGGTTTATTGCGATGCTACGGCGAGATCTTGATTTTGTCTATGGGAGCGGGCCGACTGCATTGAAAATTGTTTGGTGCCTGGCACAAATCTAGTGTCTGGCCTCTCCCGCTGTTCACCGGCCTTGTTACACTTGAGCGAGATCGTAACGAGGCAGGAGAAGTGCATTCATAGTCTCCCAAACGGAGACTCCTGTCCTAAGCATGGGTAAATGCTGGTGTGAATCTCACCGAGGAAGTTGGCGGGAAACAACCCCAAACTCACCCAAAATGACAGTTAGAAATGTTTCCGTTGAATCGCGCCTGAAATGTTTTGAACTCGGACCTTTAACATACGGTTTAGGGTAGCTCAGTTGAAAATTTGAAAACTGAGATTTATGGATTATCGTTAAGCAAGGGAATTCATGGATATTAACCTGTGGTGGACAAATAGAGTTAAGGTACTGATTAGCCATGACTATAATTGAATATGATGTGGAGATGCCGGCGTTGGTCTGCGGTGAGCACAGTAAGAAGTCTTACAACACCAGGTTAAAGTCCAACAGGTTTGTTACAAACACTAACTTTCGGAGCACTGCTTCTTCCTCAGGTGAATTCACCTGATTCGGAGCAGCGCTCCGAAAGCTAGTGTTTGTAACAAACCTGTTGGACTTTAACCTGTTGTGTAAGACTTCTTACTATAATTGAATAGAGGAATAGGCTTGACTGGCCTTCCTCTCTTCTCTGTGTAGGACCAATACCATTTCCTTTAATTTATGAAATAATTCTGCATCCTTGTCAACAGATTCATCCTTTTTGGCTAAATGACACTGCACACATTCATAATGCTCACTTCAATCCATAGCTGAGCTTCAAGCCCAGTATCCTATCAATATAAAGGCTGCTTATCTCTACAATAAAACACTGGCCATTCTCCATCTTACTTTACTCTTGCTGAATTCCCAACCTTAACGCGCCATAATGTTGATATCATCGAAAACCATACTGCCTCTATCCTGTCCTGTACTAAGTGCTGCTTACATATCAGCCCCATCCTGTCCTCCGAATGGCCATACTTTCTCCTGAAATCAATGCACCTTTCTAAACTGTCTCAGAACTCAGTTTTTCATCCAAGCTTTTGGAAATTTCTCCTCATCCTCCTGCAAAAACTTGGCATTGATTCAATTCTTTCTTTCGGCAAGTGCCTGAATGCAAATTGTCACTGCTATTATCGAACAGTTCATCCACAAAATAATCCAGCTGATAATTAATCTAATATTGACGTGGCTGGCTAATTGATTGCTAGTAAGTATTGCTCTTGCCATTTAATGCTTTTATTATTTAAAATAGTCATTTTATAGCACAGAACTTGGGTATTGCTGAAAAAAAGACATGCTGTCAAAGCTTTTTTGTCTTCACTCATCAGGACAATTAGGCAAGATAAACCAACAGTAATGGGAACAATAATTTATACTGCATGAGAAGATAGTGCTGATTGGTTGACAAGTGTAATCTGATTGGAAGCGGTGTTACCATGGGAAATGCAGCAGAGAACAGTCAACTGTTAACTGCCTAGCTTTGATTTCAAATTCAATTCAGGTAGGTTGACTCTGATTGGTCAAGACGTTGCCATGGGGAATAAACCAGGCAATGGCTGTGTCACAGGCTTTTGTTTAGTTGGAAAAGGTGTAATGCATGATAATGCTGATCCTGTCTGCAAAGGACAGGGCCCAGAGTGTAAATGTATGTGGCTTTTTATATTGCTCTGCAAGTTGCTGCAACTACAAGATGGAAATGGAATGGTGCTGGCCACAGATCACCTGAGTGAACAGGACTAATAACCAATCAGATTAAAGAATTCTTGAGTGAACAGCAGAGGAACTGAACAAAGACGTATATGTAGCTAGAATGGTGCAGTCAATGTTGAATCAGATAGGGAAAGAGAGACAGGATTCCAGTTAAAGGAATAAAAACAGAGGGTGTAATTTTGTGGGGGAGACCGAAGTCCCAATGTTGGGACCAAAAGCGGGAGGTGACCAGCTGCAGTGGGCAGTGTGTCCGAGGGTAGTATTTTGCCTCTGGCGACTTGCCAATGAACAGGCTACTGCCGTGGCTGCGATCAATTGAGGGTGGCGGCACCCCATGAGCTGCTGACCCAATCAGAAGGTTGCCAACGTAACACTCAGAAGCATTACTGTGAGCAGTGGCTAATGTTGAGGCTGCAAAACTAGGGAGTAGGTAGCTCCATGGTGAGGTGACCTCGAGGAGTTGGGGCTGAATTCTCCAGCTGTTGGCGGGATCTTCCGGTCCGGCTGAAGCCGTGGATTTCCGAGTGCAGCATGGGCGAGGAATGTAAATCACCATTGACTGTGGCAGGACCAGAAGATCATGCTGAGTGGGGAGGTAGAAGCCTTGACTTGGCGTTTATGACGGAGGCAGGACGGGGCAACCAGGTCCAATGGAAATTGCGATTAATTGTATTCAATTGGCCACCAACAGCCAATTGGATGTCGGTGTTAGGGCATCAGTCTTCCCTCCTGATGTCTTCTCAGCCTTCTGCCTCCCAACCTGACCCCAAGTGGGCCAGGATGATTCGGCCTTGGAAATAAAGCAAAAATCTTAAACAAATCTCCGACAATTATAACCTTAAAGATTGAGACTTCACGCCAGTAGCAGTCAGATGTTCATTACCAGGAAGGTTTATTGGCATTAAGTAATCAATACCTTTATTTTTGCAAAAATATCCTTTATTCGTAAAATATCTGAAAGAACATAACAAACACTTCAAAATGGCCATCACACAAAGTGTAATAATCAGGTTCTCTACATACATCATGCTCCATTCTTGAGGTGCTTCAATACAGTCAAAGGAACATTACGGATATTTCAAAATTATCATTTCAAATGGCGCAAAGGTATTTATAGATCAAGTTACACTCTAAAGTTCTTCAATACAATTGTGCTATATGTACTTTTCTCTGTATACATTCTATGAGAGTCATATAGCCCGAGGGGTTCTGTACAATTCCAAGCTGCACAGTGCACCCTGGCTGAAAGATCTTAGACAGCAAACTTCCCCCATTGTGCCTCTGCAGCGGTTGCCTCAAGTGTTAATGCCTCCCTCAGCATGTAGTCCTGATCTTTGGAATGTGGCAATCTGCAGCACTCAGTCGGGGACAACTCTTTGTACTGGTCGACCAACAAATAGACCAAGGAGCGTCTTTCACTAAGTTAATGAGCCTCCAGAAACAGCTGATGTTTGTCTCTGTGTTTATCTCGAGAACAGCCCGAAGACTCAGAACCGAGAGTCACAAAGCTGCTCGGGATGAACCTCGACAAAAAACACCTCATCTCTCTCCAGACCTTCTTTGCAAAGGCACATTCCACCAGGAAGTGGACAATGGCGTCTTCCCAACCACAATCATCTTGAGGGCAACACACAGATGGGGTGAGACTCTGGGAGTGTTGGAAGGATCTAACTGGGAGGGCCTTTCTCACCACCAGTCAAGTTAGTTTAGTGCTTGTTTAAAAGTTCTTGACCTTGTCAATCTGCTCAGGGATCCACCGAATCCCACAGAATCCACCGTCTCCTTTTTCCGAAGGGTCATCAAGTTGTTACGTGCAGACCACTGCCTGATGGACTTGTGGTCGAAGTTGTTACCCCGCATACATTTTTCCAAGGCGGACAGGTGGTACGGCACGGTCCAACTGCTTGGAGCATTCTGCAGCAGCAAGGCCAGACCCATCCTTGGCAACACTGAGTAGGTAAAACTTTATCACATAGTGACACTTGTGTTTGCGTACCGTGGGACTATACACAGCTTGATGCAGCCACAGACAAAAGTGGCCATCAGGATTAGAGTGATGTTGGGCACATTTTCCCCCCTCTTACCTCGCGATTTGTACATCACGCCCCTTCGAATGTGGCCCATTTTTTGACACCCACATGAAATGGAAAATAGCTCTGGTAACCGCCATCGCGCGGAGTGAGGAATGGGCTAGCCCTGCAGTACCGGGTAGGCTACCTTGCAACTGATGACCAGGTTCTTACCCGCAATGAAGTGGGAGCGTCACCCCCACATACCCTGTTAATGGAATCTCTGACAGCTAATCCAGACTTAATTAAATATTCAACAACTGTATGGCACCAGTACAGGCTCCTTGTGTCACTTCAGAGGAATTCTACCTTTTTGTGGCAAGTTTAATTTTTATCCAACACATCATCAATAATAACGTCATGGCATTCAATCCAGTTGATTGTGTGTGTGGGGTGGGGGGGGGGGGGGGGGGAGTCAGACAGTGAGATGCCGTTTTTGTGAAACTAATGGGCTAATGATACATCTTTTCAATTTCTGTATTTATTCGCAAATCTGTCTTCACCCGAAGCTGCTGTGGCGTTTGCACATAAATAACAGTGAATGCTATTATCCTTGCAGTTATTCTGACAGCTGTTTTTGAGTCATTATTTTACCATTGATTGATAATTATACTTTCTTTGTATGTTTCAACCCAAAGTCACAAGTAGTGAGAACGCAGTAACATAATTCTACCTATGCTATCAGTACGAACCTCTGACGAATATGAAACGTACACCTTGATATTAGTTTCTTTCTCTGTAGATGAGAGAAATCAATTGCATAAAATATTGATTTGTATTCTGTGCACTAAATGGAGGTCTTTAAAGTTTCACTATAAACCGTGTTTTGAAAAACATTTATGCAGGAAAATCAATTTTAAAGCTTTTAGCGTGTTTTCAAAGGTTCATATTCTTCTGTAAAAATTGGATTGAAAAGGTACTGTGTTCAATTGGAATGTGCTTATATTATGCATAGATCTTTTGATATTCAGTTGGAGCAAGTTGAATAAAAATAACACTATTTATGGACATTCAAGAATAATTGCACGCACAAACACACAGGCAATGTACTGTCCTGGGAACTTCTCAAACCTCACCTGGGAGAAAGCAACCATGGACCTGGTTACTTTGGGTTTTATTTTATAGTCGTGATTTGCAGCAAAAATCATTGGCTGGGGGACAATTCATTGCTTGATTTGTTTGATTACTTGATGGTTGCTGTCATTTTATTTTTCATAACATACTTATTTGCTCATTATTAACTTCAACACATGAACCCATTACCATCACTGCATTTAACTTTGTGAGAAAGCTTCAGTCACAATTAATGACTACACCTCCTGACTCACTGCTTCCTGGAAGGACTCCATTCCATTCTCCAAGTGTCTCAATTTTTGTCACGTATGTTCAGCGATGCTGCCTTCCACATCAGCGCTTGTGACATGTCTTCCTTTTTTCCTCAACTGAGGAGTCCCTCAAACCCGCCCCCACCTCTCAACTGAGCTTGACAGGGTCCGGCGAGGGGAGGAGCTGTGGTGCTTAAATCTGTTTGGGTGACTTTCCCATTAGCTACCCAACTGCCCACGACCTGTCTGCAATTTCCAGGGGGTATAGTTGAGGTCTAGAAGAGCCTTCCCCTTCTCACCAGCCCCTTAAGTGGCAAATTAATGGCCATTTATGGGTTATATTCTGATCAGCAAGTGATTGGGGGGGGGGGGGGTGGGGGTGGGGGGGGGGGGGGGGCGAGCCTGGCAGATGGGCCTTGGATGGGTAAGGGAGGCTTGCCTCCATTACTGGCCCTTCTTTCAGACCGGGTGCCCACCCCCCTGACAAGGACTGCCCCCTCAGGTGCACAAAATGGCTGCAGGGCCACCGTGATTGGAGGGGATGTGCCTTTGTGTCGGTCTTTAAAATAGATTGTAGATAGCTGAAGCCCAGCAATGATCCCTGCGGCTCTCCACTTGTCACAGCCTGCCAACTTGTCCAAGCTTTAATGTTTATCAAGTTTTCCTGCATGTGACCACAGGCAGCATCATTATCTGAAGAGTTGCCTATGGTGCTGAACATTGCGCAATCATCAATGTAAATCCCACTTGAGACATTATAAGAAAATAAGACCATAAGACATAGGAGCAGAATTAGGCCATTGAGTCTGTTCCGCCATTCAGTCATGGCTGATATTTTTCTCATCACCATTCTCCTGCATTTTCCACATAACCCCTGATCCCCTTATTAATCAGGAACCTATCTATCTCTGTCTTAAAGACACTCAATGATTTGGGGTCCACAGCCTTCTACGGCAAAGAGTTCTACAGATTCACCACCCTCTGGCTGAAGAAATTTCTCCTCATCTCTATTTTAAAGGATCGCGTTTAGTCTCAGATTGTGTCCTCTGCTTCTAGTTTTTCCTACAAGTGGAAACATCCTCTCCACGTCTACTCTATCCAGGCCTCACAGTATCCTGTAAGTTTCAATAAGATCCCCCCTCATCCTTCTAAACTCCAAAGAGTTTACCAGAGTCCTCAACCATCCTTCATACAACAAGCTCTTCATTCCAGGGATCATTCTTGTGAACCTCCTCTGGACCCTTTCCAAGGCCAGTACATCCTTCCTTAGATACAGGGCCCAGAACTGCTCACAATACTCCAAATGGGGTCTGAATAGAGCCTTATATAGGCTCAGAAGTACATCCCACATTCTAGTCCTCTCGACAAGAGTGCTAACATTGCATTTGCCTTCCTAACTTCCTACTGAACCTACACGTTAACCTAAAGAGAATCGTGAACAAGAACTCCCAAGTCCCTTTGTGCTTCTGGTTTCCTAAGCATTTCCCCATTTAGGAAATAGTCTGTGCCTCCATTTCTCCTTCTAAAGTGCATAACCTCATACTTTTCCACATTATTTTCCATCTGCCACTTCTTTGCCCACTCTCCTAGGCTGTTCATGTCCTTCTGCAGCCTACCTGCTTCCTCAATACTACCTGACCCTCTACAGTTCTTTGTATCATCTGTAAATGTAGGATCGGTCCTTCAGTTCCTTCTTTGAGATAATTAATGTATATTGTGAAAAGTTGTGGCCCCAGCACATACCCTTGAGGCACACCTCTAGTCACCGGCTGCCATCGTGAAAATAGACCTTTATCCTCACTCTTTGCCAGATCCTCTATCCATGCCAGGATCTTACCCTTAACGTCATGGGTTCTTGACTTATTTCACAGTCTCCTATGTGGCACCTTGTGAAAGGCCTTCCGGAAATCTAAATAAATCACATATACTGGCTTTCCTTTGCCCAATGTCCTTGTTACTTCCTCAAATAACTCTAACAGATTTGTCAGACATGACCTCCTCTTGACAAAGCCACACTGATTCAGTCCTATTTTATTATGCTCTTTCATAGAATTTACAGTGCAGAAGGAGGCCATTCAGCCCATCGAGTCTGCACCGGCTCTTGGAAAGAGCACCCTATCCCCATAACCCAGTAACCCCACCCAACACTAAGGGCAATTTTGGACACTAAGGGCAATTTTCATTGGCCAATCCACCTAACCTGCACATCTTTGGACTGTGGGAGGAAACCGGAGCACCCGGAGGAAACCCACGCATACACGGGGAGGATGTGCAGACTCCGCACAGACAGTGACCCAAGCCGAAATTGAACCTGGGACCCTGGAGCTGTGAAGCAATTGTGCTATCCACAATGCTACTGTGCTGCCCTCTTCCAAGTACTCCGCAATTTCATCTTTAATAATGGACTCTAAAACCTTACCAATGACTGAAGTCAGGCTAACCGGCCTATAACTTCCAGTCTTCTGCCTCCCTCCCTTCTTTTAAAAAAAAATAATTTTTATTCAAATTTAAAAAAAATATTAATAACAAATTATATATTGACAACTGAGAAAAACCAAAGAGAACAAACCCCCCCCGTAAATACAAAACAGAAAAATAGATTAACGCCCGTCGTAAACAAAGAACATATGTACACGTCCCTTCAACCCCAACCACCGAGACGACCCCCCCCCCCCCCCCCCCCCCCCCCCCACACCCCGGGCTGCTGCCGCTGCTGGCCTCTTTCCCTATCGTTCTGCTAGGAAATCTAGAAAAGGCTGCCACCGCCTGAAAAACCCCTGAATTGATCCCCTTAGGGCAAATTTCATCCTTTCCATTGATAAACCCCACCATATCATTGATCCAGGCCTCCACGCTTGGGGGCCTTGCATCCTTCCACTGAAGAAGAATCCTCCGCCGGGCTACTAGGGACGCAAAGGCCAGAATACCGGCCTCTTTCGCCTCCTGCACTCCCGGCTCCACCGCAATCCCAAAAATTGCGAGTCCCCAGCCTGGCTCCTACCACCCTCGACACCGTGCTCGCTACTCCCTTCCAAAATTTCCTCAGCGCTGGGCATGCCCAGAACATATGGGTATGATTTGCTGGGCTCCCTGAGCACCTATTGCACCTGTCCACGCCCCCAAAGAACCAACTTATCCTCGTCCCAGTCATATGAGCCCTATGCAGCACCTTAAACTGTATGAGGCTGAGCCTCGCACAAGAAGAGGAGTTCACCCTTCCTAGAGCATCCGCCCACGCCCCCTCCTCAATCGCCTCACCCAGCTCCTCTCCCCATTTATCCTTTAGCTCCTCCACCGAGGCCTCGTCCAACTCCTGCATCACTTAGTATATTTCCGAAATCTTCCCCTCTCCAACCCACACCCCCGAGAGCACCCTGTCCTAGACCCCACACAGGGGCAACAGCGGGAACCCCGTCACCTGCCGCCTGGCAAACGCCCTTACCTGCATGTATCTGAAGATGTTCCCCGGGGGGGGAGCCCGAACTTCCCCTCTAGCTCACCCAGGCTAGCAAACCTCCCATCTAAAAACAGGTCTCCCAACCTGTTTTGGGGTTGTGCCAACCCAGGAACCCACCGTCAATATTCCCCGGGACAAACCGATAGTTCCCCCGTATCGGGGACCTCATCGAGGCCTCCACCTCCCCCCTGTGTCGCCTCCACTGCCCCCACATTTTGAGGGTAGCCGCCACCACCGGGCTCGTGGTATACCTCGTAGGAGGGAGCGGCAGCAGCGCTGTCACCAGCGCCTCCAGGCTCGTGCCCACACAGGACGTCATCTCCATCCTCTTCCATTCTGTCCCCTCCCCGTCCATCACCCACTTAAGCACCATCGCTGCGTTAGCAGCCCAATAGTACCCACAGAGGTTGGGCAGCGCCAGCCCCACCCTATCCCTGCCCCGCTCCAAGATCACCCTGCCTCCCTCCCTTCTTAAACAGCGGTATTACATTAGCCACTTTCCAGTCCTCTAGGACTTTTTGTGTCTCCAGCGATTTCTGAAAGATCGCCACTAATGCCTCCACAATCTCCTCAGCTATCTCCATTAGAACCCTTGGGTGTAGTTCATCTGGTCCAGGTGATTTATCCACCTTCAGACCTTTCAGTTTCCCCAGAACCTTCTCCTTAGTGATGGCCACTGCATTTGCCTATGCCCCCTGATTCTTCTGGAACACGGCCATCCACTGGTGTCTTCCACTGTGAAAACTGATGCAAAGTAACTATTCAGTTCCTCTGCCATTTCTTTGTTTCCTATTATTAATTCTCCAACCACATTTTCCAGTGGTTCAATGTCTATTTTTGCCTCTCTCTTACCTTTTATATATTGAAGAAAAATCTTCCTATCTTATTTTATATTACTAGCTAGCTTGCACTCATATTTCATCTTCTCCCCGCCTTATTGCTTTTTTAGTTGCTCTCTGCTTGCTCTTAAAGGCTTCCCAATTTTCTGGCTTTCCACTAATCTTCGCCACTGTGAATGTTTTTTCTCTTGCTTTTATGCTGTACTTGACTTCCCTCATCAGCCATGGATGCCTTGCCCTCCCCTTAACATGATTCCTCCTCCTTGGGATGAATTTCTGTTGTGCTTCCCAAATAACCCCCCAAAACCCCTGCCATTGCTGTTCCACTGTCTTCTCTGCAAGGCTCTTTTTCCAATCAACTCTGGACAGCTCCTACCTCATGTCTTTGTAGTTACCCTTATTTAATTGGGCTGGTTTAGCACAGTGGGTTAAACAGATGGCTTGTAATGCAGAACAATGCCAGCAGGGTTCAATTCCCGTACCAGCCTCCCTGAAGAGGTGCCAGAATGTGGTGACCAGGGGCTTTTCAAAGTAACTTCATTGACGCCTATTTGGGACACTAAGCGATTATTATTATTATAGCAATACTGTTACATCTGATTGCAGCTTCTCCCTCTCAAACTGCAGGGTAAATTCTATCATATTGTGGTCATTGCTCCCTAAGGGTTCCTTCACCTTACGTTCCCTAATCAAGGCTGTCTCATTACACATCACCAAATCCAAAATTGCCTGTACCCTAGTAGGCTTGGGAAGGAAGATCATTGAGGAAGCAGCTGAAATGTATGGACCTTTGGTGCATGAGGAGTTCCTGCATTGATATCCTGGGGCTGAGGTGATTAGCTTCCAACAATCACAACCATCTTCCTTTGTGCTATTTGACTCCATTCAGTGGAGAGTTTTTTCTTGCTACCCACTGAATGCAATTTTATGTGGGCTCCTGTTACCATTCTGGGTTAAATGCTGGACTGAAGTAAATGGCAGTCACTCTTACCTCACCTCCTTGTCCATATTTAGATCAAGGCTGCAATGAGGTCTGGAGCTGAATGATTCTGGTGAAACCAAACTGGGTGTTGCTGAGCAGGTTATTGCTGAGTAAGTGCCACTTGATGACACTGTTGATGACACTGATGGCACTTTGCTGATGATCGAGGACAGAATGATGGGGCAGTAATTGATTTGTCCCGCTTTTTGTGGACAGGACATATTTGGGCAAAAGTTGGGTAGATGCCAGTATTGTAACTGAACTGGGCCAGCCTGGCTAGGGGAACAGCAGGTCATGACCATGTGTCTTCAGTCCTCCGTCCTGCCAGGTGCTGTCAGGGCACATAGTCTTTACTGGATCCAATATATTCTGCTGTTTCTTGATGTCACATGGAGTAAATTGAATTGGCTGGTGACTGGCATCTATGATATTAGGGACTTCAGGAGGAGGCCAAGATGTATCAGCGAGTTGACAAATCCTGCTGAAGATGGTTGCAAGCACATCAGCCTTGTCTTTTGCAGTCATTTGCTGGGCTCCCCCATTGTGGAATAGGGGGTGTTCATAAAGCCTCCTCTTCTCATTGTGGCAGTAAACATGCACAGTTTAGAGAGCTAAAGCAAAGTCAGTGTATTCTGTGGTGTAAGAAGGAGGTTTTGAGAAATAATCGAATAAACTAACTTTGCTTTCAAATGCAATAAGGATGTCCAAATAAAATCTGGGCAGAAATCCAAAGGCAAATAAAATAGAAAGTTGCTTGTAGGTCGGTAAGTGAAGAGTACCCTAATCGATTAATTTGGTTAATTGGCAACTTTGTTCAATTCAAAATAATTTCAGGCATCTTCTCTTACACTGGTTTTATTCTAATATCAGCAAAAAGCTGATTTTGAGCTGGGTTAAAGATTTGCCTCCCATGCACCATACTTAAATTCTCTCACATTTCATAATCACCTGTGATAAAATGTTAACAATTTGTCAATTGATTTATTTAATCTGGCCCCAGTAAGTACACAAAGTTAATACTGGTTCTGTTGCCAGTTGCCATATCTAAAACATAAAGGACTAAAATTTTCTCTGGAAGATATAGGACCGCACATTTTCTCTGTAAGATACAGGGCTATACATTTTCTCTGAAAGATACAGGACTACACATTTTCTCTGAAAGATACAGGACTGCACATTTTCTCTGAAAGGTACAGGACTACACATTTACTCAGATACAGGACTGCACATTTTCTCTGAAAGATACAGGACTGCACATTTACTCAGATACAAGACTGCACATTTTCTCTGTAAGATACAGGACTATACATTTTCTCTGTAAGATACAGGACTATACATTTTCTCTGTAAGATACAGGACTATACATTTTCTCTGTAAGATACAGGACTATACATTTTCTCTGTAAGATACAGGACTATACATTTTCTCTGTAAGATACAGGACTGCACATTTTCTCTGAAAGATACAGAACTGTACATTTTCTCAGAAAGATACAGGACTGCACATTTTCTCTGAAAGATACAGGACTACACATTTTCTCTGAAAGATACAGGACTACACATTTTCTCAGATACAGGCTATACATTTTCTCAGAAAGATACAGGCTATACATTTTCTCTGAAAGGTACAGGTTATACATTTTCTCAGATACAGGGCTATACATTTTCTCTGAAAGATACAGGCTATACATTTTCTCTGAAAGATACAGGCTATACATTTTCTCTGAAAGATACAGGCTAGACATTTTCTCTGAAATATACAGGCTATACATTTTCTCTGAAAGATACAGGCTATACATTTTCTCTGAAAGGTACAGGCTATACATTTTCTCTGAAAGATACAGGCTATACATTTTCTCTGAAAGGTACAGGCTATACAGTTTCTGTGAAACATACAGGCTATACAGTTTCTCTGAAAGATACAGGCTATACATGTTCTCTGAAAGATACAGGCTATACATGTTCTCTGAAAGATACAGGCTATACATTTTCTCTGAAAGATGCAGGCTAGACATTTTCTCTGAAAGATACAGGCTATACATTTTCTCTGAAAGATACAGGCTATACATTTTCTCTGAAAGATACAGGCTACACATTTTCTCTGAAAGATACAGGCTATACATTTTCTCAGATACAGGGCTACACGTTTTCTCAGAAAATATTCTCAGAAAGATACAGGACTACACATTTTCTCTGAAAGGTACAGGACTATACATTTGCTCAGATACAGGAAAACACACATTTCTCTGAAAGATACAGGCTATACATTTTCTCTGAAAGATACAGGCTATACATTTTCTCTGAAAGATACAGGCTACACATTTTCTCTGAAAGATACAGGCTATACATTTTCTCAGATACAGGGCTACACGTTTTCTCAGAAAATATTCTCAGAAAGATACAGGACTACACATTTTCTCTGAAAGGTACAGGACTATACATTTGCTCAGATACAGGAAAACACACATTTCTCTGAAAGATACAGGCTATACATTTTCTCTGAAAGATACAGGACTACACATTTTCTCTGAAAGATACAGGACTGCACATTTTCTCTGAAAGATACAGAACTGCACATTTTCTCAGAAAGATACAGGACTGCACATTTTCTCTGAAAGATACAGGACTACACATTTTCTCTGAAAGATACAGAACTGCACATTTTCTCAGAAAGATACAGGACTGCACATTTTCTCAGATACAGGCTATACATTTTCTCAGAAAGATACAGGCTACACATTTTCTCTGAAAGGTACAGGCTATACATTTTCTCTGAAAGATACAGGCTATACATTTTCTCTGAAAGATACAGGCTATACATTTTCTCTGAAAGATACAGGCTATACATTTTCTCTGAAAGATACAGGCTATACATTTTCTCTGAAAGATACAGGCTATACATTTTCTCTGAAAGATACAGGCTATACATTTTCTCTGAAAGATACAGGCTATACATTTTCTCTGAAAGATACAGGCTAGACATTTTCTCTGAAAGATACAGGCTATACATTTTCTCTGAAAGATACAGGCTATACATTTTCTCTGAAAGATACAGGCTATACATTTTCTCTGAAAGATACAGGCTATGCATTTTCTCTGAAAGGTACAGGCTATACAGTTTCTCTGAAACATACAGGCTATACAGTTTCTCTGAAAGATACAGGCTATACATTTTCTCTGAAAGATACAGGCTATACATGTTCTCTGAAAGATACAGGCTATACATTTTCTCTGAAAGATACAGGCTATACATTTTCTCAGATACAGGGCTAAACATTTTCTCAGAAAATCTTCTCAGAAAGATACAGGACTACACATTTTCTCTGAAAGGTACAGGACTATACATTTGCTCAGATACAGGAATACACACATTTCTCTGAAAGATACAGGCTATACATTTTCTCTGAAAGATACAGGACTACACATTTTCTCTGAAAGATACAGGACTGCACATTTTCTCTGAAAGATACAGGCTATACAGTTTCTCTGAAAGATACAGGCTATACATTTTCACTGAAAGATACAGGACTACACATTTTTTTTGCAATATACAGGACTACACAGTTTCTCTGAAAGACACCGGATTACACATTTTCTCTGAAAGATTTGGAATACACATTTTCTGTGAAAGATACAGGACTACATAGTTTCTCTGAAAGATATAGGACTAAATATTATTGTCTGGCAGGCTGACGTTAATTAGTATTTTGACAGGATTTTGACCCAGTTATGGAGAAGTAACGACAATATAGTTCCAAGTCAGGATAGTGTCTGGCTTGGAGGGAAACCTGCAGGTGCTGGTGTTACCCATGCATCTGCCACCTTTATTTTCCTGGATGGTAGAAGTTGCGGATATGACAGGTGTTGAGGAAGCCTTGGTGAGTTGCAGCACTGTGTCTTGGAGGTGATATGCATTGTAGTTGGCACAACAGTGGTGGATGGAGCGAAACGTTAAGGTGGTGGGCGAGGTGCCGATCGAGCAGGCTGTTTTGTCCTGGATGGTGTAAAACTTCTATTATTGGTATTGCACTTCTCGGCATATGGAGAACATTCCATCACATTTCTGTTTAATGCCTTGTCATGGGAGACAGGCTTTGGGGACTGGAGAGGTGAGTTGCCCACTGCAGGATTCCCAGCATCCAACATGTTCTTGAAGCTGGTTGGCTGACTCAGTTATGTTTCTGGACAATAGTGACCCCCTCCCCCCCCCCCCGGTTTTAGATTATTTCTTGGTGGAGATGATCATTGTCTGGCACCTATGTGGTGTGAATGTTACTTGCCAGTCATCAGTTGCGGCATGGTGGCACAGTCGTTAGCACTGCTGCCTCACAGCGCAAGGGACCCGGGTGGGCCTGGGTAGGGTGCTCTCTCGGAGGGTCAGTGTGGACTTGATGGGCCAAATGACCTCCTTCTGCACTGTAGGGACTCTGTGAATTTTAAAGCTTAAACCTGAACATTGCACCCTGTCTTTCTACTTTTGATAAACTTCATTGGACATGACAAAAACATTTAAGCATCTCACCAGCCATTTAGATAGCAATTCGACCTCAAGATAATACCCCTGAATTCTCACTGTGCCCATTATTATAGTAAAGAATATTCAAAATTGGGGCTGCGAGGGAGGAAGGTGAAAATAAAGAGGCAGTCACTTTCATCGGGCAAATTGATAACAGCGGTATCTGGAACATTTTCCACTGCCAAATGTGGACACACAAGCCAAATAAAGAAAAATCTGTGTAATTTGTCCCACCATATACCGCAAGGCTTGTATCTTGTATTTCCTGCATTTCTTTGCTCCTTAAGAATGGCTTTCCCAGTTGTTTCCACAATATATTTCTACAGTAAACTGTCTGGAAAGCATTAGAAACCCAATTTCGAGAACACCTTTTCCAATTTCAGTGGCCTAGTCTATAGGAAGGTTAAAGCCCCCACAACTATTACATTGCCATTGCTACAAGTTCCAATAATTTTTTGTTGAATGTCTATCCAAGATATGTTTTGTGGCCCATAGATTACTCCCACAAGTGTTTTGTGACCATTGCTATTCCTAATCTCCACCCATATGGATTCAACACCCTGATTTCCTGAGCCAAGATCCTTTCTCACGACTGTCCTTAGGTCATTCTGCATTATCAAACTATCTCCCGCTTTTCATTCTACCTTCCTTTTTGAAATATTATGTATCGTGGAATATTCATTTCACAATCTTGGTCACCTTGTAACCATGTCTGTAATGGTGATTAGATGTAAACATTTATCTCTATTTGCACCTCTAGTTAATTTATCCTATTGTGCATGCTCCACTCATTCAAATAAAATGCATTCATTTTGTTTTACTATTTTCTTTGCATAAACCTTGGGCGAAATTCTCCGCCCCCCACGACGGGTGGGAGAATAGCGGGAGGGCCTTCCCGACATTTTTCCCGCCCTCCCGCTATTCTCCCACCCCCCCCCCGCCGAAGTCCCGACACGAATCGCTGCCGCCGTTTTTTTACGGCCGGCAGCGATTCTCAGCTGTTAGACGGGCCGAAGTCCCAGCCCTTTCCGCCGTTTTCACGAACGGCAAACACACCTGGTCCTGCCGTTCGTAAAAACGTCGTGACAAACTCGCAAAAAATAACCATGGCACCGATTGGCACGGCAGTACCACGGCCGTGCTAAGGGTGCCATGGGCCCGCGATCGGTGGGCACCGATCGCGGGCAGCGGGCCCGATGCCCGCGCACTATTTGTCCTTCCGCCGCCCCGCAGTATCAATACGCGGGGTGGCTGAGGGGCAACCCGGCCCGCGCATGCGCGGGTTTCGTGCAAAAACGCGATGACGTCACCCGCGCATGCGCGGGTGGAGTCTTCCCACCTGCGCATGCGCGGCTGACGTCATATGACGCGTCAGCCGGCGCTAACTCCGGCAAGCGGGCTTAACGATTTTCATTAAGCCCGACTTGTCGGAGCCTCCGACGTCGGGCTGCTAGCCCCGACGGGGGACCAGAATTTCGCCCCTTATTCTTTGACAGAACATAGAACAGAGAACATTACAGCGCAGTACAGGCCCTTCGGCCCTCGATGTTGCGCCGACCTTTGAAACCCCTCTAAAGCCCATCTACACTATTCCCTTATCGTCCATATGCCTATCCAATGACCATTTGAATGCGTTTAGTGTTGGCGAGTCCACTACTGTTGCAGGCAGGGCATTCCATGCCCTTACTACTCTCTGAGTAAAGAACCTACCTCTGACATCTGTTCTATATCTATCCCCCCTCAATTTAAAGCTATGTCCCCTCGTGCTGGACATCACCATCTGAGGAAAAAGGCTCTCAATGTCCACCCTATCTAATCCTCTGATCATCTTGTATGCCTCAATTAAGTCCCCTCTCAACCTTCTTCTCTCTAACGAAAACAGCCTCAAGTCCCTCAGCCTTTCCTCATAAGATCTTCCCTCCATACCAGGCAACATCCTTGTAAATCTCCTCTGTACCCTTTCCAATGCTTCCACATCCTTCCTATAATGTGGCGACCAGGACTGCAAGCAATACTCCAAATGCGGCCGCACCAGAGTTTTGTACAACTGCAACATGACCTCATGGCTCCGAAACTCAATTCCTCTACCAGGAACAACCCTCTTAACAACCCTCTCAACCTGGGTGGCACCTTTCAGGGATCTATGGACATGGACACCGAGATCTCTCTGCTCGTCCACACTACCAAGAATCTTACCATTAGCCCAGTACTCTGTCTTCCTGATATTCCTTCCAAAATGAATCACCTCACGCTTTTCTGCATTAAACTCCATTTGCCACCTGTCAGCCCAGCTCTGCAGCTTATCTCTGTCCCTCTGTAACTTGTAACATCCTTCTGCACTGTCCACAACTCCACCGACTTTAGTGTCATCTGCAAATTTACTCACCCATCCTTCTACGCCCTCCTCCAGGTCATTTATAAAAATGACAAACAGCAGCGGCCCCAAAACAGATCCTTGTGGTACACCACTAGTAACTGGACACCAGTCTGAACATTTTCCATCAACCACCACCCTTTGTCTTCTATCAGCTAGCCAATTTCTGATCCAAACTGCTAAATCACCCTGAATCCCATGCCTCTGTATTTTCTGCAATAGCCTACAGTGGGGAACCTTATCAAATGCTTCACTGAAATCCATATACACCACATCAACTGCTTTACCCTCATCCACCTGTTTGGTCACCTTCTCAAAGAACTCAATAAGGTTTGTGAGGCACGACCTACCCTTCACAAAACCATCTGGAAAGCATTTGAAACCCAATTTCGAGAACACCTTTTCCAATTCCAGGGTGATAGGCAACAAAGCATGTTGCCTATCTCTAATCAAATTATTCCTTTCCAGATGATTATACATCCTATCTCTTATAAACCTTTCCAAGACTTTTCCCACAATAGAAGTAAGGCTCACTGGTCTATAGTTACCGGGGTTATCTCTACTCCCCTTCTTGAACAAGGGGACAACATTTGCTATCCTCCAGTCTTCTGGCACTATTCCTGCAGATAAAGATGACTTAAAGGTCAAAGCCAAAGGCTGAGCAATCTCCTCCCTAGCTTCCCAGAGAATCCTAGGATAAATCCCATCCGGCCCAGGGGACATCTATTTTCACACTTTCCAGAATCGCTAACACCTCCTCCGTATGAACCTCAAGCCCTTCTAGTCTAGTAGCATGTATCTCAGTATTCTCCTCGACAACATTGTCTTTTTCCTGTGTGAATACTGACGAAAAATGGGCGCGATTCTCCACAAATGCGGCGAGTCGTAAAGGCTGCTGTGAAACTGGCAGTGTTTTACGGCAGCCTCCACGCCCCCTCCCGGGACCCGATTCTCCCCCCAGGCGGGGCTAGCAGCGCGGCCCCGTGAAGCATGGCATCGCGGGCTTAGCAACCGTCGCTAAGCCCGCGCGCCAAGCGTTACGGCGGCTGACGCGCACGATGACGTCAGCTGCGCATGCGCGTGTTGGATGGCTCCAACCCGCGCGTGCACGGATGACATCATCACGCAGATGCGTCAAACCCGCGCATGCGCGGGCCGTCATGCCCCTCAGCTGCCCCGCGGACTGATCCTGCGGGGTGGCGGAGGAACAAATAGTGCACGGGTATCGGACCCGCTGCCCACGATCGCTGCCCACCGATCACAGGCCCATGCCACCCTTGGCACGGCATGGTGCGGCCGTGCCAATCGGTGCCATGGTTGTCCGGGACGGCACTTTGCGGCCATTTTCACGAACGGTGCGAGCAGGTGTGTTTGCGTTCGTGAAAACGGCCGTAAAGGCCTGGGAACTCGGCCCATCGGCCTGGGGAGAATCGCTGTTCGCCGTAAAAAACAGCAAGCAGCGATTCATGTCGTGGGGCGGCCGTGGGTGGGTGGGGGGGGGGATAGCGGGAGGGCGGGAAAAATGTCAGGAAGGCCCTCCCGCTATTCTCCGACCCGTCGTGGGCAGTGGAGAATCGCGCCCACTCATTTAGCACCCCTCCTATCTCCTCGGACTCCACGCATAACTTCCCACTACTGTCCTTGACTGGCCCTACTCTTACCCTAGTCATTCTTTTATTCATGACATATCTACAGAAATCCTTAGGGTTATCCTTGATCCTACCTGCCAAAGACTTCTCATGTCCTCTCCTGGCTCTTCTTAGCTCTCTCTTTAGAGCCTTCCTAGCTAACTTGTAACTCTCAAGCGCCCTAACTGAACCATCATGTCTCATCTTTACGTAAGCCTCCTTCTTCCTCTTGACAAGTGTTTCAACTGCTTTAGTAAACCATGGTTCCCTCGCTCAACCACTGCCTCCCTGCCTAACAGGTACATACTTATCAAGGACACGCAGTAGCTGTTCCTTGAACATGCTCCACATTTCCATTGTGTCCATCCCCTGCAGTTTTCCTCTCCAGGCGATGCATCCTAAGTCTTGCCTCATCGCATTATAATTGCCTTTCCCCCAGATATGACTCTTGCCTTGCGGTATATACCTATCCCTTTCTATCTCTAAAGTAAACGTAATCGAATTGTGGTCACTATCACCAAAGTGCTCACCTACCTCCAAATCTGACACCTGTCCTGGTTCATTACCCAGTACCAAATCCAATGCAGCCTCATCTTTCGTTGGCCTATCTACATACTGTGTCAGGAAACCCTCCTGCACACATTGGACAAAAATGGACCCATCTAAAGTACTCGAACTATAGTGTTTCCAGTCAATATTTGGAAAGTTAAAGTCCCCCTTAACAACTACCCTGTTACTTTCGCTCCTATCCGGAATCATCTTTGCAATCCTTTCCTCTACATCTCTGGAACTTTTCGGAGGCCATTAGAAAACCCCTAACAGGGTGACCTCTCCTTTCCTGTTTCTTAACTCAGCCCATACTACCTCAGTATTCGAGTCCTTATCCAATGTCCTCTCAGCCACCGTAATACTGTCCTTGACTAACAATGCCACCCCTCCCCCTCTCTTACCACCTTCCCTGAGCTTACTGAAATATCTAAACCCCGGCACCTGCAACAACCATTCCTCGCCCTGCTCTATCCATGTCTCCAAAATGGCCACAACATCGAAGTCCCAGGTACCAACCCATGCCGCAAGCTCACCCACCTTATTCCGGATGCTCCTGGCATTGAAGTAGACGCACTTTAAACCACCTTCCTTCCTGCCGGTACACTCCTGGAACTTTGAAACCTTACTCATGACCTCACTACTCTCAGCTTCTTGTGTACTGGAGCTACAATTCAGGTTCCCAATCCCCTGCTGAACTAGTTTAAACCCTCCCGAAGAGCATTAACAAACCTCCCCCCCAGGATATTAGTACCCCTCTGGTCCAGGTGTAGACCATCCCGTTTGTCGAGGTCCCACCTACCCCAGAATGAGCCCTAATTGTCCAGGAATCTGAAACCCTCCCTCCTGCACCATCCCTGCAGCCACGTGTTCAACTGCTCTCTCTCCCTACTATTGTACTATTACTGTTAAAACACGTTGCTTTCTTGACACTTAGCCTGTCTTTATCCACACTGATATATTTTCCAATTGCCACATTTTTTATCTTTGGATTTCTAAATCTCCCTTCACCCTCTTTTCCCTTCTGTTAGTTAATAGTCATCTTTTCTACTCTGACCATGTTTTCTGCTGTACCCTTATTTTTGTCCCTTCCTGTCACACTCCGGTTGCCATTACCCACATTGCTAGCCTGCACAATTGCTTGTCCTTTCACTTTAACTTTCCAAATCTCCCCTCATGTGAACCATGCCCCCCCCTCTCTCTCTCTCTCCCCCCCCCCCCCCCCCCCCCCCCTCCCCACCACATCCCCACAGGCCTCCAAACTATTTAGTTTAAAGTCCACTCTATAGCCAATAGCGAGTGGGGGGGGAAGGGGGAAGGATCCGAATTTTGCCCATCAGCTGCCATGCTGGATGCCAGCAATATCCCACCCGAAGGTGGGTTGGGCATTGTGGCAGATTGTCAGTTGAGGTAATTAAGTGACTTATCAAATCATGTCTCTCATGTTGACTGGAATTTTTCATTGGTAGGTGGGCAGCAGTTAGAGGAAGTGGAACTTGGGAATGTTTCATTCTATAAGGGAGTGGCCCCATCCCCCACCACCACCACTGCCCCACCACACCCACCATTGCCATTAGGCCAGAGGTGCAGCTGTTGGCTAACCAGTGGCGAAAGATTTCCCTTCGAAGGTCACGGCCAGGCAGAATATTTGGCAATTTCTTTGGCTTGGGGTGAACTTTTTCCACCTCACCCAGCAGCGGGATTTTCCAGTCCTGCGGCAATCAGTTGACTTTTGAACACGTTACTGCATTTTATGGTCCAGCATCAGACACAATGGTTCTCTAAAATTCTTTCTTGCAGTTTCACTTGCTCTTGTTCTGTCTATATTTGCAGCTCGATTCTCAGATGATGAGGCTGCCAATGTGTCATTGAAGTGAAATGTCTTTTAAATGTTGAAAAATAATTTCTGCAGAACTATCATTTTTGGTTTTTGCGTTATAGCAATGAGTATTGTAAATATTGTAACTACTGCAAAATGCAGTACTTTGCAATGAGTACAGTTCTATTTAACTACCTTGTTAATGTTCAATTTACATTTCTAGAGAGTCATAGAGTTTACAGTGCAGAAGGAGGCCATTTGGCCCATCGAGTCTGCAACGGCCCTTGGAAAGAGCACCCTACTTCAGCCCACGCCTCCACACTATCCCCGTAACCCAGTAACCCCACCTAACCTTTTTGGACACTAAGGGCAATTTAGCATGGCCAATCCATCTAATCTGTACATCTTTGGACTATGGGAGGAAACCGGAGCACCCAGAGGAAACCTACGCTTACGTGGGGAGAACGTGCAGACTCCGCATAGACAGTGACCCAAGCGGGAATTGGAGCTGGGACCCTGGCGCTGTGAAGCAACAGTACTAACCACTGTGCTACCGTGCTGCCCTTGTGCTGCCGTGCTGCCCTATGTGGAGATTTAGGATATGCTCTGGTTTGATGAAGTATAGTAGTATGAATTTTCTGTTTCAGTGATGGATCTCACTGTTGCTTACCTAGAAACAAGGCAGGTGATGATATATCTGTCGGTGCTGTGCAGCCTATATATGGAAGTGGACAGGGTTGCTGCATCTGAGTAGAACACCGAGCATAAAATTTCAAATGTAAAATTGCTCACTTGTGATGGAAAGTCTTCTTCTCCTTAGGCAGTCTCTCAGGGTCGTGGATGACTTGCTGAGTTGTCCAATGTGCACCTACATTTGCTGTCACAGGTGGGGCAGACGGTAGTTGGAGCAGCAGGTGGGTGAGGTGCCTGAGTTGCCAGAAGTTCCTTTCACTGTCAATGCTTGGCTTCAGTTTGCCTTCGGTGATGAAACACAAGGTGAAACTCCTTCCTGGATGCCTTTTTTCCACTTTGGGCTGTCTTGGCCCAGGGATTCCCAGGTGTCAGTTGGTATGTTGCTCTTTTTCCAAGGAGGTTTCAAAGGTGCCCTTGAAACATTTCATCTGCCTTCCCAAGGCTTGTCTGGTGTGTTGAAGCTCCGAGTAGGGCGATTGTTTCAGGGGGCTTAGATTTAGATTTATTGTCACATGTACCGAGGTGTAGTGCAATGTATTGTTCTGCGTACAGTCCAGGCAAATCGTTCCATGCATGAAACAACATAGGATATACGATAAATACATTATGTAAATACATAGACATAGACATCAGGTGAAGCATACAGAGTATAGTGCTATCAACAGCAGAGAAGATGTGTGAAGAGATCAGTTCAGTCTATAAGAGGGTCATTCAGGAGCCTGGTAACAATGGGAACGAAGCTGTTTTTGAACCTGTTAGTGCGCGTTCTCAGTCTTTCGTATCTCCTGCCTGATGGAAGAGGTTGGAAGAGAGAATAACCTGGTTGGGAGGGGTCTTCAATTATGCTGCCCGCTTTCCCAAGGCAGCGGGAAGTGTAGAGAGTTAATGGATGGGAGGTGGTTTCATGTGATGGACTGGGCTGTGTTCATGACTCTCTGTATTTCTTACGGTCTTGGGCCAAGCAGTTGCCATACCATGCTGTGATGTAGCAACATCGGATGCTTTCTATGGTGCATCTGCAAAAAGTGTTAAGAGTCAATGGAGACATGCCAAATTTCCTTAGTTTCTTGAGGAAGTGTAGGCGCTGTAGTGCTTTCTTGGATGTAGCGTCAAAGTGGGTGGACCAGAACAGATTGTTGGTGATGTGTACACTTAGGAATTTGAAGCTGTTAACCATTTGGAAAATTGTACATAATTCTGGTCGGCATAATACCAGAAGTTTATGGAGGCTTTGGAGAGGGTGCAGGGGAGTTTTACCAGGATGTTGCCTGGTCTGGAGGTTGTTAGCTATGTAGAGAGGTTGGATAGACTTGGACTGTTTTCATTGGAAAGACGGAGGTTGAGGGGTGACCTGAGAGAGAGCTACAAGATTCTGAGGGGCATGGATAGAGTGGATGGGCAGGCACTCTTTCCCAGGGTGAAGGGGTCAGTCACCAGGGGGCATAGGTTTAAGGTCCGTGGGGCAAAGTTTAGAGATGTACGAGGCAGGGTTTTTACGCAGAGGCTGGTGAGTGCCTGGAACACGTTGCCGGGGAGGTTGTGGAAGCAGATACATTAACAGCGTTCAAAAGGCATCTTGACAAACACATGGATAGGATGGGTACAGAGGGATATGGCACAAGGAAATGCTGAGGGATTTGGCAAAGGTTGGGATCATGACCAGTACATGTTTGGAGGGCCGAAGGGCCTATTCCTATGCTGTATTGTTCTTTGTTCTTTGTTCATATGTCAGGCATGTGGCCTGCCCAGTGGAGCTGATTGAGTGTGGCCAATGCAAACCCTGGAGTAGCACCACCAGTGGAGGACAGGAACTCCAACGTCAATGTTTACGCTCAGGCAAACATCCCCAGCATCAAAGCATTGATGACAAGTACAAGACCTCCAAACTGGTATTTGGAAGAGTCTGCACCTTGTCGCAGATGAGGGGTCTCAAGTTTCCTTTCTTTGCACCACTGAGGATTGTCTTGTTGATCAAGCACAGGCTTCTCCTAAAAAGAGAGTCTTTCAGGATAAGGAGGCAGCAGGACAGAACCCAATATGAAGTTTCTATCACAAATGATGCAAAAGAATGAATGGATAATATGCAATTAAGTTGGTGAACGATACAGCGGTTTGGTCACAAAACATGGCAGGATTATGTGAGTGAAAGGAAGCTATATTTTTGGCAGAGTTGTGGCTGCAGGTCCAGGTCATCAGCAGGTTGAAGAGAGGTAGGACCTGGAGCCCCCAGGCTGAATTCCAAATATGATACTATGCTGTGGGCTAAGTAGTAAATGGATACAGTCCATTGACTTGCTTGGGATGTGCACCTATTAACCTTCCCTACCTTGGCACTCTTAGAATCTCTACAGTGCAGAAGGAGGCCATTTGGCCCATCGAGTCTGCACCGACCCTTGGAAAGAGTGCCCTATCTAGACCCATGTCCCGACCTTATCCCCATAACCCAGTAACCCCACCTAACCTATTGGACACTAAGGGGCAATTTAACATGTCCAATTCACCCTCACCTGCACACCTTTGGATTGTGGCAGGAAACCGGAGCACCCGGAGGAAACCCATGCAGGCACGGGGAGAAAGTGCAACCTCCACATAGTCACTGGAGGCCAGAATTGAATCCAAATCCCTGGCACTGGGAGGCAGCAATGCTAACCACTGTGTCACCATGCCACCCCTCAGCCTGGAGAATATTTTTCTCATGTTCACCCATGAGTGATGCACCAGGAAACAGCATGGCTCACTATGTTGGTTAGGTGGATTTACCATGTTAAATTTCCCCTTAGTGCTCAAAAGATGGGCAGGTTAGGTGGGGTTAAGGGGTTACACAGATAGGGTGGGGCAGTGGGACAAGTTAGAGTGCTCTTTCGGGAGGGTCAGCACTGACTTGATGGGCGGAATGGTCTCCTCATCTGCATTGTAGGGATTCTGTGATACCTCTTCCCATATTTCTTGTATTTAGACATGGTGGTTGAAACTGACTTTGAATTATACCGGCAATATTAGTAATCGTTAACTATCAGTTTATGCTGGATATCCAGATCCAAAAGTGTAAATTCTGGAAAAGAAAATGTTGAATCCAAGATGGTCCTTGTAGCATTGGCCAAACTAAAACAGCTTGCTCAACTATTCAAACTAACTGTTCAAACTATACGACTTAGCAATGTTGCCAAACCATTGAACAGTGCTGAGAGAGTCTTCAGCATAATACAGCATCTAAAACTTGAGCAATCACTTGCTGAAGTTCTCAAATAATCATGCATACCCATGGGGAGGGGAATTTGAGAAGTGCAAACCAAACATTTACTAAGCTGTTATTGGTAAAGAGACGACAAACAAGGAGCCACTGGATTTAATGGAGAAAGTAAGAATGGAGCAATTGTAAACCTTACCCTCTTCTGGATGTCAGTGATGCCACAAGATTTGAAAAGTTAATTTTGTCAGGATCCTTCCTGTTTCCGCCCTTATTTCCCCTATATTTTATTGATTGATTGATAGTTATTGTCACACATACCGAAGTACAGTGAAAAGTATTTTTCTGCAGCCAAGGGAACGTACACAGTACATACATATTAGACAAAAGAATAATTAACAGAGGACATTGACAGTGGTGCATCAACAAATAGTGATTGGTTACAGTGTGGAACAAGGCCAAACAAGAGCAGCATAGGGTGTAGTGTTCTTATAGGGAACAGATCAATCCAAGGGAGAGTTGTTGAGAAGTCTAGTAGCTGTAGGGAAGAAGCTGCTTCTATGTCTGGATGTGCAGGTCTTCAGACTTCTGTATCTTCTGCCTGATAGAAGGGTCTGGAAGAGGGCAAAGCTTGGGGTCTCTGACAGTGCTGTCTGCCTTTCTGAAGCAGCAGAATCAATGGGAGGGAGGCAAGCTTGTGTAATGCGTTGGACTGAGTTCATCACATTCTGCAGTTTCTTGCGATCTTGGGCTGAGCAGTTGCCATACCAGGCTGTGATGCAGCCAGATAGGATGCTCTCTATGGCACATCTGTAGAAGTTTGTGAGAGTTGATGCAGACATGCCGAATTTCTTTAGCTTCCGTAGTAAGTAGAGACGTTGTTGGGCTTTCTTGACTGTTCAATATAAGTGGACCAGGACAGACTGTTGGAGATGGTGAACTTAAAGCTATCGACCATCTCTATGTTGGAGCCACTGATGTAGATGGCGGGGGGCCGGGTCGTGCTATGCTTCCCGAAGTCGATGATCAGTTCCTTGGTCTTATTTTTATTTTGTTTTTATTTTGCCGTTATCAACTTTCATCCACGGGGGAGGGAATAGAGAGGCACAGAATCCAACTAACCACAGGGGTAGGGGTGGTGGGGGAGCGGGGTTGTTGTGTATAAAAAGAAAAAACTCTAATTAAAACATTTAAAATGAAAGGATGTAGATAATAGGTAACAAGTTGTATTTGCTACACATTCCATTACAGTTCTTGTTATTCACCAGAAGTAACTGTGTTTACATTTACAAACCATGTGACTGTAATTATTGGGCAGCCAAGGGCCAAATACTTTGGGTATTTGTCTAAGAGTTAGTATTTAATTCACTTGTGTTGTGACTATTGACTGCACTAGCCCAGCTGCTGAAACAATTAATCGTTTAATAGCCATGCCTATCCTTGGCACTGCCCAATTTCTCAAAAACACAGCTCACTTTTAAAAGCTTGCCAGCACTTTGCACCCAGTAGCAATTTTGGGTTGAGAGCTAAAACAAAGAAGAGTGTGTGATTAGCAGCTTCAGCCCTATGTGTTTGGGGACCAGTCCAATTTGATTTTGTATAAATGATGGCCAATGGGGCTTTGAAATGCCAAATACAGACAGCGCAATAGGAAAAGCAAAGGGAGGACACATGCATGCAAATCTCAATGTCAGGGGAAACAAAAAATTGACATTGGGCCACATTTAAGAAACATTCCCACAGGACATAGTGACACAGGACAATTTCAGCACACGGGCACATATTTGTTTTGTAATTCTATCACGACCGCCCCCGCCAATGATACTCCACTGGTGGGCTCTCATTTGTGATGTTTACGGAGGTACATTGTTGATTTTACACAAAATTGAAAAACGCCTTTGGCACAAAACAGACTGAAGACTATTGCCTTCACTTTTTGTTCTATCCTGTACTTTCATTGTAAATTAACCCAAGCTAATACCCAGCATCTGCTTCAAAATACAAAGCACAAGTTGTATGGCAAATGTGGAGCACAATCTAATCACTATTAGAATTTGGTTTTCATGAAAGAATACTTATAATACCTACACACTCAAGATAATTATTATTGCACAAAATTGGGATTGAGCGCTACTTATTCAATACTAAAAGTATCATTATTATTTTTGAATGGTCAGTAACAGCCTATTTGATTGCCTGAGGGAACTGTAGTTCTTTTATGTGCAGCCAGTTGATGCATTACCATTACGGCACAAATAGATAATTGATTTTAGTTTTCTCACAACACCCACAGGACAATTGAAAGCATTGTAAAGTTCATTGGTTTTATGTAATGGTAACTGTGCATGCGTCGATAAGTTTGATATTTTGTGGAGTGCTTTGAATGCGTCAAAGGCAACTTGCATGTTCTGTGTTCTCTTGACTGAAGAATCTGGAAGTAGCTGGGAACCTATCTATATGTTAGTGTGCCTGCGCGCCTTTCCATTCATGACAACCAGTTCATGTATTTTTTTGTGAAAACCTTTTCCATTATACACTTCTGCATCCAGATTTATAATGGAAATCGTTGCAAACTGGTAAGTGCGAAGCTTGACCAGCAGGTGGCATCACCCCACAGATGGGAATTAAGATTCCGAACAACACGGAAAATTAAACAAATGCATTTTGTTTACAATGACATGATCACATTTTATTTTAAATAGTCTTGTGTGTGTATTAATGTTTTTTTTTTAATGGTGTCAGTTGATTCCGGAAACCTGGGTTTGGATTTGAAATATTTGCATTTTGTTATTTTGTAATTGAAGTCAGAAGCTTAGAAAGGGGACTAAACAATGCCTGATATTCGGGTGAAAAACAGGTAGTGAAGGCTCCAATATCGAAAGTAACATCTGCAAACCTATTTCGCCTGGGAGAGTGTCTTTTACTAACTGCGTTACGGCATTCCTAAGACATCTTGCAAGGCTTCCTGAAGTTAGTTTTAGGCCGATTGCCCATTAAACCCAGAGCCTCAAGCCTTGGCCCCATATTTAGTTATATCTGATGCTGTCTGTTTTGTGAGACTTGCAGCAGCCAAGCCAGAAGTAATTAAAGGTGCTGTTGGAGGCTATCACCAAAAAAGATAAGTTAAAAAGATTTAGGCACTTCCGGTGGCAGCCATGGTGTGAGAGGTCGCACACAGGGCAGTTCATGCTTGAAGGTGTAGAAAAGAGACCTTTTTACCCAAATTCGGGTGCAACTTCGACGGAAAAATGTAACTGAAGGTCGGAGGAGAATATACCCCACCCGGGTGTATGTCTGCTGGTTCTATAAACCGGCAGAAGAAGGTGAAGGACTTGGCCAAGGAGTTAGACGGGACCTCTGGCAAACAGCCAGTGGAAGGGTGGCAGAGGGGGAAGGGCCAGTGCAAGACGCAAAGACACAGATGGAACAGGTGATGGCCTTCATCAAGGAAGAGTTCCGCCAGCAGAGGAAGGAGATGCAGGAGGATCAATCAAAGGCTCAAAGGGGTTGTGGCCCCCCTGAAGGGATCGATGGAGAGTGTGGAGAAATGCTTGGAGGCACAGGGATCGCAGGTCCGAGAGATTGAGAGGATGTTGTCGGACAACAGTGATTGGCATTGGAGGCAGAGGTGGGGCTCTTAACAGACCGTTGCAAGATGTTGAGAGCAAAGGTGGAGGAGCAGGAAAATAGGTCGAGAAGGCAGAAACTGTGGATACTGGGCCTGCCGGAAGGAATAGAAGGTGCGAGTGCCACGAGGTACGTTTCGAGGATACTGGTGGGGCTGGTGGCGGAGGAGGTACTAGATGAAGCCCCTGAGGTGGACAGAGCGCACAGGTCTCTGTGGCAGAAGCCTAGAGCAGGGGAGCCGCCATGGGCAGTGATCATGAGGCTCCACAAGTTCGGGAGAAGGAGAAGATTCTGTAGTGGGCCAGGGAGAAGCACAACTGTGAATGGGAGAGGAACAAGGTCCGAATATATCAGGACATTGGAGCTGAGCTGGCAAAACGGCATGTGGGGTTCAACAGGGCGAAGGCGGTGCTATAGCGGCAGCAAATCAGGTTTAGGGTGCTCTACCCGGTGAAACTATGGGTGACCTATGAAGGCCGGGAATATTATTTTGAGACCCCAGAAGCAGCGAATTACTTTATCAAGGGGGGGAGAACTGAACTGAACCATTTTGGGAGATGGAGGTGCTGGCCCTTTGAAGAATTGAGAACATGGGTAGAGTGGGGGTTGAGGGAGGTTTTTATTTCCTCCGATATGGAGGTTTTTTTTCTTCTTTTTACTGTTGGGTCGACAAAGGGTAGCAGGGGTGAAGAGTTGGTCAGGGAATGGCTGTCCCCACCCCCTCCTGCTGCCTAGGCCCGTTTTGTTCCTTTTGTTTGCCTTTGGGGAAGGTGACCTGTGGTTCGAGTTGAGTCTTTGTTTGGGTGGGGAGGGGGAGGTCAGCGGGGAGCCTTCTTCACAGAACAGAGAGGTGAGGGCGGGAGAGGGATGGGGGGGGGGGGGGGGGGGTCAGCAGGAGGAGCCGTTGGGCAGGATATGCCATGCTGGCGGGTAATGCTGGTGAATGAAAGTGAAGTGGGGAGGGGCTAGGGGAGGGAGGGGGCAAGGGAGGGTGATGTGACGAGGTGAGATTGAAGAAGAAACATGGTTGGGGCGGAGAAAGGAGCCACCTTGGATGGGCCAGGTACAGGGTGACATTAACAGGGGTAGAGCTGAAAGGTGAGGATGGTGGACAGTAGAGGGGAATGGAGGCGTAAGCCCCTGATTTGGCTGATAACATGGAACGTGCGAGGGCTCAACGGACCGGTGAAGAGATCGTGGGTCTTTGCGCACCTAAGGAGTTTAAAAGCGGAAGTGATCTTTCTGCGTGGAGGACCTGGTTAGGCTGAGGAAGGGATGGGTGGGTCAGGTTTTCCACTCGGAGTTTGATTCAAAGTGGCAGGGGTGGCAATTTTGATGAGTAAGAAAACAGGGTTTGTGAGTGCGAAGGAAGTGAGGGACCCGGTGGGAGATACATGACGGTGAGCGGGGTATTAGAAGGACACCGGTGGTATTGGTTAATGTGTATGCACCGAATTGGGACGATATAGGTTTTATGAGGGGGTTGCAGCAATCCCGAATTTGGCTACGCGTCAATTGATTATGGGAGGAGATTTTAATTGTGTCCTAAATTCGAGGATAGATAGATCGAGCCCCAGGTCAATGGGTAGGATACGAATGGCAAAAGAGTTGGGTGGGTTTATGGAAAAGATAGGTATGGTGGATCCGTGGTGCTTCAAGAACCCAGGGGGAAGGGAATTCCTTTTTCTCACAAGTGTATAGGGTGTATTCAAGAATCAACTTTTTTGTGGTGAGGCGGGAGGTTTTGGCTAGGTTGGAGGGGACAGAATACGCGGGGATAGTAATCTTGGAACATACGCCCCACTGGCTGGAGATTCGGCTTAGATTGGGACGGGAGCAGATGCAGGGTGGAGGCTAGATTTGGGGTTGTTGGCAGATGGAGGGTTTTGTGATAAACTGCGGTCTGTGATTAAAGATTATGTAGAATTGAACAAAAACAGGGAGGGAGGAGTTGGCGGCCACATGTTGGGCAGCGCTAAAAGTAGTGGTCCGAGGGATTGGCGAGGAGGAAAAAAATTACAGGGGCAATTTGATAGGTTGACAACGGGGAGGGCGGGAGGACATCTGCGTCGGGCAAGAGGGGTGCAGTACAAATATAGGGAGAAGGCGAGTTGAATGTTAGTGCATCAGCCAAGGAGGCAGGCCACGTCCAGGGAAATATTGAAGATATGGGCTGGGGCAGGGGATGTGGTGTCGGAGCCTGGGAAGATAGATGGGGTGTTTAGGGATTACCATAAGCATCTATAAGCTGACCCAGGGTAGGGGAGGGGGTGGGGGGAAGAGGGGGACATGGGACTGTTCTTAGATGAATTGGAGTTTCCACAGTTGGGGGAAGAGAAGAGGCACGTGCTAGAGGAGCCCTTGGGCCTGAGATAAGTATTTGATAGTATGCGGGAAATTAAGTCAGGGAAGGCCGTTGGACCCGTTGGTTACCCGACGTAATTCTATAAGGAGTTCACGACGGATATGGCACCACATCTCTTGAGGGCATTTAATGAGGCGTTGGAGAAGGGGGAGCTGCCAGAGACGATGACGCGGGCAATAATCACATTAATACCCAAAAAGAGGAAGAACCCATTGGACTGTGGATCGTATAGGCCCATATCATTGTTAAATATGGAAGTACTGGCTAGGTTGTGGCGGGAAGGATGGAAGGTGAGAGAATGGTGGGAAGGAGAATGGGTAGAATGGATTAGGATGGAGGAAGAATCCTGTAAGGGGTCCAGCTTGAGGACTATGGTGATGATGCCATTGCTAATGGCACAAAGGAAACATTCGGACCGTCCTGTAGTGCAGTCCATGGTGTAGGTCTGGAACCAGCTGAGGAGGCACTTCAGGATAGAGGAGATGTCAGTGTTCACGCCGTTGTGCGAAAACCAAGGTTTTGAACCGGGGGACAGATGGCACATATAGGAAGTGGAGAGAGGAGGGGCTGGTTAAGGTGAGGGATTTGTACCTGGAAGAAAGGTTTGCAAGTATAGAGGAACTGAAGCAGGGGGTAGAGCTCCCGAGAAGAAGTAAGTTTAGGTACCTGCAGGTAAGGGACTTCACGCGGGAGGTTTGGAAGGAGTTCCCCAGTTTGCCGATGTACACCCTGTTGGAGCAATTGCTGCTTCCAGATGTGGAAGGGGAGGGCAGGATCAGAAAAATATCCGGGAGGTGAGCAGGTGATGAAGATTAAGGTGAAATGGGAGGGGGAGCTGGGAGGGGAGATAAACTGGGAGGGGAGCGATGCACTATCAATTACGAGAAGACAAGAGTAGGATGTAATCAAGGATTTATTACACTGAGATGCGTGGTCTCCTACAACAGCTGACAAAGTGGCTGCTGTACGGGGAGCACACATATTTATACTCTGCCTACTGGGCGGAGCCAGCAGGCAGGGATCTACCCCCATACCTGTAGTACAGGGGCCTTACCGTAAAACACATATATATGCAGTATATACATCAGTGCTCACGACCACAGGGAGATAAACTGAGGAGTATGGAGTAAGATGCTACGAAGGGTAAATGCAACCTCCTCGTATGCAAGGATGAGCCTGATAGAGTTCAACGTGGTACAGCGAATCATGTTCATATATTCTAGGGCTACGAAAGGTTGGAGAGATTCTGAGCGGGAGTGTTCATGGCGTTAACAAGGATAGTGGGGGAGGATGGGGAGCCGGACCCATTTGTGGCGATATTTGGGATATCGGAGAAGCCGGAGCTGATGGAGGGGAGGAAGGCCGATGCTGTGGCCTTCGCCTCTCTGATTGCCCGATGAAGAATTCTGCTGGAGTGGCAACTTGGCTGAGGGACTTGCAGGACTTTCTTTGGTTGGAAAAGGTTAAGTACGAATTAAGGCATTCGTTCAGTGGAGGGCTTCGCAGCAAGCTGGTGGATGTTTGTGGCCGTGTTTGAGGAGCTGTTTGTTATGGGGAGTGAGGGGGGAGGGAGGAGGAGGGTGAAAAAGGGGAAAATTCATACAAACTAGAAAGTTGCGAATTGGGGAGTTTGCTCCCCAAATTGTTAATATATAACATTTATATAACATTTATATATGTTTGGAATAAAATACATTATTTAAAAAATTTACTTGTCTAAATGTGGGGACATAAAGGGCAAGACCTCCAATTAAGTCCTGCTATTGCAAAGAGACCGAGTTTGTGTGATGGTGCTTGTGCTTCAGTTTCTGCAGTGCAGCCTCTAGGTTCGAGACTCCGATTTGGATATGATCAGATTCTCGGCTATTATCAGGCTTGAGATTTGGGTGATTTTTAGGTCAATAATAGAAACAGGAACTGCTGGGCAAGCTCAGCACGTCCGGCACCATTTCCAGTCCGTATGACCCTTCTTCAGAGCCCTGCAGAAGAGTCATGTGGATTTGATACATTAGCTCTGTTACGCTCTCCACAGATGCTGCCGGAACTTCTGCGTTTTTGGAGCATTTTCCGCTTTTATTTCAGATGTCCAGCATCCGCTTTTAATTTAGTGTTTTGGGTCAAGCCCAGTTCTTGCAATGGAATGATTCAAATATGCCTGATTTGTGCTGCAGCACAGCTTATATAATACATTTATCACACTTTAAAATCATTCAACCGGAAAATGAAGATGTTAAAAGACAAATGCAATCAGTGAATCCTCTGTGCATAAATATTGTGAAACGAAATGCAATTTATCTTACTATCATGGTAAGACTCCTTTAAATGTGACTGATTTGCAGATATTGTACCAATCTGAACATGGCCTAGTATTCTGGCTACCTAATCCATTTGAAAGAGGTTCCTGTTGATTGGTTTACAATTCACTTGTAAAGCACTTGAAGATATAGATGATACACATAATTCTATTCATTGTTTTGGAGTGATGTTAAGCCGCGTATAAGATTTGATGTTTTGCACATCAATATTTGTAGATGGGCATTACATTAGAAGCACAACACATTCCAAAAACCACTTTCTGCTCCAATATGGCTAATGCAGATGATTTTGGCATTCCTGATTATTGGAGTTGGAGACTGAGGGGGTCTCGCAACCACCTGGTACCAATATTAAATACTACATAGTCAACTGGCATACACACTCATTCATATTGATGTTGTCGACAGACAATTTAGAAAATACATCTGCACAATGATAACTTAGGACCATCTCTCCTGGGTAGTTTTATTTCATGTCATTCATTTCCACAGGTCCATCTGAGGAGGTGGATGAAGACTCCTCAGAGGAACTCGCTCAGTCTGAGGACGCATCAACACAGGACTCAAGTGCCCTGTCCACCAGTAGATTTACGCACACCATGGTAGGACTGACAGGGTGGGTCTTTGGATTGTCCTATGGTGTCTTACACATCTCAAGTGAATGGGAGCTGGTTCTGGAGAAAGGTATAGCAGTCGACGATTCTGTCAGAGGCTGCAGGATCCTTGAAGTTCTGTTCAGCCAGGCACAGTCATCGACAAAGAGGACATTTCCCGAACGATAGCAGAAAGCATGGGAGGTTTTGCTGGCCTTTCCTATCAAATGATGTCTGATTGGATGGAGTTTGAAGGAGTCCCTCACGAGCATGAATACTGTGGTGTATCAAACCTTCACTCTGTTGTATATCCAGGCAAAGAGGTATCATTGGTAAGGTGCATCAGAATGCTTGCTGGCCCTCTCCAATGGCCTGCAGAACCAAACTGTCAGCTAAAGCAGAATTGAGGAAAGCCTTGACTTGACCATTCAGTGACTCCATGAAGTACACTAAAGTGCTCTCCAATTCTTGGTTAGCATGGAAGTGCAGGTGGGTCATGAGAGGACAAATGGGAAAGAGGACATGCAAGTGGGTACTTTGCCCAATGCCCTTGCCACAGTCAGGGTCCCACATGCTACCTCCTGTCTTGGTGAGTGAGTCTGTCCTTGCACAGGTGCACAGTGAGAAATCTATGGGTACGGTTCTCTTGGCCTCCAAAACCCAGAAGACATCAGCATCTGACAGTCAGAGCAGGAATACAAGCAGCCTGCGTCTAGCTCCGCTAAAACCACAGGGGTAGCGTCTTGTGGGAGTAGTAGGAACAGGAAGATAAGGAATTCGTAGTTACATGAGGGTATTCACTGGGGTGTCCAACACAGTGTTATTGGATGACATTTCTCTCATATTGTGCGTCATAAAATTCATTTCACTGAGATGAGTGTTGGAACCATCAATTCAGCGAACACGTGTAGTTGGATCTGAACAGAGGCTTTAATACACTTACAATAGAACCAGCCTATTCGTCGTTGAACTTCAGGTGAACTGGCAGGCTGGCTCTAAGGCACTGATCTTTATACATCGGTCCCAGGGGGTGGAGTCCTGGGCGGAGCCAAGGGAGGGGCCCAGTACAAACTCTCGCGTACTCCCAGAGCGACTCCCCCTGGTGGTCGGATAGTGCAACTGCACTTACAATGGGTGGATAACGAACATATATACATGGAGTGATATTGACAACTATATATAGTGTGAATCACATTCACCACAATGAGCACCTGAAATGCAAGGCTGCAGACCAAGTGTTGGAAAATGGAATTGGAATAGATTGGTGTTTGATGGCCAGTGCGCTAAAACTCTATGACTCTATGCTCCATTATCCTATTTTACCCATTTTTACCTCACACCTGCCAAGTAGACTCCTTCCTTGCGACGAATGGCATGACAAGAGTTAAAGGTGAGTAATGGGTTTTGTTAGTGCCCGCAGTGCTGGTGTAATCCATTGCTTCAGTTTAACTGAGAAATGCTTGAATCAGTGCTACCCCTCGCATTGCTTAAAGCTATGCATGTGGCTGCTAATGCCTTTGCCACTTTGTGTTCTCCTGCTGCTCCTCTTCCATCATCCAAAGGGCCAGAGCGAGCATTCACCACTTTCCTCCTGCCGGAGCTCCAGCCCTAGCTGCTGTACAATATTGTGCAAGGTACAGAAGACCACTATCAGTCTGAAAAACTAACTGTTCCGTACTGAATGGTCCTCTTTGAACTGTCCAGCCACCTATTGCAGCTCATGCTCAACAATAGGGCAGTAATCATTGGGGATATCAACTACGCTAAAATAAATTGGGATATGAATAGTGTGAAGGGCACAGAGGGTGCAAAATCATTGAACTGCATTCAAGAGATCTTTTTCAGCCAGCACGTAACAAGCCCAATGAGTAAATCTGCCATTCCAGATTTACTCTTAGGAAATGAAGCTGCACAAATGGATGGAGTCGCAGTGAGGGATCATTTTGGAGATGGTGACCATAATATAGCATAATTATGGAAAAGGACAAAGATGGAACAGGAGTAAAAGTTCAAAATTGGGGGAAGGCACATTTTAAGGTAAGAGATGAGAATGGACTGATACAGCTATTAGAAGGGAAAACTGTGTCATAGCAGTTGGACGCATTCAAAGGCAGATTCTACAGGCATAGTATAAACTTGTCCCCACCAAGAAAGAGGGTGATACTACCAAACCTAGAGCCCCCGGGTTCTCCAAATGTATACAGACCAAGATAAAAGAGAAAAAGAACGCTTATGGGCAGTCACAAAATACTTATTGTTGTAGAAAGCTGAAAGGAGAATAGAAAGTACAGGGGGTGAAGTAAAAATTAGGAAAGCAAAGAGAGGATAGTGGAAATATCGGCAGGTAAAATCAAAGAAAATCCTAAGATGTTTCACCAAAGCATTAAGAGAAAGACGATAGCTAAAGAGAAGGTGGGGCCTATCAGAGGTACACATGGTGACTTGTGGCTTGATTCAGTAGATGTGGGCAGAGTTCTCAGTGAGTATTTTGTTTCTGTATTAATGAATGAGAGGGATGATGCAGACATTCTAGATAAAGAAGAGGAGTGTGAAATATTAGATACAACAAGTATAGTGTAAGAGGAAGGAAGTGCTGGAAGGACTGGAGTCCTTGAAGGTGGATAAATAACCAGGGCCAGATGATTGTATCCCAGGCTGTTGAAGGAAGACAGGGAGGAAATCATAGAATTTACAGTGCAGAAGGAAGCCATTCAGCCCATTGAGTCTGCACCAGCTCTTGGAAAGAGCACCAAATTTAAACCCACGCTTCTAACCTATCCCCGTAATCCCACCTAACCTTTTTGGACTCCTAAGGGCAATTTTAGCATGGCCAATCCACCTAACCTGCACATCTTTGGATTGTGGGAGGAAACCGCAGCACCCGGAGGAAACCCACGCAGACACAGGGAGAACGTGCAGACTCTGCACAGACAGTGACCCAAGCCGGGAATCGGACCTGGAATCCTGAAGCAACTGTGCTAACCACTGTGCTACCATGCTGCCCCAATTGTTCCCACCAGCCTATTCTAGCAGTTTCTCTCCATCACCACTATTCCAGCATGACTACGCCAAACAGAACCCCAATTGATTGGGCAAGGTATTGAATACAAAAGCAGAGATATAATGTATAAAACAGCTGGAATTGTGTGTGCTGTTCTGGTCTCCACATGAAATGAAATGAAATGAAAATGAAATGAGATGAAATGAAAATTGCTTATTGTCACGAGTAGGCTTCAATGAAGTTACTGTGAAAAGTCCCTAGTCGCCACATTCCGGCGCCTGTCCGGGGAGGCTGGTACGGGAATCGAACCATGCTGCTGGCCTGCTTGGTCTGCTTTAAAAGCCAGCGATTTAGCCTGGTGAGCTAAACCAGCCCCTGTAAACCATCACATGAAAGACAGAATTGCTCTGGAAAGAGTGCAGAGGAGATTTATAAGAATGTTGCCAAGGCTTGAAAATTGCAGCTATAAGGAGAGATTGAAAAGCCTCAGGTGGTTTTCCATTTGAGCAGAGGAGGATAAGGGGTGACCTAATTGAGGTGTATAAAATTATGAGGAGCCGAGACAGGGTAGGCAGGAAAGATTTGTTTCCCCTAGCTGAGGCATCAAATACAATTTAAAGTGATTGGTAGAAGGATTAGAGGGTACATGACCGAAAACAGTTGTCCTGGAGTGTGCTGCCTGTGTTGATGTTGTGTTGAGGCTGAATCGCTCAACGTACTTAAAAGGTACCTGGATCTGCATCTGAAGAGCTGTAACCTGCAAGGCTAATTACCAGAGGCTGGAAAATGGGTTGAAAATAAGGGGTAGGTTTCTTTTTTCTCTTATCTCGGCCAACACAGACAAAATGGGCTGAATGGCCACTTTACACACTGTATCCATTCTATGGTTCTATCTAGTTTCTGTTGTAATTTTCCTGGACATCAGTATGCGGACTTCTGTCATCAGCCTTCAGTTTCTGGAGGGTATTCCTCGTCTTCAAGGGGCCATCCACTAACTCTGCTTCGTGGACTGAATACCTTGGGCGAGTTGATGCAAGCTGAAGGCTTGGAAGCTCTCGCAATCTTGTAAATACATGCACAACGGTTGCAGACCAGCTGCCCATTGCTGGAATGGGATTCCTTTTTGCTTCTTCACTGGTTCAAGATCCGAGAACATCATAGAATACCTACAATGCAGAAGGAGGACATTCGGCCCATCAAGTCTTCACCGACCCTCTGAAAGACCACTCTACCTAGGCCTACTCCCCACCCTGCCCTATCCCAGTAACTTAACCTGCATGTCCCTGGACACTAAGGGGTAGTTTCATTGGAGCCAATCCACCTAACTTGCGCACCTTTGGACAATGGGAGGAAACGGGTGCACCCGGAGAAAACATATGCAGATATAGGGAGAACACAGACAATCACCTAAGGCTGGAGTTGAACCCGGGTCTCTGGCGCTGGGAGGAAGCTATGCTAGCCACTGTGCCACCGTGCCGCCCTAACATCCTTCAGCATCTAGCAGCATTTAGTTTGCACTCAAAGTTACTCAAAGGATTAATTTGGAAACATATTAGTGCTCCTTTATCCTTCGTTTTGGGACAATCCTGTATAATATCTTGATAATATATGATTCAGGTTCTGTTTGAAATCAGTTGGTATCAGCTTACTTTAGCTGTGTTCATTGACATGGAATATTATCATGATAATTAGTTTAAATAGGTGATTATGCCCGAGACCTTTCATGTGCTGCCTAATTTAACAGTAAATCTGTGTAGTACTGTTTATACATGTTCATACTGGCGGTAACAATTTATTTGAGGGAACTGGTTTATGCAGCATGAATGCTGAGACCGACAGCCTCATGTAAAAAACCTGGAGAGAAATAATAAATCCCAATTTGACTCACATGGAGTTTTCAATACTTCCTGCACTTTCTTTATCCCTCCCTTGTGTTGGTGTGGTACTGTACACAATGAGACAACTTTGGCTTTCAGCTTTATAGGGTTCTAGCCCAGTCATGTGTAATTTTGGTTCGGGGTAATTGAATTGAACAGGTGATACCAGACCAGCAACTAGTTCTACATCTGTCCCAACTTTTATTTTCATTTGACACTATTGCCTAAAGTTAGAATTACCCCCATAGAGTACACATGGCTTCTGTTTTTACCCCCATTTTCCAGTATCTTGTACCTATAAAGTTATTGAATTATACAGTTAACACAGTACAGGAGACCGCTATTTGCCCCATTGAGCCCATGAGGGCTGTAATCGAGGAAACTAATTAATCCCACTCAATGGGCGGAATTCTCCCAATCTGCCCACTACGACAGGTTTAGTGACAGTGGACACGGTGCATGTGGTGGGAGCCAGCGTAAAATCATGTTGCAATTCTTCCAGTGGTGAACTGGTCTTCCACTGGATAAAAGCAAATTACTGCGGATGCTGGAATCTGAAACGAAAGAGAAAATGCTGGAAAATCTCAGCAGGTCTGGCAGCATCTGTAGGGAGAGAAAAGAGCTAACGTTTCAAGTCTGATGAGCTTTGACAACGATTCGTCGGACGCGAAATGTTAGCTCTTTTCTCTCCCCACAGATGCTGCCAGACCTTCTGAGATTTTCCAGCATTTTCTCTTTTGTGAATTGGCCTTCCGGCTGGCTGCTGACATGAATGCAATTGGCATTAATTTGCATGTCATGAATGCTCAGTAAAGCAGCTGCTCACCAGCAGCCGTCAAGCCTTCCAATCTTGTGTCATGCCAGTGTGAAATTAATTTGCCGTCAAACCCGATTGGCAAAGGTGGCATGCGCAAGACGATCCTCAGTTCACTTGAGACTTCAGGGTGAGTACGGCGGCCTTTTGCCATGATGCTGCACTGCTCCCGATGTGCTGTTCACCACTCCTTCGGGTCCGACCCACTCCTGCCCTCCATCTCCATGCTGAGCTGATCTTCATGGACAGCATCGTGCTGCTGGACCCATGGGCACTCCCGTGCTACTGTCCTGGTTCAGTACTGCACCTGGGGTTGGGGAATACAGGGGTTGCCTTCCGCTCAGTGCCACACATCAGTGTTTATCTGGGCAGCACTGTGCTGTGGGACTCATGCAGACATCGCAAAAAAGGTCCAAAGTTCGAACCGGGGTAGGGTGCGAGGTGGGGCCGAGGTGATGGAGCCTAATGAAGACAAGGGGGAAATGCTGAAGGAGAGCTACACAACTGGGAGGGGGTGAGGGCGAGTCCACGATGGCAAGCAGAGGAGCAAGGAGCTGGATGAAAAAGATGAACAATGGAAGGCAGTGGGAAGACTAAGGAGAGAGAAGCTGTATCCTGTCAGGGCTGCATGAAAAGCTTACAAACAAGGGAATCAAAGGAATACCACATTGTTTACTGGAAGGGGATGCACAAAGACTCCAGATGCAGTAGGTGGATGTCCAAGGGGTAATGAATACCTTGCAGATGATGGATTCAGGGTTAGGGTGGTTGAATTAAAGAACAGACTTTCTCTTGAGGCCGCTAGCCTTTTCTGTTTGGGTTTCTGGCATCCTGCACAGTGTGGCGAAGATAGGTGGGCTGGAGAGTGTGAAATGAGTGGGCTGGACTAGTATTTAAATATGGCGCCTGGACCTTAGAACCTGTCAGCTGACAGCAGGCAGATAAATCAGCTGCCAGCCCTCAGGTGACTTGGCAGGATCCCACCTGCGCCTTATTAAGTATCTGTGGTGGGATTTTCGATGGGCGCTACCCACCACTGCACGTTGTCCCAAAATGGGAGAATTTGCCCAATGTCTAAAGAGGTTATTCCCTATTCTCCCTGCATCTGTAGCCCTAATCTTTAAACATGTGTGCCCTGGGCCTGTATTGAATTTCATTTGTTGCTAATCTGTTCAAGCGTATACCTTACTAGGGCAGCACTGTGGTACAGTGGTTAGCATTGCTGCCTCAGGGTGCCAAGGTCCCAGGTTCGATCTCTCCCTGGGTCACTCTCCGTGTGGAGTTTGCACAATCTTCCCGTGTTTGCGAGGGTTTCGCCCCACAACCTAAAGATGTGGAGGACAGGTGGATTGACGACACTAAATGGCCACTCAATTGGAAAAAGTGAATTGGGTACTCTAAATTTATTTTTAAAAAGTGTACACCTTGCTAAAGTGCCTTTGTCATAATTTAACACTGTCCTCTGAGTTCTCAGTTTCCCTCATTGCCACCGTTGGGATAAATGCATACTTAACTATCTTCTGCTGATATTTCAGATTGAAATCATTTATGTAAGCTAGAACCGGCAGGGGCACGAGAAGGAATCTTTCCCTCATGTGAATTACAAAACCAGATTCATATTTTATATTTAATGATGTGGAGACGCCGGCGTTCGATTGGGGTGTGCACAGTAAGAAGTCCTACAACACCAGGTTAAAGTCCAATTGGTTTGTTTCGAATGACTAGCTTTCGGAGCACTGCTCCTTCCTCAGGTGAATGCACACCGAACTTAGCTTGTAAAGATGTCTACTGCACAACATTGCAGGATGTCCTTGTGTCCTGTCAGTGATTTGGTTTAGCAATCCCAATATAACCAAGGCTTTATTGGAAAATTAGCAGAGTCAATCATACACATACTCTTCAAACAACAATTAACAGAATCAATATGGACATTACGGATATCCAATATGGATTGAAGCCGCTGAACAGGAATACAATGTGAAATATCTTATGCCAATATCTGCTGTCCATTGTTCACTTGCATTCATATTCCTTTCCTTATGATTATCTGGGAATGCATATTATTACTTCAATCAAAACCTATTGGCTCCATTCTGCCTACTTTCAGCCACTTTCTTGCACAAATTACTGTGACCTTATACTGAAATTTGATGTGATTTTCCTCTGATCAAATGTCAAAGCATTCAAATAATAATTGCAACATCTGCCCTCCTACCTCATTTTCCTCACCATCCAAGGCTCTAAACATCCATTCCAGATGAAGGAAAGACTTGCTTGTATTTCAAGGACTTTAATATACTGTATTCACTGCTCAGAATGCAGTTATCCCGATGCTGGGGAGAGCTAAAGCAATTTGGGTGACTGCGTTGCAGAACACCTCTGTTCAGTTTGCAAGCCTGCCCTCTGAATGCCCAGCCACCTCTATTATAATTTTCCATCCCAGTCTCACACTGACACCTCTGCCCTTAGCCTCCGACATTGCTCCTGCGAAGTTCAAAGAAAGTTTGAGGAACAGCACGTAACCTTAACACAGTTTTGACTCGATGAAATGCCTGAGTTAATTTTAGAAAAGTTTTACCCCATTGGAAGATGTGTTGGTTGGCATTTTGCAGGATTTCTTTACTGAGGTATTTTTCCATTTGGTTTTAAAATATGGATTCAATTATTTATCTTTCAGATTAGGGTAATGTATGTGAAGCTGTCAGATGATATTGATTGCAAGGGAAATTGAATACAAAAGTAGGGAGGTTGAGCTTCAGTTAAACAGGACGCTAGTGATACCACATTTGGAGTAGTGTACAGTATCAGTCATCTTATTTAAGGAAGGATGTATATGCATTGGAAGCAGTTCAAAGAAGGTTTACCAGATTAATGGCTGGAACGGGCAGGTTGTCTTATGAGGCCGGTTGGACAGACTAGGCTTGTAGTCACTGGAGTTCAGAAGAATAAGAGGTGACTTGATTTAACCATATATAATTCTGAGGAGTCTTGACAGGGTAATATGGAGTGGATGTTTCCTCGTGTGAGAGAGTTTAGAATGAGGGGTTACTATTTTAAAAATAAGAGTTTGTTGTAATAGCCTGAATGTGACATGTATGCGGTTCATCCAGCTGGGAATGATTGTTCCCTTGTCCTGATTGGACAGAGAATTAACCCGCGTTTCTATAAAAGGTCAGCCTCAGTAGTAGCTGAGCGAAAGGAGTAAGGACCCGTTATGTGTAACCGGGCCCTATGCACGTGCCGCTGTAAAGCTGAATAAACATCTCCCTGTGAGCTTGCCGGACTCCCCTTGTCGTTACTGCCTATTTCATAGATTATCATAGATTATCATAGAATTTACAGTGCAGAAGGAGGCCATTCGGCCCATCGAGTCTGCACCGGCTCTTGGAAAGAGCACCCTACCTAAGGTCAACACCTCCACCCTATCCCCATAACCCAGTAACCCCACCCAACACTAAGGGCAATTTTGGACACTAAGGGCAATTTATCATGGCCAATCCACCTAACCTGCACGTCTTTGTGACTGTGAGAGGAAACCGGAGCACCCGGAGCAAACCCACGCACACACGGGGAGGATGTGCAGACTCCACACAGACAGTGACCCAAGCCGGAATCGAACCTGGGACCCTGGAGCTGTGAAGCTATTGTGCTATCCACAATGCTACCGTGCTGCCCTATTTAAAATGGAAATGAAGAGAAATGTTTTCTCTGAGGGTTGTGAGTCTTTAGAACTCTCTTCCTCAAAAGGTGGTGGAAGCAGTGGTCTTTGAATTGTTTTAAGGCAGTGGTGGATAGGTTCTTGGGAAGCAAGAGGGTGATAGGCTATCCGCGATAGGTGGGATACAGATTTGAGGTTACTATTAGATCAGCCACGATCTTAATAAACGACAGAGCAGGCTAATCCTTGTTCATGTGAATATTCAAACTATACTTATTAGTTTTCAGTTTCCAAACCGTACATAAGCTTATAAAATTTCTTGAGAAGGTAGTTACAAATCCACCTAACCCGCACATCTTTGGACTGTGGGAGGAAACCGGAGCACCCGGAGGAAACCCACGCACACAGGGGGAGGACGGGCAGACTCCACACAGACAGTGACCCAGCCGGGAATCGAACCTGGGACCCTGGAGCTGTGAAGCATTTATGCTAACCACCATGCTACCCTGCTGCCCCAATGGGCAGAAATTAAGGAAGAAAATCTTCCCCACTGAATGCAGGCCCCACTGAGGGGCTGATTTAGCTCAGGGGCTGATTTAGCTCACTGGGCTAAATCGCTGGCTTTTAGAGCAGACCAAGCAGGCCAGCGGCACGGTTCGATTCCTGTACCAGCCTCCCCAGACAGGCGCCAGAATGTGGCGACTAGGGGCTTTTCACAGTAACTTCATTGAAGCCTACTTGTGACAATAAGCGATTTTCATTTCATTTCATTTCATGTCCCGTGGATCAATGTTTATTTTCTTCGGTGTTCTCTGTTGTAAGAATGAATCACCCATTTATTGCCCATCCTAATTATGCAAGATGTAGGCCAGCTGCTTTCCTGTACTGCTATAGTCTATGTGGTGAAAATCTCTCTGGCAGTTCCAGGATTTTGACCCAACAACAAAGAAGAGATAGCGCTATAAATCCATGTCAGGCTTTGGAGAAGCATGTGGTTGCTGAACTTGTTCTTCTAGGTGGAGAGGCTCAGGTTCTGGAGGAGCTGTTGCAGGAAACTTGGAGTTGCTGCGGTAATTTTTATAGTTGCTGCACACAATGCTGCACAATAGGCAGAGAGCATAAATGTTTAAGGTGGTGCTTTGGGTGGCAATAAGTTGTGTACTTTCACCATCTGGATCATTTCAAACGTCTTATTGTTGCCGAACCCACCCAGAGAAACTTGAAGTTGGTGGACAGTTGGTAGAGTCAAGAGACAAGTTTTTTTTTAGTTGTTGCAGAATTTACAGCCTCTCATCGGCTCTTGTATTCAATTGGCTGTTCCAGTTATGCTTCAAGTCACTGGTGACCGCTACAATGTTAATAGCATGGAATTTGATGATGGTAACGACTAGTGAATGTCAAGGCAGGGGCGGTCACGGGAATGGGTGGGCACGGTTTAGGCCATCTGCCTGGCAAGGTGGGACCTGACCGGCTCCACAGAGATCTGGGCGGCATCATTTAAAAAAAAAGTTTTCGAAACTAAATTTACATCTGTACACGATCAAATAGGTGAGCAAGACGGTTTGTATGTACAATTTACATGTTCCCCTTTCATCGGCCTTCCTCTCCCCCCCACCCCCCTTTTTGCTGTTCAGGCTCCAGCTTGGGCCTTTTCTTCTGTCGTAGATGCAGTAGGCTCGCTTTTGTTATGTATTTGTCGCTGTTGCCCCTATGGCTTTGTGTGTGAGTGGGGGGGGGGCGCCTCTGGCCCCTTCGTTGGTCTTTTTCTGTGTCCCCTCCTGATGTATCCCTGGGTTCCTTCCGTGATGGCCCCCTTAATCCCCCCTTTGTTCCTAACTGCTCTGTGTGGTCCTGTCTGCCCTCATTGGCCCCACCCTCGCCCCCCTCCCTTCCTATCCGCTGTTGGCCTCGAACTGTTCTTGGAACATGCTGATGAATAGCCCCCACACTTTGTGGAAGCCCTCGTCCGACCCTTGGATGGTGTATTTGATCTTCTCCAAATGGAGAAATTCCGACAGGTCTGCCAGCCAGTCTGCAGCTGTGGGTGGTGCTGCTGATCGCCGGCCGAGCAGGATTCTCCAGCGTGGGTCAACATCGCCGTTCGCACTGACGGCAAACCTTGGTGCAAAGTCTCTCCTTCAGTGTCTGTACAAAGCTGTGTCATTTCACATTGATGCGACACTCTCTATAGTGTCGAGCAACCTATTAAAATCAATTGAAATAAATCCCTCAAGGTTGGCTAGCTTCATGATGATTATACCTTTTAACGATTCACAGCTTGAGACTGAGAATTGGTGACCCAGAGTAAACCTAATTTATAATGGGATAACATAATTTACTATAACAGAGCTGTGAATGGAAAACATAGAGCACCGCATAAGTAGATAGAAAGCATGAGGCCATCAAATACAACATTATTGCTTGCCTGTGATCTGGAAATCAAAAACCAATTTTCTAAGACATGTTACCTTGTTATCCAAGTTTTAGATTGTGTATTGGTGGCAGCTATATTTTTTAAGTTAGAATTTCTGTATTTATTCACAGGGCATACTTTCCAAGTATGTGTGACTGAGAAAATATTGAGAAGATTGCAATGTGCCTGCAATCTACAGTGTGCAACACTTTCAGGAGACCATTGTAACCACGAGGCACAACGCCCATTACTCCACCCAAACTTTGCCCTCTGTGTTATCACTGCGAAGCTGCCCAAAACATATCAGCTGGCAATTAGTCCCAGTCATCTGTGATGTGTTGCAAAAAGAAAAATCCACTGATGTGAATCCTATTCCCATGCTAACAAAACGTGTGCACATTCCCCTATTTCCCCCCACTTATTTGAATTAAAAAGTGCTCTCATTTGAACAAAGTCCAGTCCCTTTATTAATTGAAATAACTCAATCAAATCTCCCTGAAGTCTACCCTTTTCCAGAGCAAAAGAACCCATCTCTCGGAGGCAACCATGATAACCGATGTTGCCTGTAAGCTATGTGACTATGCAGCTGCCAAAAATTCCTGCACTGGCTACATGTTATGTTTGCCCTTCCACTCGTGCATGATTGTATTTGAATAAATCACCCCTGCATCACCAAAAAGAATCAGAGGGGTTTCCAAATTAGGCTTAATCAGTAAATCTTCTCTGAACCTTTTTTGAGCACATCTATGTCTGCCATCATGTGAAATAGACCAAAACTGTACACAAGCGAAATCTATGTTGGTATTTGTAGTATAAATATCTGACACACATAGGGTTAGTGTAGGACTGAGTACAGTAAGTCCCCACACAGTGATGTGAGAGAATTCATGACCCTCACCGAAGGACCGGTCTCGTGTTGGCCAGAGCTGTGTGTACAAACAAGCATGGAGCCAGATCCTTGCTCAAACTCTTAATTGTATAAATATGCAGCAACTCCATACAATTCAGCTGATGAAGACTTAATTGAGATCTACTGGATGGTATTCCACACCCTACCACAGTTTTGATGCTGAGTTTGTTGATGGCAATTAACACTGAATTTCCTGAGACTTTCATGAGCATATACCAAAATCTACAAACTGGCTAACTGCAAACCCAAATGAGCATAAGCAATCAGGGGCTGAGATAATGTGCAAACAAAGGCCACTTTCCTCTTCACCTTGTTGATGTTATGAAAATTGAAGTTTGAATTCACGCAGCATGTTAAAGAAAATGCAATTGTGAAATCTTTTATCTTTTAAGTTTAACACATTCCAATGTCATATGAAAACATTTAAAGATTGTAAAAATGCAGTTCAGGCCACAGTGAGGAGAAATAAAAAGAATAATTGGTTATTAAACAGAGTAAGTGTCCCTCAGAATGGCAAAAGGAGGCTTTATAAGGACACGGGGAGTCCACACTGAGTAAAATAAAGAACATTGATTTAGTTACAATGATGGTATACACACTTCCTGGCAGATCTCGACTGGTCACTATCTGGTTGCTGCCTTACTGGTCAACCTTTTATACAGTGCTAAATGGAGCCCTCCCCCCCCTCCCCCGGGAGAACTCGTACTCTTTCCAAAGGCTGGTGCAGACTCGATGGGCTGAATGGCCTCCTTCTGTACTGTAAATTATATGATTCTAAGCAAGGATGTGTCATCTCCCCCACCCTTTTCTCCATCTTCATTGCCACTATCCTTCACATCCTCATGATCAAGCTTCCTGACTTCCGGTGGTGACCATGAAGTGACTGGCCGCACATATGGTGGCTCCTGCCTGAGGACTTGTTTTTTGGCCCTTTCTGCCTACTTTGCGAGTGCTGTCAGGTGAAAAATGATATTGTGAAAAAAATTAGGGTTTCACCTCTGATGTGGGATGTCTTAATGTTATCAAATGAGGAGTGTGTCAAGTAAAGGGTTCTCTCTGGATTCAGAGGGCATGGGTGGCACAGGAGGGGAAAACATGGCAGGGGAACTTGTGGCGTTGTTGCCCGCTCAGTGGGCGACTGGGAAGTTGGTGGAGTTCCTGTTGACAGAAGCAAGGGCAGGCGTTCACAGATGATCTGGTAAAAGTGAGAGAACCAATTCTGGCAGCTCCAGAAAGGATGGAACAGCGGTTGGAGGAGTGGAATTCGTCAATCCAGAAGGTGGTGGGGACGGTCCCAGATCACGAGGATCAGATTGCCTCCTTGGAGGCAGAGGTGATGATGGTGGAGGGGCAAAAAGTGATGAAGGCCAAGAACAATGACTTGGAGAACTGCTCCAGATGCCATATCTGAGGATTGTCGGGCTGCCAGAGGGTATAGAAGGAGCAAAGGCCACAGATAATGTGGCAAAAATGTTCGGGCAGCAGGTGTGGAGGGGGGTCTTTGCACACCCTCCTGAAGTGGATCGGGCCCATCGGTTGCTGAGGAAGAAGCCTAGAGCCTGGAAGGTGCCACAGGCAAACATAGTCCAACTCCACACGTACTTAGACAAAGAAAAGGTTCTCAGGTGAGCAAAGGTAGCACAAGAGTTCAGTTACGAAGGTCACACCGTTAGAATATACTAAGACTTTGGAGTGGAACTGGAAAAAAGGAGGGCCCGGTTTAATAAGGCTAAGTCGGCGCTTCTCAGGAGCAAGGTGAAGTTTGGAATGATGGACCCGGCTCACCTGTCACGGATGGAGACAGAGACCATTATTTCGACACGCCAGAGGAGATGAGCAACTTTATCAAGGAAGGTGGACCAGGGGACATTTGAATGTCTTGGGTAGATTCAGCTTCATGGCCAAGTTTTGGGAGTGTGTTTAGTGCTGTTTTCATTTGATTTTCCTGTTACATTTTGTATAATTTTGTAATATCTGTTAACCAGCATTTCCGTACCAGCCTCCCCGGACAGGCGCCGGAATGTGGCGACTAGGGGCTTTTCACAGTAACTTCATTGAAGCCTACTCGTGATAATAAGCGATTTTCATTTCATTCATTTGGAGTATGGGTTATTGATAGTTTAAAGCAATTGTCAGGAACAGTTGGGAATGTGGAGGTACAGGAGAGTCGGTGAAGGGGCGGATGGATATGAGATACAAGTTTATAGTCAGGAGCGGTGCAAGAGTGATTGATCGGAGGACCGGGGGAGGTGGAGGAGGAAGAGGGGCAGGGGCTGGGATGGGGGGAGGGGTGGGCTGCTGACAGTGAAGGTCTCTTTATTGAGCTTCTGGGTGGAGGGAGGTGGTGACGGCCATCTTGGGTGGGCCTGGACTCTGGGTGAAACAGGTCCCTGTTGAATTCCTTTATGACTGGGTATGGCTGACCAGGGTGGGTGGGTGGAAGGGCATGAGGCCCCTGACCGTACTGGTCACATGGAAATTGAGGTGATTGAATGGGTCGATTAAAAGATCGTGGGTGTTCACCCATTTAAAGAGCTTGAAGGCAGATGTGGGTTTTTTTTGCAGGAAACTCACCTGATGATTAGGGATCAAACAAGGTTGAGGAAAGGGTGGGTGCGACAAGTGTTCCATTCTAGTTTTGACGCGAAGGCGAGGTGAACCGTGGTGTTTATTAATAAGCGGGCAGCCTTTTCGGTGGAGAACATAGTGGTGGATTCAGGAGGAAGATATGTGATGGTGAGTGGAAGATAGAAGAGGACCCTGTGGTGTTAGTGAATGTGTACATACCGAATTGGGAAGATACAGTTTATTAAGAGGGTGCTGGCGGCCGTCCCTGACTTGGATATTTCTTTCCCCCCTTTTGCACTGCTGCTCCCCATTTTTACCAGCTGGGTTTTGGTACCTCACCTTCCCCACCCCCCCCCCCCCCCCCCCCCCAACCCGGTCCTCCCTCGCTTTCCTCTTTCTGTCTTGTCCTGGTTATTTCCCCCTGGCTACAGGCTATTTATTTATTTATGTGTTGGCCACAAACAGGTCACGGAACAGTCGGGTTAATGGCTCCCATGTTTTGTGGAAGCCCTCTTCCGACCCACGGATGGTGAATTTGGAGAAATTCTGATAGGTCGGACAGCCAGTCTGTAGCTTTAGGTGGTGCTGCTGATTGCCAACCAAGCAGGATTCTACGGCGGGCCATCAGGGAGGCAAAGGCAAGGGCGTCCGCCCTCCTCCCCATGAAGAGATCTGGCTGGTCTGCTACCCCGAAGACCAGCACTTTCAGGCAGGCTCCACCCTCATCCCCACCACTTTGGATATTGCCTCGAAGAAGGCTGTCCAATACCCCGCATATCTGGTGGGTGTGGTTGGCCGGGCCTCCTTGGCACCATTCACATCTATCCTCAACCTCTGGAAAGAACCTGATTATTCGATTCTGGTCAAGTGGGCTCTATGTACCAATTGATCTGTGGAAGGTTGAACCTTGCGCATGTGAAGGTAGATTTGTCCCTGGGCGGTGCTTCGCTCCAGAATCCCCATCCTATTTTGAACCCCAAGTCTTCCTCCCATTTCCTCTTTGTTGTGTCCAGTTCGGTGTCGGCCCTCTCTAGCATCATTCATACATGTTACTACAGTTCCCTCTGCCTAGGATGTCTGCGTCCAGTAGCTCTTCTAATAGTGTCTGTCGCGGTGGTCGCAGGTATGTCCTTGTATCCTTCTGAATGAAGTTTTTAAGCTGCGGGTATCTGAATTTGTTGCCTTTAGCTCGTTGGAATCTCTGGTCAGTTCTTCCAGTGTTGTGACCCTACCGTCAGTGTATAGGTCTCTGACTGTCAATGTTCCCCCGTCCTGTCTCCACCTTTTGAAGGTGGCGTCGGTGAGTGCTGATGTGAATCTGTGGTTGTTGCAGATGGGGGCTTTGCCAGTCATTTCAGTCAGTCCGAATTGTTGCCGTAGTTGGTTCCAGGTCTGGAGGGTGTCTATCTCGACTGCGCTGCTGGCGTGTTTCTTGGGTGGGGATGGGAGTGCCTCAGTGGCGAGGGCCCGGAGAGAGGTCCCTTTGCAGGTGGCCTCCTCCACACGCACCCACTCGGCCTTTATCCATCACATCACTCTTTCTGCTGTCGTTGCCCAGTGGTAGCATTGTAGGTTTGGGAGGGCCAGCCCTCCCCTGGACTTTTGTTTTCTGTTGGACTTTCTTTGTGATCCCAGCTTTCTTGCCCCCATACAAATGCCATGATTAATTTGTCCAGTGCATTGAAAAAGGCCTTGGGGATTTAGATCAGAATGGATCTTAGTAGGAAGAGGTATCTGGGCAATATGTTCATTTTGATCGCTTGCACTCTCCCCGCCAGGGAGAGTGGGAGTGTGTTCCACCTCTGCAGGTCCTTTTTGACTTCCTCTGTCAGACTGGTTGAGGTGAACACCACTAGTGGTATATTATATGTATTACGGCACTGCCCGTATATTAGAGGTGCGATGGTAAATCCCTGCCTGCTGGCTCTGCCCAGTAGGCAGCATACAAATGTGTGTGCTCTCTTGTGCTGCAGCCATTCTGGTTCCAGCTACAGGAGGCACAACATCTCACAGCGCCGGCCCTAGCGTTGCTGGCGCCCCGGGCAAGCTGAACTTCAGCGCCCTTCGGGGGGGGTCGGGTCGGGTCGGGGGGGGGGGGGGGGGGCGGAGTGACCTGTATATGATCGGGACTCACTGATCGGCGGGCCGGTCTCTCTGTCGGCAGGTCTCTGACGCCGGTCACGCACTCGTTGATGGCGCCCCCTAGCACATGGCGCCCCGGGCGACTGCCAGAGTTGCCGGTACCTTGAGCCGGCCCTGACATCTCATTCAATAAATCCTCGATTGTTCCACTATTCTCGTCTTGTGGTAATTGACGGTACATCAAATTATTGAACGAGATTTTTTAAACGATTGATCTCCGCATCAAGCCTGATCACCTGCAGCTGAGCCCTCAAGCAGCCAAGGCCACGTCCACCTTTGACCACTGGCTAGCCTGCTTCGAAGGCTACCTCAGAGCAGCCGCTGAAGAACCCTCTGACTCGCAGAAGCTCCAAGTCCTCTATTCACGGGTGAGCCCTGACATTTTTCCACGCATCCGGGATGCGCCCACCTACTCCGAAGCGATGACGCTCCTGAAGGGACATTACGTTCGACCTGTGAACCAAGTGTACTCCAGGCAGCTCCTGGCCACGAGACAGCAACTCCCCAGGGAGACTCTGGGCGATTTCCTGCGTGCCCTGCAGATCCTAGGTAGGAACTGTGACTGCCAGGCAGTTTCGCCAGTCCAACACATCGAATGTTTAATGAGAGACGCTTAAGTCACGGGCATGAAGTCTACGCACATCCGCCAGCGGCTCCTGGAAGGGGGTATTCTCGATTTTGCGGGGACTAGGCAGCTCGCTAATTCGTTAGAAGTGGCCTCCTGTAACGTTCAGTCCTACGCCCCCGACCACGCGGTACCCTCGTAGGCATCGTGGGCCCCACTAGCTGCAGACTCCAGCTCACTGCAAGCCCACGCCGCGTGGCAGCCAGCCAACTCTGGGGGGCCCTAGTGTTATTTTTGCGGACAAAACAAATACCCCAGGCAGCGCTGCGCGGTGCGGAGCGCAACCTGCAATGGGTGTGGGAAGAAAGGACACTTTGTTTCTGTTTGCCAGGCCCGGTCGGTCGCCGCTGTTTCCAGGCCGGGCATTTCTACACCCCCCACGTGCGACCCGGGGTGCCGCCATCTTCCCCGTCGCAAGCTACGTGTGCCCTGTGGGCGTCGTCATCTTCCTCACCGCCAGCCACGTGCTCAGGACCTCTGCTCGTCTGGCCATTCATCGCCTACCGCTACCTCCGCCATCACTGACCAGCCCGGGACCTCCCAGCATCTACCGCAGCTCGCCTCTATCACCCTGGATCAGTCCCAGCCCCGCAACCTCGCAACTGCGACGATGACGGTGAAGATCAATGGGCACGAGACGACCTGCCTCTTTGACTCCGGGAGCACAGAGAGCTTCATCCACCCCACTAAGATAAGGCGCTGCTCCCTCTCGGTACACCCCGTCACCCAGAAAATCTCCCCGGCCTCTGGATTCCATTCCGTTGAAATCCGGGGGTACTGTATCGCGACCCTCACCGTCCAAGGTGTAGAGATCAGCAACTTCCGGCTCGATGTCCTCCCCCACCTCTGCACTGCCCTGTTACTCGGCCTGGATTTTCAGTGCCATCTCCAAAGCCTGACTTTAAAATTTGCCGGGCCCCTACCCATCCTCACCGTCTGCGGCCTCACGACCCTTAAGGTTGATCCACCTTCCCTGTTTTCGAACCTCACCCCAGACTGCAAACCCAACGCCACTAGGGGCAGACTGTACAGTGCCCAGGACAGGACCTTCGTCAGGCCAGAGGTCCAACGGTTTCAGCGGGTGAGGGTCACTGAGGCCAGCAACAGCCCCTGGAGAGCTCAAGTAATGGTAGTGAAGACTGGGGAGAAGCACAGGAAGGTCATTGACTACAGTCAGAACATCAATCGGTACACGTAGCTCGACGCGTACCCCCTCCCACGCATATCTGACATGGTCAATCAGATTGCGCAGTATTGAGTCTTTTCCACAGTAGACTTGAAGTCCGCCTATCACAAGCTCCCCATCCGCCCACAGGACCACCAATACACTGCGTTCGAAGCAGATAGCCGCCTCTATCACTTCCTTAGGGTTTCCTTTGGCGTCACCAATGGGGTCTCGGTCTTCCAGCGAGAGGTGGACCGAATGGTTGTCCGGGCCACCTTCCCGTACCTAGATAACGTCACCATCTGCGTCCATGATCAGCAGGACCACGACACTAACCTCCAGAAAGTCCTCCATACGGCCAAACTCCTTAACCTCACATACAACAAGGAGAAATGCGTTTTCTGCACCAACCGCTTAGCCATCCTTGGCTACGTAGTGGAAAATGGAGTCCGAGGGCCCGACCCCGACTGCATGCGCCCCCTCCTGGAACTCCCTCTCCCCCACTGCCCCAACACCCTGAAACGATGCCTGGGGTTTTTCTCCTATTACGCCCAGTGGGTCCCTAATTATGCGTACAAGGCCCGCCCTCTCATTCAGTCCACAGTCTTTCCCCTGACGGCTGAGGCCCGCCAAGCCTTCAACCGCATCAAGGCAGACATCGCCAAGGCCACGATGCACGGGGTCGATGAATCCCTCCCCTTTCAGGTGGAGAGCGATGCATCGGAAGTAGCTCTGGCCGCCACCCTCAACCAAGCGGGCAGGCCCGTGGCCTTCTTTCCCCGCACCCTCCATGCCTCCGAAATTCGGCACTCTGTCGAAAAGGAGGCCCAAGTCATTGTGGAAGCTGTGCGGCATTGGAGGCATTACCTGGCCAGCAGGAGATTCACTCTCCTCACTGACCAATGGTTGGTTGCCTTTATGTTTAATAATACACAGCAGGGCAAGATCAAAAATTACAAGATCGTGAGGTGGAGGATCGAACTCTCCACCTATTATTATGAGATCTTGTAGTGCCCGGGGAAGCTCAACGAGCCCCCGATGTCCTATCCCGCAGTACATGTGCCAGCGCACGAGTGGACCGACTCCGGGCTCTCCACTATGACCTCTGCCACCCTGGGGTCACCCGGTTCTTCCATTTTATCAAGGCCCGCAACCTGCCCTATTCCATTGAGGAGGTCAGGACCTTCACCAGAGACTGCCAAGTCTGCGCAGAGTACAAGCCGCACTTCTAGTGGCCAGATCGTGCACACCTGGTGAAGGCCTGCCGTTCCTTTGAGTGCCTCAGCATGGACAGGTGGAGAGGGAGAATGGGATGGTCTGGAAGGCCATCCTGCTGGCCCTGCGGTCTAAAAATCTCCCGGTCTCCCGCTGGCAGGAGGTTTTCCTCGACGCGCTCTACTCCATCTGATCGCTCCTCTGCACCACAACTAATGGGACCTCTCACGAACGTTTGTTTGCCTTCCCCAGGAAGTCCACCTCTGGGGTCTCGCTCTCAACATGGCTGACAGTTCCTGGACCCGTCCTCCTCCGGAAGCATGTGCGGACCCATAAGTCGGACCCCTTGGTCGAAAAAGTCCACCTCTTACATGCAAACCCGCAGTACGCCTACGTGGCACACCCCAACGGGCGCTAAGACACAGTCTCCCTCCGGGACCTGGCATACGCTGGATCCCCACCCACGACCCCCAACCAGACAGCGCCCCCCCCACCCGGTTGCCTCATTCATCCCTGAGCCACTCACCCTCCCTCCAGCGAACCTCACCGCAGCCCCCACCCCAGCAGGATCAGTCCTCCCACTGGATCCACTCAGGGGTGACGAAGACGAGCACAGCATGCTCCCAGAGTCGCAGGTGACCAAGTCGCCACTCACATCACCACCAGGACTGAGGCAATCGTGGAGGAGGGTCAAGGCTCCGACAGACTTAATTTGTAATGTTTCCACCACCCCCGCTGGACTCTTTTTTAAACAGGTGGTGAATGTGGTGAACATCACTAGTGGTATATTATATGTATTACGGCGCTGCCCATATATTAGAGGTACGATGGTAAAAGCCAGCAGGCTGCGTATAAATGTGTGTGCTCTCCTGTGCTGCAGGCATTCTGGTTCCAGCTACAGGAGGCACAACATCTCATTCAATAAAGCCTCGATTGTTCCACCATTCTCGTCTTGTGGTAATTGATGGTACATCACTGGTCGTGTTCCATTTGTGGATCCCCGTCCAGTCATGAGCGATTTGGATCCCCAGGTATTAAAATTTGTGCTGGGCCTGTTTAAACGGCAGTCCCACCAGTGCTGTCCCTCCACCTTGCGGGTTCACCGGGAAAATCTCACTTTTGCTCATGTTGCGTTTGTAGCCCAAGAAGGCACCGAACTCTTTGGTTTGTTTGGAGTTGTTAAGGACAAGACAGGGTTTGTGAAGGGCTGACAATTGTCAACCAATATAAGGAGGCTTTTGAATGTGGTGATGTTGCCTCCATAGGATCCGGAGCCAGAGATAATTTATATGGACGCTGGGAAAGGGTGCAACTGGATAGGATGTGAATTGAGATGCTGGGGCATTTCGGGTTTGGACCTAGGTTCATTTCGTGGATCAGACTGTTGCGTAGGGCCCCCACTGCGAGCGTTCATACTAAAGCACTAAGCTCAGAGTATTTTTGACTGTATAGGGGAATGAGGCAAGGGTGTCCACATTCCCCGTTACTTTTTGAATTGGCAATTGAACCGCTGGCTTTAGCAGAGGTCACCGATGAGTGGAAGGTTATAGAGAGGGGAGGTATGGAGCACTGTGTGTCCCTGTAGTGCACAATTTTCTGTTATACATAACAGACCCTCTCCTCAGTGTGGGAAGTATTATGGAGGTCTTGAGTAAATTTGGCTCCTTTTCGGGGTATACTCTCAATATGGGGGAGTGTGAGGTGTTTTCAGTTCAGCCCTCAGGGACAAGGTTGGGGCCTGGAGAAATTGCCATTTCTGCTGGCCGGAACGAGCTTCAGATATTTGGGAATACAGTTGGCTTACGACTGGGCATTGTTGCATAAGGTAAGTTTGGCTGATCTGGTAGTAGGTGTGAAAAGGTGGGATGCTATTTCGCTATCATTGGCAGGGCGGGTTCAAACATTGAAAATGACGGCCCTTCCAAAATTCTTATTTATATTCCCGAGTCTCCTGATCTTTCTACGTAAATCCTTCTTTGAGAGATTAATAAACTGATTTTGGCCTTTGTTTAGACAGGGAAGACACCTCGGTAGCGGAGAACAGTTTTGCAGTGAGATAGGGTGTCGGGGGGTTGGCGTTGCTGATTTTGATGAACAGCAACTGGACAGCGAATATCGAGAAGATTCGGAATTGGGTCACAGTGAAGCGTCGGTGTGGGGGTGGATGGCGGAAGCTTCCTGAACAGGTTAGTGTTTGAGGGCATTGGTGATGGCTCCTCTTCCTTTGTCACCAACCAGGTACTCTACGAGTCAGAGTTCAGAATCTGTTTAGGCAACATTTTAAGCTAGTGTCAATGTCGTTAAGGTTGCCGATATGTGGGAATCATAGATTGGGCTCGATGTACAAAGTCTGGGAATGGGAGAGGATAGAGAAGTTGAGGGATTTATTTGTGGAGGTAAAAATGTGTGGCTGGAGGAACTGCTGAAAAAGTTTCAACTCTCGGTGGGGGGGGGGGGGGGGGGGGGGGGGGGGGGGGATGAGTCAGGTATCTACAGGTACCTTCCGAAATTGGGGAAGGTTCTGGGAGTAATTGTTCGAGACTATGTCAGAGAATTTGGGATTAAAAGTGGTGCCGGGCCCGTGGGTGGCGATCTTCAGGGAATCGGATGAGCCAGGAGGGGGGGAAAGGCTGTTGTATTGGCCTTTGCCTCTCTGATAGTCCCGAGGAGGATTCTGCTAGGTTGGCGGGCTCTGGGGCCGCCAAGAGCGATGGCGTGGGTGGATGATCTGTCAGAGATTCTGCATCTGGAGAAAAGTAAGTACGCCATTCGGGAGTCGAAGGAGCGGTTCTGTTCGAGGTGAAGGCTGTTGATCTCCTTCTTCAAGAATTAGCAATAGTCAGAAAATGGGGAGTTAGATAGGTGGAGATGGGAGGGTTTGCAAAAAATAAAAAGGGACATGTGGGGTTGTATGGAGGGTTGATTGTTTCTTATAAAAATTGTATAAAGTTGAATGAATGTTTTGTATATTGTAAAATGGAAAATGTCCTGAATAAAATTTAAAAAAAGAACAAGGATCCCAGTGGAGGGGACATCATCTACAGGATGGATTGAAAACTTTTCAACCTCAACCGTTCGAAATCGAAGAAGTAGATGATATTCATGTCGCATATTCATGTCGCCATCTCCACTGTCTCAGAAAATAATCTCCAAGCCATGCCTGACGCCTTCATGGAACAATACCAACGAATTGGTCTCAACCTCAACTTTAACCTCAATAGGTTCAAGTCCTTTACCAACCCACCCCAGGGCAAGATCTGGTCTCTCCCTCCATCAAGATCAGCGGAGAAACGCTCCAAAATGTGGAAAATTTCTCCTGCCTGGGAGCCACCTCTCATCTAAGGCTGACGTCAATGTGGAGATCCAACAATGTATCTAAACCTTGAGCGCCACCCTTGGGCACCTAAGGCTGAGAGACTTCAAAGATCACAACATCTGGTTTTCCTGTTTGTTCTCTTTTTCTTGGTTTTGGTTGTGTTTTATGTATATATTTATAAATGCCTCAATAAAATTTCTTTTTATAAAAGGTCACGCCATCTATGCTGATTCCAAGATCCTCGTGTACAAGGCTGTTATCCTCCCAACTCTTCTATGTGGCTCAGAAACGTGGGGCGCGATTCTCCCAAAACGGGAGAAATCGTAAAGCTGGCGTAAAACCCGGGCGGGTTTGACGCCAGCGCGCCCCTTCCCGACCGGGAACCGATTCTGGTCCCCGGTCGGGGCTAGCAGCCCGACGCCGTAGGCTCCGGCAAGACGGGCTTAACGAAAATCGTTAAGCCCGCTTGCCGGAGTTAGCGCCGGCTGACGCGTCATATGACGTCAGCCGCGCATGCGCAGTTTGGAAGACTCCAACCCGCGCATGCGCGGGTGACGTCATCGCGTTTTTGCGCGAAACCCGCGCATGCGCGGGCCGGGTTGCCCCTCAGCCGCCCCGCGAATGGATACTGCGGGGCGGCGGAAGGACAAGTAGTGCGCGGGCATCGGGCCCGCTGCCCGCGATCGGTGCCCACCGATCGCAGGCCCATGGCACCCTTGGCACGGCCGTGGTATGGCCGTGCCAATCGGTGCCATGGTTATTAATAGCGAGTTAGTCACGCCGTTTTTACGAACGGCAAGACCAGGTGTGTTTGCCGTTCGTAAATACGGCGGAAAGGGCTGGGACTTCGGCCCATCTAACAGCTGAGAATCGCTGCCGGCCGTAAAAAAAAGGCGGCAGCGATTCGGGTCGGGACTTCGGCGGGTGGGGGGGAGAATAGCGGGAGGGCGGCAAAAATGTCGGGAAGGCCCTCCCGCTATTCTCCCACCCGTCGTGGGGGGCGGAGAATTTTGCCCCTGGACTCTGTACAGATGCCACCTCAAGGCCTTGGGGAGGTACCATCAATACTGTCTTAGATGGATTCTCAGCGTACTGACATCAGTATCCTTGGAGGAGCCAAGAGCACCAGCATTGAGGCCATGATCATCCAAAACCAACTCTGCTGGGCCAGCCACGTGCTTAAGATGTCAGAGTACTGACTGCCAAAGCAAATCTTCTTTCCCCAGCTCAAGGAATGCTCCCATATAAGAGGAGGACAAAGGAAGTGCTTCAAAGACCCCTGAAGGCATACATCAAGAAATGCAACACAGACATCAATGCCTGGGAGACTTACTTGGAAGAACCTCCTGATTGAAGGACACAATTCTTCGAGGACACCCAATGGCAAGAGGAGGTCTGTAAAAAGAACCTGAGAAAGGAATACCAGTGTTCTTGAGTCTAAGGACTGATCCATAAGACCATCAGACATAGGAGCAGAATGAGGCCACTTGGCCCATCGATTCTGCTCCGCCATTCAATCATGGCTGATATTTTTCTCATCCCCATTCTTCTGCCTTTTCCCCAAAGCCCCTGATTCCCTTTTAATCATGAACCAATCTATCTCTATCTTAAAGACACTCAATGATTTGGCAACCACAGTCTTCTGCGGCAAAGAGTTTCACAGATTCACCACCCTCTGGCTGAAGAAATTCCTCCTCATCTCAGTTTTAAAGGATCATCCCTTCAGTCTGAGTTTGTGCCTTCTGGTTCTCGATTTTCCTGCTAGTGGAAACATCCTCTCCATGTCCGACCTCCTGAAAACAGCTACAAAGTGTGTGGTCGAAGATGCGGCTCCAGGATTGGGCTCATCAGCCACACAAGGACCCACAGGACCCATGACCAGTGACACGGAGTTTCTTAGATAGACAATCAAACTCGTTAGCAAGCAATTGACAAAGATTTCCAATATTTTAGTTATTTCCGATTTCCAGCATAAGTAAATACAATTGCTTATGTATTTATCCTGAAAGCTAACATTACTCCTTCAAATGTTTTTCACCTGTCTTGCCAATCAATCTGCTTTGGCACAATCTCCTTTGCTGCATATGCTAACATAATATTTTTCCCATGCATGTCTTGAATGAGTTGATATAACTTTGATAACGCTCAACATCTTTTGTCAGTCCCAAAATTTAAAATGTAACAAGATCGTACGGTACTATAAATTCACAGTTAATATAAGATAGCTTGATTGCTTTAATAAATCTCTTTCCACTTAGATGGGGTTAGATTAATTGAACCTTAATGAAATATACTCTCTGAACAGGGAGTGCATAAATTAATCCAGCACAAATTAAAGGAGGTTGAAGTATGCAAGATAATTGTATTTTAAAGAGGTGTGAGCAACTGTGTGAACCCTGATTCTGACTGAAATAGAGAGTGTGCTCAACAAACAGTAAGAAACAACTTTGTAATTGAAAGTATTTAATAGTGGTTTGCACTATTTCTTGAAATTGAGCTTGAATGGTTTAAATGATGAGGATCGTACCTCTGAATTCTCAATTATACCGAGCATGCCTGTTCTCCGGCCTAGGTTCTCCAGGTATATGATCACTTCTGTTTCCTGGTCCAATTTTATTCACCTGCATTTCTTCCAGCGCTGCGCCATAATTGTACTCGACGGTACTCCGAAAGGGACCCGGAGGAAATGGAAGAGGCAGCCATCGGCCTCGAATGCCGTGTAGTGGCGGTCCCCCGGGCGGATTGGGAGCTGGTGGTATGCAGACTTCAGATCCACCGTGGAAAAGAGCCGGTACTGGGCGATCTGGTTTACCATGTCTGCAATCCTGGGGAGGGGATACGCCGATCTTTGGTCGGTGATGAGGGTGAACCTCCTACCTGCGAGGTAGCGCCTCCAGTGACGGATAGCCTCCACAATGGCTTGTGCTTCTTTCTCGACTGAAGAGTGTCGGAGTTCTGAAGCGGAGAGGGTACGGGAGAAAAATGCAACTGGTCCCCCTGCCTGATTTAACGTGGCCGCAAGAGCTACCTCTGAGGCGTCGCTCTCTACCTGAAATGGAGTGGATTCATCCACCGCCCGCATGACCGCTTTGCCGATGTCCTCCTTGATGCCGTCGAAGGCCTGGCGTGCCTCGGCTGACAAGGGAAATCGTGTGGTCCTAAAGAGTGGGCGGGCTTTGTCCGCATATTGAGGGACCCACTGGGCGTAGGAAAAGAAGCCCAAGCACCGTTTGAGGGCCTTGGGGCAATGGGGGAGGGGGAGTTCTAAGGGGGGCGCATACGGTCCGGGTCTGGGCCCAGGACTCCGTTTTCCAAGACATAGCCGAGGATGGCTGGTCTGGTTGTGCGGAAAACGCATTTATCCTTGTACGTGAGATTCAGTTTCTGTGCCGTCTGGAGAAAACGGTGGAGGTTGGCATCGTGGTCCTGCTGGTCATAGCCGCAGATGGTGACATTGTCCAAGTACGGAAACGTGGCCCGCAGCCTGTACTGGTCCACCAATCGATCCATTGCTCGTTGGAACACCGAGACCCCATTAGTGACGCCGAAAGGGACCCGGAGGAAATGGAAGAGGCAGCCATCGGCCTCGACTGCCATGTAGTGGCGGTCCTCCGGGCGGATTGGGAGCTGGTGGTATGCAGACTTCAGATCCACCGTGGAAAAGAGCCGGTACTGGGCGATCTGGTTTACCATGTCTGCAATCCTGGGGAGGGGATACGCGTGGAGGAGCGTAAATCTATTTATGACTGTAGTCGACCACCATACGGAATTTTTCCCCGGTCTTAACGACCACCACCTGAGCTCTCCAGGGACTATTGCTGGCCTCTATAACACCCTCACTGAGTAGCCTTCGGACCTCTGCTCTGACAAATACCCTATCCTGCAGGCTATACCGCCTGCTACGAGTGGCTACGGGTTTACAGTCCTTTGTGAGATTGGCGAAGAGAGGAGGGGGGGAGATTCGCAGCGTAGTGAGGCTGCAGATAGTGAGTGGGGGCGGGGCCCTCCGAAGCTGAGGGTGAGGCTCTTGAGGTTACATTGAAAGTCTAGTCCTAATAAGAGTGGCGCGCAGAGTTCGGGCAAAACGTAGAGTTTGAATTTCGAGTAGCTAGCGCCTCGGATTGTGAGTGTCGCAGCGGTGCGCCCCTGGATCTGGACCGAATGGGAGCCTGAAGTGAGCGAGATAGTTTGCTGTACGGGGAAAATGGGGAGCGAACAGCTGGATGTATGAAGCCCTCTGTGCGCCCGGAGTCGAAGAGGCATGGCGTTCTGTACCCGTTGATATGGACCTCTGCCATCGAGTTTCGTAAATTCTTTGATCGTGATTGGTCCAGGGTGAACGTGCTGAGTTGCGGGTAGTCGGCAGCTCGATCAGCTGTGCTGGAGTGGCCTCGTGATGACTGCCCTCTGAGTTCATAGTTAAATTTGAATTCTTCCGCAGAGTTGTCCGAGCGCGGAGATGCCTATCGGGCCCGTGGATCGCACGCGGCGGGCGGCAAGGAAGATGGCGTCCAAGGTGGCGGCCCCCATGAGTCGCACGTGGCTGGCCGCGTGGTGGAGGTTTTCCAAGATGGCGGCCCCATGGATCGCACGTGGCTGGAGGGTGCGGAGTCGGGGCATAGGCCGCAGCGTTTTGGGCCCCGCGGGCCTGCGAGTGAGGGGAGCGATTACTTCGAGTCGCTGGGGAGTTGGAAGCTGGGGCCCTTTTAGCAAGGCACACTCTTGCGTAATGGCCTTTTCGCCCGCAGCTGCTGCAGGTCGCATTGCGGGCCGGGCAGTGCTGCCGCGGGTGCTGGTTCTGGCCGCAGAAATGGCAGGCTGGAGCAGCGTAGTGGCTGGCTGGAGCAGCATTGTGGCTGGCTGGGGCAGCATGGTGGCTGGGCGGCTGCGTAGCACAAGCCTGGGGGAGTCGCTGGTCGGGGGCCCATGATTGGGTCACGGGGTCTGCAGGGAACGAGTTAAGGCTGCGGAAGGAGACCTCCATCGTAGTAGCAGCTTCCACTGTCGTTTCTAAGTCCTGGCGAGCGTAAACATCATTAATAGGCCTTACATAAATTTTATCGAAAACTGCTAGCGCCACAGTATATGAACTGGCCGAGTTTAGTTGCATAGAGATTCTGTGGCTCACCCTCGCGTGCAGTAGACTTAGCTTCTGATCCTCTGTCGTTTCGGCTGTGCTTGCTTCTGCCAGGTAGGCCTTGAAGCACCGGATCCAGTGGGAGAAGATTTCTTTAGCCTCTGCATCCTGCGGGTCGCGTTCCAGGCGTCCAGGCTTGAGGGCTGATTCCATAATCGATCTTTACTGTTCTTAAGTCAACGGTTGCTGAATCGGTCCAGATGCGGCGCCAATTTTGCTGTTGCGGAAGTCCACGAATCCTGCTCGCCGTCAACAAATGTAAGAACGGAAAATCCCGCCTCCATTATAGCTGCGCCACACAGCCATTATTCCTTATAAATTCCTGGGCATCACGGTAGCACAAGTGGATAGCACTGTGGCTACACAGCGCCAGGGTCCCAGGTTCCTCTCTGTGTGGAGTTTGCATGTTCTACTCGTGTATACGTGGGTTTCCTCCGGGTGCTCCGGTTTCCTTCCACAGTCCAAAGACCTGCAGGTTAGGTGGATTGGCCATGATAAATTGCTCTTAGTGACCAAAAGGTTTATTAGGTTACGGGGATAGGGTGGAAGTGAGGGCTTAAGTGGGTCGGTGCAGATTTGATGGGTCAAATGGCCTCTTTCTGCACTGTATGTTCTATATTCTATGTTTTAAATCTGCTTCGGGTACAATGGTGTCCCACTATTTACAAAAGTCACAACAAACTCCTTGTGTATCTTCACACAAACGCTAAAGTGTTCTGGTGAAGAAAATTCGCAAAAAGTGGGCCATTCACCTGTGCGTTCAAATCAGTCCATTGTTTTCTGTGCTAATTCCAATAAAACATCGGCGACTCCATCAGCGAAGGGTAGAATCACAGACAGCAACTTCTGGGGAGGAATTCTCCGCTCCCGGGAAAAATCGAGAAGGCCGTCATGAACTCGGCCGAGTTTCACAACGGCCTCGGAGGCCGCTCCTCGCCGCCTATTCTCCCCTCCCGGCGGGGCTAGGAGCGGCGCTCCGTAACTCTCGGCCGCGGGGGCGTCGCACCAAGAATGACGCGGCCGGCACGCCTAATGTCGTCAGCCGCGCATGCGCAGGTTGGCCGGCTCCAACCTGCGCATGCGCGGCTGACCTCATGACGCTCACGGCACGAACTCGCGCATGCGCGGTGGCCATCTTTCCCCTCAGCTGCCCCGCAAGACGTGGCGGCTTGATCTTGCAGGGTGGTGGAGGGGAAATAGTGCGTCCGATTTGGACGCCGGCCCGACGATCGGTGGGCACCGATCGCGGGCCTGTCCCCTTCTGAGCACAGTCATGGTGCTCTTTCCTTTCTAGGCCACCTACAAGCCCCAAACGGGCTTCTCACTCCCGTTTCATGACAGCAGCGACCAGGTGTGTTTGCCGCCGTCGTGAAACGGCCGCGAACGGCAGGCCGCTCAGCCCATCCGGGTCGGAGAATCGCCGTTCTCCGTGAAAAACGGCGAGCGGCGATTCTTCCGAGCCGGGGGGTGGGGGGGGGGGGGGGGGGGGGAGAATCGCAGGGGGCACCAGGGGGGCGTGAAATTTGTCGGGGGGCCCTCCCGCGATTCTCCCACCCGACGTGGGGAGAGGAGAATCATGCCCCTGATGTCTCTGCGTCATTCTGTGCATGGATGGACTCCAGAAAAGCATAAGTTGCAAAGGTATAACGGCAGTGATTGCTGTCAATTTCATAGTCACGACTACTGCAACATCCAGGCCTGGTGTCTGCGATCATTCTTTGGCTACGGCAATGCGTAATTGATCCCATTACCGTGATCTCGCTCTCCCTCCCTGTATCCCCATATTTATCCAAATATTTAACCTTTATTTCTAATATTAAATGCAATGGTCACTGCCTCAACAATGCTAAAAGCATTCCATTTTACAGGTAGTCTCTGTGCATGATAGAGAAACATTCATCTCGGCAGCACGGTGGTGCAGTGGTAGCACAGCTGCCTCACGGCGCCGAGGTCCCAGGTTCAATCTCGGCCCTGGGTCACTTCCGTGTGGAGTTTGCACGTTCTCCCCGTGTTTGCGTGGGTTTCGCTTCCACAACCCAAAGATGTGCAAGCTAGGTGGATTGAACATGCTAAATTGCCCCTTAATTGGAGAAAAAATGAATTCGGTACTCTAAATTTTTTTTAAAAAGAGAAACATTCTTCTAAGCTTTCCCCTCATTCATTTAGTGAGAATTTTTAAAGACAAGGGGCTGGATTCACCGTTTTTGCGGCTAAGGGCCGACGCCGGCTTGGGAACCGTTTTACAACACCAAAATTGGAACCGAACCCTCACCGTTCCTGAGACCGATGAGGCGCTAGCAGCCATTCCGGATAAAACCCCTGCCTCCCGGGCAGCACGATGGCACAGTGGTTAGCATTGCTGCATCACGGTGCCGAGGTCCCAGGTTCGATCCCGACTCTGGGTCACTGTCTGTGTGGAGTTTGCACATTATCCCCGTGTTTGTGTGGGTTTCACCACAAACCCAAAGATGTGCAGGGTAGGCGGATTGGCCATGCTAAATTGCCCCTTAATTGGAAAAAAATGAATTGGGTACTCTAAATTTATTTTTAAAAACTCCCAACCCCCACGATATAAACGGCCGGAGAATGGCTGGGTCCGTGGCCACGCATGCTCACAGCGGTGACCTGCAGTGGTCGCGCTGTAAAACATGGCGCTGGCTGTGCGCGGACCTGACCTGACCTGACAAATACTACCTCCCTGGCCACTCCCTGGCGACCCCCTACCAGTCCCCACAGCCCTCGCGGAAGCCTTCCTGGCCAGTAGCACGGCTTCTGCCTGACTGTGGTGGCGTTGGACACAGTCCGCAGCCGCCACACAAATTCCCGACCGCTGAGACCACACGTCTCCTGCATGGTCAGGAACCCGGCCTATTGGGGGCGGAGCATCAGGGGAGGGCCTTCAGGTGATGCATCAATGCCATTCCAACGGCGTGCTGTGTTTGACATGGTGATACCATTTTGGAGGGGGCGGAGGATAGAAAACCGGCATCAAGTCGGCGCCGCCTCCAATTTGGGATACTCCGCCCAATTGCCGATTACCATATTGGCGCCAGGCAACCGTGAATCCTGCCCAAGAAATTAATTTTTGTCTATTTTCCAGCAGAGGTCATTGTATAGGGATCAAGGATCAAAGGTAGAAACCTGGGAACTGAACTCAGTTGTAGCTATCCAGCTGTTGCCCTGGCTGGTATCAGCGAACTTGGCACAGACAGTGAATCGAATAAGAAAACTCGGTATAAAATATTTTAAAATGATGATCCATTATTATTAAAGGGTAATAAATCATTTCATCTCCAGGAATGTTAGGTTCATTAATACTTCTTTTGTTCTCAATAGGGCAGATGTGACTCAATAACATGCTGGGAGCTGGAGGTGTTATAGAAGAGATAAAGATGAAGGCATCCAGCTTAAATTGATAAAATTTTACTGACTCAGAAGAACAAATTCCTGCACATCAAACTGGCCTGGAAATAATACTATGTCATGAAAGAGATTTAAAACTGCAAGAGCACTTTGAAGTGAAAAGATTGCCAGAAATAGTGTTCACCGGGCATTTTCTGACCGATGATCCAATTACGAAACAGAAATGATTTCAGCGTATGAACGCTAAATTGTCAACATAAAGAGCAAGTAGTAGTAAAGGAAACAGACTCATCTTTGTAGTGGCTAATTGAATCTGGATTCATAATGACAAACTATTGTTCCTTTTAACTATTTTTATTGCTTGGTCTTGAGGCAACTTATGCCTCCAGAAATACTTTGAAACTGACACGTTAGTTAAGAAATTAAATAATCCCTTTCCTCAATCCAATCTGACTCTTGTTAAAAGTTTGGAGTCTGGCAAATGTCTGATGTGCTGGTAAGGCCTGAGCAAACAAAGATCAGAATTCATTGTGAAAATGTTTCTCTTCATGCAGTCATAGAATAATATAAGACAGAAGAAGGCCATTTGCCCCATTGGGCCCACATTGGCTTTGGGACAATCACCACCCAGTTCGTCCCATTCCCATCCCTTTCCCCCAAGTTTTCCACCTTCCAGGAATTATGCAGTTCCCTTATCAGTGCAATAACCCTGCTTCTAATGCCCTTTACGCAGATCATAATAATTCATTATTAAAAATGAACCTATTCATCTCACTTCTGATTCTATTGCCAATCACCAAAAAGCATGTCCTTATTTACTCTCTCATGATTTTGATCATGTTATGGGCCAGGGTTTAGAGAACCCCAAAGTGTATCATGGAGTTCACCTGACCCACAACTTTTACTAGATTGTGATATGGGGAGCACCACTCTACAGGTGTGGTACAGCAGAAATGGGAAAGTATTTTTTAAAGCAAAGTAATGATTATTCTATGAACTCAAGTTAACCTTTTTAAAACATACAGTGAACATCTTAGCAAGCATTAATTCAAATACAACCCCCAAAGAATACAACACTAAGTAATCCTTATTTTCCTTTTAACATCCATAAGACTTAAAAAACATCTATTAACAGAAAGACATCAGGCTTAACTTCACTACTGAGAACAGTTACCACGTTGAAATCAGCAAATGGACATTCATAAACTTGCAGAGATTCACACACATCCTGCTGTGATTGCAGCTTCTCCAAAACTAAAGTGAAACCAAACCCACCATGCAGCAAAAAGCCTAAAGTGAAAGTAAAAAGCTGACAGACAGCCCAGCTCCACCCACTCTCTGACATCACTGCAATAATAAACACCCATTTCTTGAAAGTACTCTCACTACAGATATTTATATACACACTCATTTCTTAAAGGTACTCTCACACGACAATCATTTCTACATTTCCTTTTCACCTTTTCTGCTCGAATGAAAATCCCAGATTCTACAGTCTCTACATATAACTCCTCCCTTCAGATAATTTGTCCTGAGATGGTATTGGCGACTGTGGTAGTGCGCCCCTTTAAGGGGTGAGTACTCAGAGTGTCGTTTGACCCGTTTGGCCAATCTAGCCGGAGCACGCGAATCCTGGGGCTGAGCATGGGTTTTCCATGCAGTTTTGGAGTCTGGAGTCGTGGAATGCGGTCATCTTTATCACACTCTCTGTACTGGTTACTTACCTGAATAAATTTGTGATCTACTTGGTGATCGCCAGTCTTGCATGATACAGCACCAATCATGGACATCCATTGGATTGGTCCACGATTACGCTTGGCAAAGTACTGCAGGCTGTTGCCTTTGCAGTAGGGGTGACCAGGAAACTCTCCTTCTCTCACTGTCTGCCATCAGGCAGATTGGAAGGATTTACAGGCTGATATTCGACCTGTTGGGCTGCATCATGAACTCATAACTCAAATCCCATATTACTGGATCCATCCCAGAAAATCTGCTTTGTACTCCTTCCATGGCCCCGACATTCTTCTGAAAGTGTAGTGCCAGGATTAAACACAGTTATCCAGCTGAAAAGCAACTAGTGATTTACAAAGAATTGAAATCACTTCTCTGCCTCTGTTTACAATATCAAACATCCCATATGCTTTTTCAACAAGCTTCTCAATTTGTCCTGCCATTTAAAAAAACTGTGAACGTACGCCCCTGATCTCTGTTCCTGCACTCCTTTTAAAATTGTCCCTCGACATTCTTCCCACCAAAATGCATCCCCTCACACATATCTGCATTATGTTGTATCTGCCACCTGTCTGCCCATTTTAGTAGCCTATTTATATTCTCCTAAAGTCTGTTACTACTCACTTCATTGGTTGTTACATTTCTGACTTCTGTGTCCAATTTTATTCTGATGACTTTGAAATGATGCTGTCTGTACTCAAGCCCTAATCTTCAATATATATCAAAAACAGCAATGGTCCTAATGTCAAACTCTGGGAGCCACAATTCATCGAATCATAGAATCTACAGTGCAGAAGGGGCCATTTGGCCCATTGAGTCTGCACTGACCCTCTGAAAGAGCCCCCACCTAGGCCCACTCCCCCACATTATCCGTGTAACCCTATACTCCACATAACCTGCACACCTTTGGACACTAAGGGGCAATGTAGCATGGCCAATCCACCTAACCGACACATCTTTGGACAGTGGGAGGAAACCGGAGCACCCGGAGGAAGCCCACGCAAACATGTCGAGGAAGTGCAAACTCCACACAGGCAGTCATCCAAGGCCAGAATTGAGTGCTAACCATTGTGCCTCATGCTGCCCATGCCACCCAATCGGCTGCTTCCCTCCATGTTAAAGAAACAACTGTTCACCACTACTTTCTGCTTTCAGTCTATTAACCGGTTTTGTACCCAGGGTACCTTGCTCTTTTAAATCTTTCAACTTCACTTTTGATAACAAGTTCATTTGGTGGTATTTCACCAAACACCTTTAGAAAGGTATGTATTTGATATGTATGTGGACTTTCTAAAGTTTGCAAATTAAGCTTACTTTTATGCTAGCCACTGTCATGACGATACATTATAGCCACAAATTAAGTATGGACAACCTTTAAATTAGACTTGTTTTTTTTACAAAAAGGACATGCAAGCAAAAACTAGCTGACACTGCAATGTAACCACTTACTGGAATTCCTGTGTGGATTCTAGCCATTCCGAGAGTGTGGTGATATAACCACTGTAGCGATGTGTACTTGCAGTAGGGGGATGTATGGCTGTACCTGTAATACAGGTTCCTCCGGTAAGCCCCTGCCGGCTAGCTCCGCCCACAGGGAGCTTGTGTATAAAAATGCGTGTGAGTCACTGAGATCCTATTCTATAGCTGCCGCAGGAGGAATAGCATCTCACAGCAATAAAGCCTCGATTGTACATGTCTCGAGTCTTTGTGTGCAATTGTTAGCGCCACAATTTATTGCTGTGTGATTTTCCTTACACCATGGACATCAGGATCAAGCCTGACCATCTGCAGCTGGATCCGCAGTCGCCTCACGCCAGGAAAGACTTTGTTCACTGACTTGCAGTGTTCGAAGCACTACATCTCTTCAGCGGACCCTCCCCGATGGAGGCTCAAAAAAGACAACTCCTGTACTCAAGACTTAGCTCCAGTGTCTTTCCGCTAATTCGAGATGTGCCTGACTACGCCAGAGCGATGGAACTGCTCAAGGAGAACTATGCACAGTCGACGAACACCCTGTTTGCGAGACATCTACTCTCTACTCGCGTCCAGCAGCCGGGTGAGTCAATTGAGGACTTCTGGAGGGCTCTTATACCTCTGGTACGAGACTGTGAATGCTGGGCCCTCACAGAACACTCTGATTTACTCATGCGTGATGCCTTTGTTACAGGCATTGCATCGGACCCCATCCGGCAATGACTGCTGGAAGGGGCCGCCCTCGACCTTGCGGCCACAAAGACTCTGGCGCTTTCAATAACGGGCGCCTCCCGTAGTGCGCGATCTTACTCCGCTAGCCACTCGGCCCACCCGTCCTACCCCTCGTGGACCACGCAACCGCCCCCCCCAGCAGGTGCCCCCGCGCATTACGCCTGCACTGCTCGTCGCACCGCACTCCCTGAGGGTCCCCGCTGTTACTTCTGCGGTCAGCAGAAGCACTCCCGCCAACGCTGCCCGGCCCGCATCGCGACCTGCAAAGCTTGTGGCAAGAAAGGCCACTTTGCAGCGGTGTGTCAGTCCCGGACGATTGCCGCTATCGCGCCACTATTCCCCCCCTCACCTCAGCCGATCGCACAATGGGCCCTGCCGTCCGCTTCCCCCGACCCCACGTGCGATCAGTGGGCGCCGCCATCTTTCGCCGCCCCTGCCATATGCGCTCCATGGGCGCCGCCATCTTCATCCCCCACCGCCATGTGCGTTCCATGGGCGCCGCCATCTTGTCCCGACCCCACAACGTGCGCTCCATGGGCTCCGCCATTTTGTCCTCCCCGGGACAGGGACACGGGTCGCTACCGCTACTCGTCGGACTCATCAGACTCGACTGCCGATCACCCGCTACTCGTCTCAGTTACACTCGACCAGTCGCGTCCTCACAACCTGGCACCCTCTTCCACAACGGTGCTGGTCAACGGCCACGTGACCTCCTGCCTCATTGACTCCGGGAAAACCAAGAGCTTCGTCCAGCCGGACACGGTAAGGTGCTATTCCCTTGCGGTCCATCCCGGCAACAGGCAGATCTCTCTCGCTTCCGGTTCCCACTCTGTCCCGATCCGGGGTTTCTGCCTGGTTAAACTTACTGTACCGGGCGTGGAATTCGACCGTTTCCGTCTGTACATTCTCCCCGACCTCTGCACGTCACTCTTACTAGGCCTGGATTTCCAATGCAATCTCCAGAGCCTCACCCTCAAATTCGGCGGACCCCTACCTCCACTCACCATTTGCGGCCTCGCGACCCTCAAGGTCGAGCCTCCCTCCCTCTTTGCCAATCTGACCGCAGATTGCAAGCCCGTCGCCACCAGGAGCAGACGGTACAGCACCCAGGACAGGGCCTTCATCAGGTCCGAAGTCCAGCGGCTGCTTCGGAAGGGTATCATCGAGGCCAGCAACAGTCCTTGGAGAGCCCAGGTGGTAGTGGTTAAGACCGGGGAGAAGCACAGGATGGTCGTGGACTACAGCCAGACCATCAACTGGTACACACAGCTCGACGCGTACCCCCTCCCTCGCATATCTGATATGGTCAATCAGATTGCACAGTACCGGGTCTTCTCTACTATTGACCTGAAATCCGCCTACCACCAGCTCCCCATCCGTAAATCGGACCGTCCCTACACTGCCTTCGAGGCAGACGGTCGTCTGTACCAATTTCTTAGGGTTCCCTTTGGCGTCTCAAATGGAGTCTCGGTATTTCAACGAGAAATGGACCGAATGGTTGACCGGTACGGACTGCAGACCACCTTCCCGTTCCTCGACAATGTCACCATCTGCGGCCATGACCAGCAGGACCATGACGCCAACCTTTCTAAATTCCTCCACACCGCATCTCTCCTTAATCTCACGTACAACAAGGAGAAGGGCGTGTTCTACACAGACCGCCTAGCCATCCTCGGCTAAGTAGTCCAAAACGGACTACTGGGGCCCGGCCCCAACCGCATGCGCCCCCTCATGGAGCTTCCACTCCCCCACTGCCCCAAGGCCCTCAAACGCTGCCTGGGGTTCTTTTCTTATTACGCCCAGTGGGTCCCACAATACGCAGACAAGGCCCGCCCACTTATCCAGTCCACACATTTTACCCTCACGGCCGAGGCACAACAGGCCTTCGCCCGCATTCGATCTGACATAGCCAGGGCCGGGATGCACGCAGTAGATGAGACACTGCCTTTTCAAGTAGAAAGCGACACTTCAGATGTCGCCCTTGCCGCCACGCTGAATCAGGCAGGCAGACCCGTGGCATTCTTTTTACGCACACTCCATGCCTCCGAAATTCGACATTCCTCTGTTGAAAAGGAGGCCCAGGCAATCGTTGAAGCAGTGCGGCACTGGAGGCATTACCTGACCGGCAGGAGATTCACTCTCCTCACTGACCAACGGTCGTTAGCCTTCATGTTCAACAACACGCAGCGGGGCAAGATCAAGAATGACAAAATCTTGCTATGGAGAATCGAGCTCTCCACCTTTAACTACGAGATCTTGTATTGCCCCGGCAAGCTCAACGAGCCCCCAGACGCCCTCTCCCGAGGTACATGTGCCAGCACACAAGTGAACCAGCTCCGTGCCTTGCACGAGAGCCTTTGTCATCCGGGGTCACTCGCTTGTACCATCTAATCAAAGCCCGCAATCTGCCCTACTCCATCGAGGAAGTACGGACAGTCACCAGAGACTGCCAGGTCTGTGCCGAGTGCAAGCCACACTTCTACCGGCCAGATCGCGCGTGCCTGGTGAAAGCGTCCCGCCCCTTTGAACACCTCAGCGTGGATTTCATAGGGCCCCTCCCCTCCACCGACCGCAACACCTACATCCTTAGTGTGGTCAATGAATTTTCTAGGTTCCCCTTCGCCATCCCATGCCCGGATATGACGTCTGCCACCGTCATCAAGGCCCTGGATTCCATTTTTGCTCTGTTCGGTTTCCCCGACTACTTCCACAGTGACAGGGGATCCTCGTTCATGAGTGATGAGCTGCATCAGTTCCTGCTCAGCAGGGGTATCGCCTCCAGCAGGACGACCAGCTACAACCCCCGGGGAAACGGGCAGGTAGAGAGGGAGAACAGGCGGTATGGAGGGCCGTCCAGCTGGCCCTACGGTCCAAGAACCTCGCAGCTGCTCGCTGGCAGCAGGTCCTCCCTGACGCGCACCATTCCATTCGGTCACTACTGTGCACCGCAACTAACAGTACACACCATGAACGTGTTTTTGCTTTCCCTAGGAAGTCTACATCCGGGGTGTTGCTCCCGACTTGGCTCACGACTCCGGGCCCAGTCCTTCTCCGTAGGCATGTCCGGCACCACAAGGCGGAACCCCTCTCAAACAGATATACCATTTTGGATACTGGTGGGGGTGGATAGCCTCTCAGGGGAAGATACCAGCAGCAGCCAGACCTGTGGCACCAAAACTAGTTCTGCTGTAGAGCAGTGCCGAGCTACTTCCAAGTGAGTGATAATAGTAGGAGACTCAATAGTCAGGGCCACAGGTCTTTCTTTGGCTGAAAACAGGACTCTAGGATGGTGTGTTGCCTTCCTGGTGCCAGGGTCCTAGATGTCTTTAAATGGCATTATGAGAAGGACGTGGAAGCTTTGGAGAGAGTGCAAAGAAGGTTTACCAGGATGTTGCCTGGTCTTGAGGGTGTTGGCTATGAGGAAAGGTGGAATAAACTAGGGCTGTTTTTACTGGAAAGACGGAGGCCTGATAGAGGTGCATAGACAGGGTGGACAGTTAGAGGCTTTTTCCTAGGGTGGAAGTTTCAATTACAAGGTGAAAGGGGGAAAGTTTAAAGAGATGTGTAGGGTACGTTTTTCACGCAGAGCGTGGTGGCCAGAGGATGTGGTGGAAGCGGGCACATTAGCAACATTTCAGAGGCATCTGGATGGGAGGAAATAGGAACATGTAAGGGCAGGTGGTTTTTAAAAATTAGGGCATCATGATCGGCACAGGTGGAGGACCGAAGGGCCTGTTCCTATGCTATATTTTTCTTTCTTTGTTCTTGCTCTCACTCCCACTTCTCTGTCTCCCCCTCCCCTCCCTCTCACTATTTCCCCTCTCTCTCTCGCTTCTGTGTCTCTCTCACACCTCCTCCATTTCTCTCCTCTCTGTCTCTCCCACTCTCCTCTCTTTCTCCCCCTCTTGCTGTCCCCTCCTCTCTCTCCCTGCCCCTCGTTCTCCACTCCCTCTTTCTCTCTTTCTCCCTGTCCCCTCACTCTTTCTCTCCTCTCTCTTCTTGTCTTTCTCCCGGCTCTCTCTCCCTCTCTCTCCCCTCTCTCTCGAACCTTTCTCTCTCCCCCACACTCTCTCATCCCTCTATCTCTTTCACATCTCTCTCCCTCTCATCCCTCTCTCTCTCATCCCTCTCTCTCTCTTTCTCTCTCTCATCATTCCTCCCACTCTCTCCCCCCTTCTCTCTCCCTCTCTCTCATTCCCCCTCTCCCTCTCTCTCTCTTACGTTTTATTATTTTCTTCTTGCGTTTTAGAATCTAATAAACTCACTCGATCTTTAAATCAAGAAAGCCTGGTTAAATCGGCTCCTTTTAAAACATGAATACATTTGTGCTGGGAAAAGGTATCACCAAGGTGATGAACCCTTTTGAATTAACCTAATTGAATAAAGAAAGGGAGCCAGTTCAGCTCTCCTCAGCCGGGAGCAAAATACTTTGGGATGCCCCATCCAGAATCATAATAAATTGGGGGTCCTCATCTGGGGACTGGTCACAACACCCCTAACCTACTTTCAACAGACTTAGACCATAAGACCATAAGACATAGGAGCAGAATTCGGCCACTTGGCCCATCGAGTCTGCTCCGCCATTCAATCATGGCTGATAATTTTCTCATCCCGATTCTCCTGCCTTCACCCATAACCCCTGATCCCCTTATTAATCAAAAACCTATCTATCTCTGTCTTAAAGACACTGAGTGAATTGGCCTCCACAGCCTTCTGCAGCAAAGAGTTCCACAGATTCACCACCCTCTGGCTGAAGAAACTCCTCATCATTTCTGTTTTAAAGGATCGTCCCTTTAGTCTGAGATTGTGTCCTCTAGTTCTCGTTTTTCCTGCAAGTGGGAACATCCTCCACGCCCACTCTATCCAGACCTCACAGTATCCTGTAAGTTTCAATAAGATCCCCTCTCATCCTTTTAAACTCCAACTAGTACAGACCCAGAGTCCTCAAAAGTTCCTCATATGACAGGCTCTTTATTCCAGGGATCATTCTTGTGAACCTCCTCTGGACCCTTTCCAAGGCCAGCACATCCTTCCTTAGATAAGGGGCCCAAAACTGTGCACAATACTCCCAATGGGGTCTGACCAGAGCCTTATAGAGCCTCAGAAGTACATCCCTGGCCTTGTATTCTAGCCCTCTTGACATGAATGCTTACATTGCATTTGCCTTCTTCACTGCCGACTGAACCTGCACATTAATCTTAAGAGAATCGTGAACAAGGACTCCCAAGTCCCTTTGTGCTTCTGCTTTCTGAAGCATTTCCCCATTTAGAAAATAGTCTATGCCTAGAGTACTCCTTCCAAAGTGCATAACCTCACATTTTTCCACATTGTATTTAATTTGCCACTTCATTGCCCACTCTCCTAGCTTGTCCAAGTCCTTCTGCAGCCTCCTTGCTTTCTCAATACTACCTGTCCCTTTACAGATCTTTGTATCATTTGCAAACTTAGTAACAGTGCCTTCAGTTCCTTCTTCCAGATCATTAATGTAGATTGTGAAAAGTTGTGGTCCCGGCAAAGACCCCTGAGGCACAACACCAGTCACCGGCTGCCATCCTGAAAAAGATCCCTTTATCCCCACTCTTTGCCTTCTGCCAGTCAGCCAATCCTCTATCCATGCCAGGATCTTATCCTGAACATCATGAGCTCTTAACTTATTTAACAGTCTCCTATACGGCGCCTTGTCAATGGCCTTCTGGAAATCTAAATAAATCACGTTCACTGGCTCTCCTTTGTCTAACTTGCTTGTTACCTCCTCAAATAACTCTAACAGATTTGTCAGACACGACCTCCCTTTGACAAAGCCGTGCTGACTCAGTCCTATTTTATCATGCACTTCCAAGTACTTTGCGATCTCATCTTTAATAATAGACTCTAAAATCTGACCAATGACCAAAGTCAGGCTAACCTGCCTATAATTTCCCGTCTTCTGTCTCCCTCCCTTCTTAAACAGTGATGTTACATTCACCACCTTCCAGTCCTCTGGGACCCTTCCTGCCTCCAGTGATTCCTGAAAGATCATTACTAATGCCTCCACAATTTCCTCAGCTATCTCATTTAGGACTCTGGGGTGTAGTCCATCCGGTCCAGGTGACTTATCCACCTTCAGACCTTTCAGTTTCCCCAGAAGCTTCTCCTTAGTAATGGTCACTGCACTCACCTCTGCCCGCTGGTTCTCCTGGAGCTCTGGCATCCAACTGGTGTCTTCCACTGTGAAGACTGATGCAAAGTAACTATTCAGTTCATCTCCATTTCTTTGTTTCCTATTACTACTTCTCCAGCCATATTTTCTAGTGGTCCAATGTCTATTTTTGCCTCTCTCTTACCTTTTATCTATTGAAAAAAATCTCTTCCTATCTTCCTTTATACTACTAGCTAACTCACACCGTACTTCATCTTCTCCCCCTTTGTTGCTTTTTTAGTTGTCCTCTTCTCACTTTTAAAGGCTTCCCAGTCCTCTGGTTTCCCACTAATCCTCGCCACTTTGTATGCTTTTTCTTTTGCCTTTACGCTGTCCTTGATATCCCTCGTCAGCCTTGAATGCCTTGTCCTCCCCTTAGCATGTTTCCTCCTCCTTGGGATGAATTTCTGTTGTGCCTCCCTAATAACCCCCAAAAACTCCTACCATTGCTGTTCCACTGTCTTCCCTGCTAGGCTCCTTCTCCAATCAACTCTGGCCAGCTCCTCCCTCATGTCTTTGTAGTTACCCTTGTTTAATTGTAATACCGTTGCATCTGATTGCAGCTTCTCCCTCAAACTGCAGGGTAAATTCTGTCATGTTGTGGTCACACCCTAGAACATCGGTTCCAGTCTTGCTCAGGTGCAGACCGTCCGGTTTGTACTGGTCCCACCTCCCCCAGAACCGGTTCCAATCCCCCAGGAATTTGAATCCCTCCCTCTTGCACCATCTCTTGAGCCACGCATTCATCCTATCTATCCTGACATTCCTATTCTGACTAGCTCATGGCATTGGTAGCAATCCTGAGATTGCTATCTTTGAGGTCCTACTTTTTAGTTTAACTCCTAACTCCCTGAATTCAGCTTGTAGGATGTCATCCCACTTTTTACCTATATCGTTGGTGCCTATGTGCACCACGACAGCTGGCTGTCCACCCCCCCCCCCCCCCCCCCCCCCCCGGGAATGTCTGTAGCCGCTCCGAGACATCCTTGACCCTTGAAATGAAAAAATGAAATGAAAATCGCATATTGTCACGAGTAGGCTTCAATGAAGTTACTGTGAAAAGCCCCTAGGGAGGCAACCAGGGAGGCAACATACCATCCTGGAGTCTTGATTGCGTCTGGAGAACCGCAAGTCTATTCCACTTACGATTGAGTCCCCTATCACTATAGCCCTACCATTCTTTTTCCTGCCCTCCCACGCAGCAGAGCCAGCCACGGCGCCATGAACCTGGCTGCTACTGCGTTCCCCTGGTGAGCCATCTCCCTCAACAGAATCCAAAGCGGTATATTGTTTTGCAGGGAGATGACCGCAGGGGACACCAGCACCGCCTTCCTATTCTTGCTCTGTCTTTTGGTCACCCATTTTCCAGCTCCCTCAGTAACTTTCACCTGCTGTGTGACCAACTCGCTAAATGTGCTATCCACGACGTCCTCAGCATCGCGGATGCTGCAAAGTGAGTCCATTGCAGCTACAGAGCCATCAAGCGGTCTAACAGGATCTGCAACTGGACACACATCTTACACGTGAAGGAGCCAGGGACAGTGGATGTGTCCCTGAGCTTCCACATCGCACACGAGGCGCATGACACAGGTCTGGGATCTCCTGCCATATCTTAAACCTTAGGTAAACTTTTACAACTACAATTCCAAAAAAAACACGAAAGAATAAATAAATAAATAAATAAATAAATAGACAAAGGAACAGAAAAAGTACTTACAAGGCACTTACCGAGGATAAAAAGCACCTCCTCCCAACCCAGCTTCGAATTCCGACCGAGCTTCAAATTCCCAGACTCACCCTTTGCTGTGCCTCACTCTGGCTTTTCCGCTTCCATTCTCAGATTTCCTCCACTTAGCTCGTATCTCTACTGAGGGCGGCACGGTAGCACAGTGTTGCACTGTTGCTCCACCACGCCAGGGACCCAGGTTCGATTCCCGGCATGGGTCACTGTCTCTGCGAAATATGAACTTTCTCCCTGTGTCTGTGTGAGTTTCCTCCGGGTGCTCCAGTTTCCTCCCACAGTCCAAAAATGTGCGGGTTAGGTGGATTGGTCACGCTAAATTGCCCTGTAGTGTCCAAAAGTTAGGTGGGGTTGCTGGGTTACGGGGATAGGGTGGAGGCGTGGACTTAGGAAGGGTGTTCTTTCAGGGGCCAGTGTAGACTCGATTGGCCGAATGGCCTCCTTCTGCACTGTAAATACTCTGATTCTATGATTATGCATTTGCAGTTTTCCTTGCCAATTTGTGATTCCAGTTTACCTGGACTGGTTTCCCCTTCCACTCATTGAACTTAACCAGCCTCGAGCTGAATATTTTCACTTTGATTTCCTCTTGCCCCTTTTTGTGTCTCCTCTAAACCTAATAATATTGGGCTGGATTATTGTGGAGCCGGGGAGACGCCATAGACCTTTAACAATGGCGGCTGGGTTCTTCTGGTGGTGACTATGGAGGACTAGGTCGCACATTTGGTGGCTGCCGCTCTGGTTGGGCTTTTGGTCCTGTACCCCGGACTTTTCTTTGATTTTAATTGGAAGATTTGTTGGCTGAGGCAGCTGGGCACGGTTCATGCATTGGTTTGGTTTATGGAAGAAAGGATTAGAAGCGTGCGAAAGGGCAGGAACAAGAAGCCAGTAGTGAGTGGTGTGGAAGCTGGAATGGGAGTCAGTATGGCCGAGGTGCGGACCCCTGGGGTGGCAGTGCAGAGTGCAGCGGACTCAGTGATGCAGGCCATCCAGGATGGTTTCGCCAGACAGAAGCGAGAATGTCTGGACCCGATCAAGGAGTCAATTGATCGCCTGGAAAGCAGACTGGACGCCCAGGACCGGCGATTCAGAAGGTGGAGAAGGTGCTGCTGGAACAATAGGAGCACCAAACAGCGGTGGAGCTGGAGATGGGGTTACTTCGAGAGCAGCAGAAAAGACTCTTGGAAAAGGTGGAAGACCATGAGAACCAGTCCCGCCGACAGAATCTAAGAATCATCGGGCTTCCTGAGGGAGCTGAGGGAGCAGATGCAGGAGCATACGTGGCGGGTATGTTCGAAAAGCTGCTTGGCGAAGGGGCATTCCCCCGACCGCTGGAGGTGGACAGGGTGTATTGAGCACCTGCCAGGAAGCTGCGGGTGGGACCCTCCGAGGGCGATGGTGGTGAGATTCCACAGGTTCCTGGATAAGGAATGTATTCTGCGGTGGGCCAAGCACACGTGAAGTTGCAATTGGGGGAATAGCATCCTGCAGGTATACCAAGACCTGAGCGTGGAGCTGGCGAGGAAGAGGGCAAGCTTCAACCAGGTAAAGGCGATCTTCTTCAAGAAGCAGGTGAAGTTCGTCCTGCTGTACCCGGCACGCTTGTGGGTCACACATGAAGACCAACATCATTATTTTGAGTCGCCCGATGAGGTGCTGGACTATGCAAAAAGAAAAGGACTGGTGGGAGCTTGAGAACGTTTGGACTCAGTGACAATATATTGGCCTAAATTGGGCCCTTTTTCTTTGTCTGTTCTTTTTCTGGGTTTTTAAAAATTTGTTCCTTCATCTCTCCCCCCTCTGATTGTCGGTGGGGCTGAGGTTGGGGGGGAGGGGGAGTGGGGGCTGTGCGTTTTTTTTTCCTCGCTTACTGTTATTAAAGTTGTTTTTTTGCATTGCTTTGTAAACATCTTCTCTTTCAAGTTCTGTTAAGGGGAGAGGGGGGTGGAGGGGGAGGTTAATCGATTTTTCGTTTTGTTTTGGTTCTTTTCTGTTTGTGGGGTAGATGTTGGTAATTGTTCTTCTTGTGTTGTAGTTTGGGTAATTATACTCTTGTGCACTATGGTGGGATGGAGACGTGCCTGTCTGGGTTTCAGTTGGGCGTGTCTTTGATCTTTGTTTTAGCTTGCTGCTGGGTGTTTGTTGGGGAATGACTGGATGAGGAAACTTGTTTGCAAGAGCGGGGAAGGGGAGTGAGGGAACGAAGGGTGGGAGACTTCTTGGGGCCAGAGTCAGGGGGTCACCAAGCTAGCTAGAGTGAGCTAGCTCACGGAAGTACAGTGGGGGGGGGGGGGTATAAGATTAGTTTATTAGCTGAGTTGGGATTCAGAGTAGTGTTGCCGGGGGGGGAGGGGGGGATGGGTTCTGCTGACATGGGAGGGACTTTGATGGAAGGTCACTGAGGGGGTCGGGGGTGGGGGCCGCCCTGTGGCGGGCCGGAGGATGTGCGGCGCACGGGCTAGAGGCGGGCCCAAGAAGGGTGATGGCTGACCGGTGGGGTGGGGGGGCAATTTGCCCCCCAACTAGGCTGGTCACTTGGAATGTCCGGGGGCTCAATGGGCAGGTGAAGAGGGCTCGTGTGTTTGCACACCTTAGAAGTTTGAAGGCGGATGTGGTGCTGCTGCAGGAGACACATCTTAAGGTGGTGGATCAGGTCAGGCTGAGGAAAGGCCTGGGTTGGACAGGTTTTCCACTCGGGGCTGGACTCTAAGACAAGGGGTGCTGCGATTTTGATCAATAAGCGGGTGATGTTTGAGGCGGGGAGGATAGTCTCGGATGTAGGAGGGAGATTTATCATGGTTAGTGGTAGGCTGCAGGGGATGAAGGTAGTGTTGGTCAACGTCTACGTACCAAATTGGGACGATGTGGATTTTATAAAGCGGGTGCTGGGGAAGATTCCGGATCTGGATTCACACAGGCTGATTATGGGTGAGGATTTCAACACGGTTATTGATCCAGGCCTGGACCGGTCATGTTTGAGAACGGGTAGGGTGCCGGCAATGGCAAAGGAGCTGAAAGGGTTCATGGAGCAGATGGGGGGAGTGGATCCATGGAGATTTAGGCAGCCGAGAGCCAGGGAATTTTCTTTCTTCTCCCACGTTCATAAGGTGTATTCCCGGATAGATTTCTTTGATGTGGGAAGGGCCCTGTTGGTGAGGGTGTTGGACATGGGCTATTCGGCAATTACAATCTCGGACCATGTTCCGCACTGGGTGGACCTGCAGGTCAGTATGGATAGCAAGCAGCGCCCGCAATGGAGATTGAATGTGGGGCTGTTGGCGGACAAAGCGGTGTGTGAGAGATTGAGGAAGTGCATGCTGAACTACCTGCAGATAAATGACACGGGGGAGGTCTCAGCAGCGGTGGTCTGGGAAACGCTGAAGGCGGTGGTGAGAGGGGAACTGATCTCGATACGGGCTCACAGGGACAGGACGGATAGGGCAGAAACGGACTGACTGCTAAGAGAGATCCTACGAGTGGATAAGAATTATTCTGAGGCACCAGAGGCAGGGCTTTTGAGGGAACGCCGAAGGCTGCAGGTGGAACTCAGTTTGTTAACTACAGGTAGGGCAGTGGAGCAGCTGAGGAAGGTGAAGGGAGAGGTGTACGAGCACGGGGAAAAGGCCAGTAGGATGCTTGTACTGCAGCTCAGAAAGAAGGAGGCAGCTAGGGGAACAGGGAAAGTGGTTGACGGAGATGGGAACTTAGCTGGGGACTCAGAGGAGGTGAGCAAGACCTTTCAGGACATATAGTAGGTTGTATAGATCGGAACCCCCTGGGGGGCCAGAGGTGAGGCACTTTTTGGATGGGCTGACTTTCCCGAAGGTGGACGGGGAGCTGGTAGAAGAGCTGGCGGCCCCCTTCAGGCTGGAGGAGGTAATGGAGGGCGTGAAGGCCATGCAGTTGGGGAAGGCCCCGGGACCGGACGGGTACCCAGTCGCGTTCTATAAAAGGTTCTCCGGGATATTGGGGCCAGTGGTGTTGAAAGTCTTTAACGAGGCCAAGGAAAGAGTTCTACCCCAGACAATGTCACAGGCCATGATTTTGCTCATTTTGAAAAGGGACAAGGACCTGCAGCTGTGTGGTTCTTACAGGCCAATATCCTTGTTAAATGTGGATGCCAAGCTCCTGGCCAAGATTCTGGCCTCAAGGTTTGAGGCCTATGCACCAGACGTTATAGCAGAAGACCAGACAGGGTTTGTCAAGGGCAGGCAGCTGGGGGCCAATGTTAGAAGGCTGCTCAATGTGATTATGATGCCCCCGGAAGGTAGGGAAGTTGAAGTGGTGGTTGCGATGGACGCGGAAAAAGCATTCGACCGGGTCGAGTGGGATTACTTACGAGAGGTGTGAGAGCAGTTCGGGTTTGGGAGGGGCTTTGTTGACTGGGTTAGGCTGCTGTACCGGGCTCCGGTAGCTAGTGTACAGACAAATAGGACGACGTTGGAATATTTCAGATTACACCGGGGGACGAGACACGGAGATCCCCTCTCCCCACTGCTGTTTGCGCTGGCGATGGAGCCGCTGGCGATTGTTCTGAGGGCCTCAAAGGCCTGGAAGGGGTTGGTCCGGGGGAGGGGAGGGGTTGGTGGGGGGGGGGGGGGGTGGAATGCAGAGTCTCGTTGTATGCTGATGACTTGCTGCTGGATGTCTCTGACTCAAAGGAGAGGATGGGGGAAATTTTGAGAATCCTAGGGGAATTCAGCTGGTTTTCGGGTTACAAGCTCAATATGGGGAAGAGCGAGCTGTTTGTGGTGCAGGCAAAGGGTCAGGAGAGGCGATTGGGGGAACTGCTGTTTAGAGTGGTGGAGGACAGTTTTAAATACTTGGGTATTCAGGTGGCGAGGGATTGGGATAGGCTACACAAATTGATCCTGGCCCGGTTGGTGGACCACATGAAGGAGGATTCCCAGAGAAGGGACGCGCTCCCACTGTCTTTGGCGCGTAGGGTGCAGTCATTAAAAATGACGGTCCTCCCGAGGTTTCTCTTCGTTTTCCAGTGCCTCCCCATTTTCATCCCACGTTCCTTTTTCAAGCGGATTAATAAGATTCTTGTGGGCTTTCTGTGGGGGGGGGGGGGGGGGGGGGGAGCCCCTGCGGGTGAAGAGGGCAATGCTGGAATGGAACCGGGCGGATGGCGGGCTGGCGCTGCCGAATTTTAGTAATTACTACTGGGCGGCCAACATAGCCATGGTGAGGAGGTGGCTGGTTAGGGGTGGGGGGGGGGGGGGGGTCGGCGTGGGTGTGCATGGAGGTGGCCTTGTGTAAGGCCACAAGTTTAGGGGCACTGGTGACAGCGCCCCTGCCGTTCCCGCCGGTGCGTTACTCCACCAGTCCCGGGGAGGATGGATGGGGGAGGTTCTGTATTTGGCGGAGAGCGGGAATAGAGAGGCTGGGGGACTTGTTCATAGAAGGCAGCTTCCCGAGTATGAGGGCGCTGGAGGAGAAGTTTGCATTGACTGGAGGGAATGATCTCTGGTATTTACAGGTGCGGCACTTTATGCGGAGGCAGGTGCCAACCTTCCCACTCCTGCCATTAAGGGGCTTCAGGATAGGGTGGTTTCTTGAGGATGGATAGGGGAGGAGAGGGTCTCGGATATATACAAACAGCTTATGGGGTCGGAGGAGACGCAGACCGAGGAGCTGAAGCTTAAGTGGGAGGAGGAACTGGGGGGTGAGATGGAGGAGGGTCTGTGGGCGGACGCTCTAGGAAGGGTCAATGCCACTACAACATGTACCAGGCTCAGCCTGATCCAGTTTAAGGTTGTTCACCGGTCTCACGTGACGATGGACCGGATGAGCAGATTCTTTGGGGTGGAGGACAGATATGCGAAATGTGCTTGGCGGGGGGGCAGCAAACCATGTCCACATGTTTTGGGCATGTCCAAAACTGAGCAGATTTTGGCAGGGGTTTGCCGGCACCAGGTCCATGGTATTAAATACAAGGGTGGCAATGAGCCCGGAAGTGGTGATTTTTGGGGTATCGCAAGACCCGGGAATCCAGGAGGAGAAAGAGGCAGATGTTCTGGCCTTTGCTTCCCTGGTAGCCCAGAGGCGCATATTGCTGGCATGGAGGGACTCAAAGCCCCCGAATCGGAGACCTGGCTATCGGACATGGCAGGCTTCCTCTGTCTGGAAAAAATTAAGTTTGCAATGAGAGGGTCTCTGTTAGGGTTCGCCCAGAGGTGGCAACCATTCGTCGACTTCCTCGCAGAGAATCAAACGTCAGCAGAAGCGGGGTATGCTAGGTTAGTGTAGCATAGGGGGGTAAGTAATGGCAGGACTTGCGGGAGAGAGTGGCGGAATTTGCACTATGTATATATATTCTTTTTCTTTTCTTGTTATTTATATTGTGGATTTTGTTGCTGTTAAACTGCCAAAGAAAATACCTCAATAAAACATTTATTAAAAAAAGCTAATGGCGGTTGGAAACTGCTTCCAGGTTCCTCGACCTATTCCCAGATTCTCCAATTTTAGCAAGGGTTGAGGGTACATGTGACATGCCTGCATCCTGCACTCTCGACCTGGCAGGTCCCAGTACTGATCCCTGCTGCAGATCTCCATCCTGAAAGACACCCTTCCACCGCTACTCTCTGTCTTCAATAGGAATAGGCATCGCCGAGTCCATTGGCATTTTCGTGCAGTTGGGCCAGCTTTGCAAGGAGTCATGGTTCACAATGGCTCAGTGGTGTCATGATCCATTGTCTGGATGAGGGAACCTTTTGAAAGGTAAGATCAAAAGGTCTTACCCATGCACACTTGCCAACCTATGCCTCTCCACCCATTCACCCATGGCTCTTCATAACCTATGACCCTCCACCCTTCCCTGTTGTCTTCTGTCAATTGTACAATATTTACTTCCACAAGATATAGAGTTGTAAAGTGCTTGCAATTTCTGCTATTGATACTTTAAAGGTCTGCGTGATTGACATATTGATAGGGCTGTAGTAAAAGCATATTTATAAGAATGTAGAAAGTTATGGATGAATGACATCACTAAAGCTTTTCCACACATACTGGGTAAATGGGCATGGGAAGTGTCAGAGGTCAGCATGAAAGGCCCTGGGGAAGGTTGGTGAGTGGCATAGGTTGGGACAGAGTGTATGAGGGACCATGGGGAGTGTTTGGGGTCATTGAGAGGTTGTGAATGATGAGGGTGAGAGGACTGTTACTTTGTTCATTTGTTCTTACTACAATTGGGTCAAAGTATCCTGACAGAGAGGTGGGTCTCATAAGCATCCAGCAGCCCTTGTTGCTGCTTCCAAACTCTTTCTGGAGGTGATAAACCCAACTCCAATTATCACCACCACCTCCACCTCCACCTCCACAATATCCCCAGACTGAAAATCTCACCTTTGCAACCATTTTCTCTCAAGCAGGCAAGTCGAGCCTGAAAATGACCTGACTCCCAGGACCTACCTCTCGGCTGAAAACCCAGATCATTGCAATGACAGTTTCTTAAATGCTCCCCTGGTGAAACAGGTCCAATTATTCTACTTCATGTTCCTCTGTTCGGGAGGGATTTTCAGGCTTTTGACCCAAAGGCAGCGAAGAAATATATTTCATCAGGATGATGTGTGACCCGGAGAGTGAGTTGAGATGGTTGTGTTCTCTTGTGCCTATGGCCCTGGTTGTTTTAGATCAAATTTAAAGCTACTCAAAGAAGTTGATTAAAAAATTGCTGAGAGTGGAAAACTATTGGGGACAGCAGGGCAAAAAGAAAAATGGAGAAAATGAATAAGAATCGTAAAGAGGAAAAATTGTTCACTAAGAATCTAAGGAACAAGTGTACGGATGAATGATATGAATTAGGCGTACTTTCCACTATTTCGGGGAACGAGGCAGGGGTGCTCCAAGTCCCCCCTTTGTTTGCACTGCCGATTGAGCCCTTAGCCGCTGGAGCTTTGGATTTATGGAATGGAAAAGTGGGGGGGGGTTGGGGGTTGGGGTGGTGTGGGGGGGCGGGATAGTGGGTGGAGCATGGGATGTCCCTGCATGCGGACCAGAGCTCATCGGTGTGGGATATAATGGGGTTGCTAAGGAAATTTGGGACGTTTTTGAGGTACAAGTTGAATTTAGGGAAAAACGATTATTTTGTGGTGTCTCCAGGTGCAGGGGTGGCAGTGGGAGGGTTGCCATTCTGGGTAGCAACAACTCATTTCAGGTATTTGTGGTGCAGGTGGCGCAGGATTGGGCACAACCTCGTAAGCCCAAGTTCACAAGTTTGGTGGGGAGGGTGAAGGAGGACTTGTTGCGGTGGGATAGATTTCCCTTGTCATTGGCAAGTCGGGTGCAGGCAGTGAAGATGAACATTCTGACATTGTTCCTATTTCTGTTCCAGTGCCTGCCGGTCTTTTTACCAAAGTCATTTTTTAATCGGGTGGATGGGCTGGTCTCGCCATTTGTGTGGGTAGGGAAAGTGTCTAGGATAAAGGACATGGTGCTCCAAAAGGGGGCGGCAGTCAGGGGGAGTTGGCCCTTCCAAACTTGTTATACTATTACTTGGCGGCAAATGCGGAGCAGATGCGAAGCTGGAGTAGGGAGACGGAGGCTTTATGGGTGTGGATGGGGGCAGGGTTGGGGTTGCTGGCAATAACGTCGCTACCATTCACCCTGGGGAAGTACTCGGGTAGTCCTGTGGTGGCAGCCATGCTGAAGATTTGGAGGCAATTCCGCCAGCACTTTAAGTTGAGGGCAGGCTCGAGGGTGATGCCGTTTAGAGGGAACCGTAGGTTTGAGCCAGGGAGGATGGATTCAAGGTTCTGGGGATGGGAGGAGAGAGGGGTGAAGGAGGTGAAGGATTGGTGTTTGGAAGGGCGGTTCACAAGCTTGGAGGAGTTCGGGGGTGAAGATTGGGCTCCAGCGGGAGGAGGGCTTCAGATATTTGAAGGTGCGGAATTTCGCAAGAAAGGTCTTCCCGATGTTTCCAGTGGCGCTGTCCTCTTTGTTGCTGGAGGAGGTGCTGTTGGCAGGGAGGCTGGAGGATGGGTTCGTTTCGGCGACTTACAGTAGGATCACAGAGGAGGATAACGGTGTCCGTGGAGGGGATTAAGGCCAAGTGGGAGGAGGAGCTAGGGATGGCATTGGAGCAGGGATTATGGTACGAGGTGCTGCAGAAGGTTAATGCCTCCACCTTGTACGCGAGGCTGGGGTTCACTCAATTAAAAGTAGTGTACAGGGCGCACTTAACGAATGCGAGGATGAAGCGATTGTTTGAGGGGGTGGAGGAAAGCTGCAAACAGTGTGGAAGGGGCCCAGCCAATTATGTCCATGTGTTCTGGCCCTGCCCAAAGTTGGGAAAATATTGGGGGTTGTTTTTCAGTACTGAGGTTTGACATGTGGATTTGAGCCTGTGCTATATTACTGGGATTAAGTAATATGTCATTACTAACTGTAGATGATGTTGAAGAACACTTGAGTCTTCGAAGTAAACTGAAAAAATTCATTAAGTAACAATAAAACTAATAAATGAGTTTGACACTCCACTGAACTAACTCTCACAACAAAGTAAGGATAAATAACTGTACAAACTGTATCTGAGTTTCGAAGTAAACGGAAAGAATTTATTGAGTAACGATAAAACTAATAAATCAGTTTAACACTCCACTGAACTAACTCTCGCAACAAATTAAGGATAAATAACTGTACAAACTGTATGTGAGTTACACGTGGTGTCTAAGCTGTGATCTTACTCTGCTACACTGCTGCTATCTGGTAACTCCTGCATGGTAAAGCGAGCTAGAGCTTCTGGAAGCTCAGTTATATAGTGGGTTTTTAAAGCCCCCTGGTGGTAGTGTCACAGCTAGGTCTTGTGATTAACCCTTTAGTTACGTTACACCCTGGAGGCCATATTCGGAGTGTCAGACCTGCCGGATTTGCAGTCTTAGCCTTCACCTCGTTGATCGCTCACAGTCGGGTCCTGTTGAGGTGGAGGTCAGCTTCTCCCCCCCTGTACCTTGGTGTGGCTGAGGAATCGAATGGAGTTCCTGTATGTGGCAAAGGTGAAATTTGCTCTGAAAGGGGCAGATGAGCGGTTCCACAAGAGATGGAGTTTGGGGATCTGGTTTCCATCAAGGGGTGGGGAGGGCGGGGTGGGAGTAGGGGGTTGTGTTTATGTGTTGTAAAAATGTTTATGTTGAAAATTTTAATAAAAATATTCTTTAAAAAACTCAATCTGAGGAACATCATGCACTTATTTATGCTTTAAAAGGTCATTTAGTTTAATAATAATAATAATCTTTATTAGTGTCACAAATAGGCTTACATTAACACTGCACAGTTACTGTGAAAATTCCCTAGTCGCCACACTCTGGCCCCTGCTTGGGTACACAGAGGAAGAATTCAGAATGTCCAATTCACCAACAAACACGTCACTCGGGACTTGTGGGAGGAAACCGGAGCACCCGGAGGAAACCCGCGTAGACACGGGGAGAACATGCAGGCTCCGCACAGGCAGTGATCCAAGCTGGGAATCGAATCCGGGTCCCTGGCTCTGTGAAGCAACAGTGCTAACCACTGTTTTCTTTCTGACACTTATAAGAATGACTGCAGTTACTAGTGAGTTTCATCTCACTTTAATCTTTAGGCCGGGAACAAAATCCAGGTTCTATCCATCTCGGAATAGGTAAAAACTATTATTTTTGTTTCCAAAGATGAATCTTGATAGCTACCCAAATCTTAAATTTGTCTTCAGTTTTGACAAATTTATACTGGAGAATTCCTGGATCATTCGTTCAGCCCTCTGGATTTCAAGTCTTATTACATGGCCATTGCGTGCCTATGACATCTGGTGGCTGAAGGATTTTGTCATGATGGTCAAATTCTGATTTAAGTGTACTATTCAAGGCTACTTGTGTGTTGTCCTAAATGAGAAAAAAATATTGTTTGTGTTTTTAGCAGCAAAATCAGGCAAACTTTAAATGAATTACAATAGTGATTGTCAATTTTGACAGGTAATGCATCATTCTGGAATGAGGTGAGGTGTATAGCCTTGTTGATTATCCCTCATTTATTTGTGCTAGCTTGGAAGGAGATTCAAAGGTTTGTATTTGCAAACTCCCGGGTGGCAAGGCCGGATGCGCTTTGTAAATAGAGCTCTCCTCTGGAACACGCTGCAATTTTCAAAAAAGAGCGGTGGGGGGGGGGGGGGGGGGGGGGGGGTTGGGGGGGGTGGGGGGGGTGGGGGTTGGGGGGGGGGTTGAACCTCTAATTAATTGGTCGAAACCCATTGAAGAGATACGTCACATCAACAACTTCCAGTTCCCGACCCTAACCGCCTGCTCTTTACCATGGATGTCCATTCCCTCTATACCTCCATTCTCCACCAGGATGGTCAGGGGTCTCTGCTTCTTCCTCGAACAGGGGCCTGAAAAATCCCCATCCACCGCCACTCTCCTCTGGCAGAACTTGTCCTTTCAATCAACAGTTTCTCCATTGACTTAGCTCACACCCTCCAAACAAAAGGTGTGGCTATGGGTACTCGTATGGGGCCCAGTTTTGCTTGTCTCTTTATGGGATATGGGGAAAAGTCCTACTCCGGCCCCACCCCACAACTCTTTTATCGGTACATTGATAACCATTTTGGTGATGAGCTGTTCAGTGCTGCTTCATGTTCCGGACGTCTGGACCTGGAAAAATTCATCAATTTTGGTTCCAAATCCACTCATCTATCATCACACGGTCCATCTCTGACATTTCCCTTCCTTTCCTTGATTCTATTAACACACACTGATCTCTTAATGTGCCACTATCTGCACCCTTCTTAGTCATCATCACCATCATTTAGATTCCTTTTGTCTTTTTGTCCACAACATCTTTGTTCATCTCCACCTATCACTGACCCTCTATCCAGCCCCACTGCTCCACGCTCTACACAACTGTATAAATCTCATCCGATTTCTAGATCGCTCTAACTTTGACAAAATGTCATCCAGACTCGAAACGTTAGCTGCATTCTCTCTCCACAAATGGGGTCAGACCTGTTGATTGTCCAGAATTTTCTGTTTTTGTCTTATTGAAGAGCTTGTTTGTTGATGGCCTGGAGAAAGCCAAAACGAGGTTTTGAAAGTGGCGAATGGGAAGAGCAAATGGCCTGAGGCATGTTAATGCACACCTGTTGGGATTACTGTGCGGATCCAGAATAATCAGACCCAAGGTGTTGCAGGGAGAATTTGCCCTGAAGTTACGTGAAGAGCACATGGGAATGGAAAAGCGTAAACACAGGCGCAGTCAGCTGTGTACTGGATAGGCACCTGCAAAAAGATGGAAAGAATGGTGTATGTCTGTGCTATATGCCTGAAGTACAGCAGTAAGAGGAAGTGATAGCTACTGAAGTACCACCCAGGCCTTGGCATACTGTGGGAGCCTATTTATTCATACACAATCAAGAATGGTATCTCATAGTTGCGGGCTACTACACAAAGTTCCCTTTTAACTGGAAGATGAAAGATTTGAGATCTACAACAATGCCATCACTGGATTATTTATCAAGAAGCCAAGATTAATGATCTGGGTTTAAATACCACCACAGCTGCTGGTGGAATTCAAGTTCAGTTGAGAAAATCTGGAATTAAAAGCTAGTCTCAGTAATAGTGCCCATGAAACCATTGTCAATTGTTGTAAAATCCCGTCTGGTTTATGAATGCCCTTTAAGGAAGGACATCTACCATCGTTATCCAGCCTGATCGACATGTGACTCCAGACCCATAGCAATATAGATGACTTTTAACTGCTCTCGGCAAAGGCCTAGCAAGCCACTCAATTCATGCACAGCTGGGGGTGGCTAACAAATGTTGGCCTTGCCAGCAACATGCACATCCCATGAAAGAACAAATTTGAAAAAAATCAACTCACCAGAATGGGTTTTGTCAGTGAGGATGGCATTCCTGAAAGAGTAAAATGTGACAGTAGAACCCAATTTACCTCCAGTGAATTAAAGGAATTTACAGAATAGTACATTACCCAAGGGCCACAAATTTATAGAAAGACATATTCAGACAATCAAGAGAACCCACATAAAATGTTGGAGCTGCACAGAACATTGGTTAGACCACAGCTGGAGTACTGTGTTCACTTCTGGTCACCGGACTATCGGAAGGATGTGATTGCATTGGAGAGGGTGCAGACGAGATTCATGAGGACATTGCCAGGGATGAAGGATTTTAACTATGAAGAGAGGCTGGAGAAGTTTGGGTTATTTTCTTTGGAGAAGAGAAGACTGAGAGGGGACCTGATTGCAGTGCATAAGATGATGAGGGGCACGGACAGGGTGGATAGAAAGCAGCTGTTCCCCTTAGTTGAAGGGTCAATAACAAGGGGGCATAATTTTAAGATGAAAGGCAGGGGGCGTGATTCTCCCTTTTGGGGACTAAGTTCCCACGCCCGCTGGAAAACTGGCGAAAATCACTCCGGACCCTTTTCTCAAAAGTCCGGGGTGATTCCCCAGTTCTCAGGGGGCTAGCAATCCCGCAGCTCTGACTGCTGGTGGGGCTGTGCTGTGCAGACCATGCATGCGCATGCCAGCCGCAAGCGGGTCCATGCATGCGCGCGGTGGCCCACTTCGGCGCGGGCGCCGCCAACATGGCGGACCCACACAGCGGGCCTGCATGGAGGAAGGTAGGTCCCCCCCAGATCGCGATGGCACGCCGATTGGTGGCCCCCGATCGTGGACCTGGCCACCGCTGAGGCCCCCCGGAGTCACATACCCTCCGCCCCCCCCCATCAGGACCGCCACCGTGGCCGCAGGTCCAAGCACCCGCCAGGTGGTACCAGATGTGAACCACGCCGGCAGGAACTCGGCCGGTCGACCGCGGAGAATAGCCGCTGAGGCCTCTTCCAACGGTTCGCGACTGGTGCTGCATCAACCACGCGCACGCGACTGGCAGGTCTGCAGAGAATCGTGGATGTGCCGACGCGTCAGATTTCTGGAATGAACCACTGTTCTCCGCCCCCGCACCAGGCACGATTCCTCCACGGAGGGTCGGAGAATCCCGCCCAGGAGGTTTAGAGGGGATTTGAGGAAAGTTTTTCTCACCCAAAAGGTGATGGGAATCTGAGGCAGGATTCTCGATTGGCCGACTCCGAAATCGGGTAACATGATTGGGCGGAGAATCGGTTTTGATGCCGAAATCTTGGCTGGAGCCGGTTTCACAATAGCAATTCTCCATTACCTCAACAGCGGCGTCAATGCATTCCTCTCCACACATACAGTAAAAGCCGTGGGCATATCATTAGGTGGGGCTGACCCAGTATTCTCCAGGGCCTCCACGATTCTCCGCCTCCATCGGGTAAATTCCCAATGGCGAGGTTCATTTGTGCTTTTAAATTTGTGAAGCAGGTACCGTGGCTGATGGGAGAAGAGGTAGGACACAGTGGGGTGCGACCGTGGGCTGCAGGTCCTGACACTGCCAGACTGACTGGGGGAGGGTTCCGGTACTGGGGAAGGGGTTGGGGTCGGTGGGGGTGATTGCCGGGGTGACCCTTCATGGGGCCGGAGTGTCCAGGCATGAACCGCCATTGCTGCAGCCTGCAAGGCAATCGTTTTGCTGCGCACCCCACTGACCACCCAGCCTAGCCCTGGTTCTGCAGAGTGACACTGGCTGTATGGGTGCCCCCATCCCACCACCTCCGCATTCCACCCTCCGCTCCACCAGCCACGCATCCCACCCTCCGTCTTACAACACCCCACTACCACTCCCACCCAACCGGCTGGCACCCAACAGTGGGGCATCATGCGGCCCACCCAAGGGCTATGCCCATAGTAGCCCTACAGGGGGCACCGGACGGGGGCCACAGAACGTACCACTGGCAAGGGCTGTGGCAACCGATGGTACCCCCAGGCAGCAGGAACAGGTGCCAGGGCCAGAGGCCCCAACATGCCGGGCACCGACAGGGCCAGGGGTGCAGGGTTTGGGGTAGTGACATGTGGGGGTAGGGCCCACAGTGGGAACCGGGGGCCACCGTGCAGCCCAGTGGACCTGGTTGGGCACAGGGGTCTGCACCATACTAACATGTCAGCCTGTCACCCCCTGCAGACAATGGATATTGGAATACAACCAGCAATGGTGGCCTTCCTGCTCGTCATCGCAGCTCTGGGGGATGAACTATGGCTGTACGAGCAGGAGCTGCTCGAGGAGGAGGAAGCTGCAGCAGCGGAGCATGTCCCAGAGGAACAGGAGGCAGTCACTGAGGATGGAGAGCAGGCCGTACAACAGGCCATGGAGGAGGAGGAGGTGCAAAGGAGCCGCCTCATGAGGTCTCGTGTGTACCGGCACCACCTGTCATTCGAAAATCTGATGACTGGGCATGTCGTCGAGGACTCCAGCTGAGCAGGAGGACAGTGTGACATATCTGACAGATGGCGCACCTGGAACCACGGGGGAATGGGGGAGGACTCCCACTCCCGGTGGCCGTCAAGGTGACGATCATCCTAAACATTTACGCCATGGGGTCCTTCCAGGCGCCAAGTGGCGAGCTGTCTGCAATCTCACAGCAGACAGGTGCATCAGTGCCGTCACAGAGGCCCTATATGTCCAGTTGACACAATATATCCAATTCAATGTGGATCGAGCCAACCAGCATGCCCGGGCAGTGGAGTTCGCCACCATCAACGAGATGCCCCGTGTCGAGGGGGTGATCGACTGGATGCATGTCATCCTACGGGCAACTGAGGATAACCGGCCGCTCTACACAAACCAAATGAATGTGCAGCTGATATCTGACCATCAGTTGTGCATTATCACATCTGCACCTGGATCTCCTTTGGCCTCCTTCTGGGGCAACGGAGCCTGGATGGGCCTAGTTGCTGCTCAGGTGTCCCAGGTGGCATGGTGCCACCCTATTCTGCCCACTGCCCACGAGATGCACCAGGGACGGATCCGCAAGTGGAATCTGACCAGTCTGGTGGAGGAAGTTAAGAAAGACCTACAGAGATGGGATGCATTCCTGCTTTCCCTGGCGGGGAGGGTGCAGGATATCAATATGAACGTACTGCCCAGGTTCCTCTTCTTGTTCAGATCCATACCGATCTTCATCCCCAAGGCTTTTTGGCCAAACAATAGACAAAATAATGTGCCATTTGTGTGTGGGGTCGTTGGGGGGGGGGGGGGGGGGGGGGGGGGGGGGGTCGGGGGGGGTGGTGGTGGTGGAAGAATCCAAGAATCCTTTAATCAACACTGCAAAGGAGAAGAAGCATGGGCAACCTGGCGCCCCCAACTTGCAATACTCCCACTGGGCAGCCACAGCCAAGAGAATGAGGGGATGGGTGAAGGAACCAAACATAGAATGGGTGAGGATGGAGAAGTCCTCCTGAACAGGAAAGACCCTCAGGGCTCTCGCCATGACAGTACTCCCATTCCCGCCAGCAAAATACTCAATGAGCCCAGTGGCAGTAGCAACCCCGAGAACCCGGAACCAGGTGAGGCAGCATTTTATGATTAGACCACGGGATGAGTGGAGGTGGAAGGGGTGAGGATGGTGTGAGGGTGAGGGTGGTGTGGGAGTGGCGTGAGGATGGTGTGAAAGGGTGTGGGGGGGAGGGTAGTCTGGGGGTGGTGTGAGGGGGGAGCGTATGTGAGGATGAGGGGGTGTGGGGGTGAGGGTGGGGTGGAGGTGAGGGTGGGGTGGAGGTGAGGGTGGCGTGAGGATAGTGTGAAGGGTTGTGGGGGGGAGGGTGGTGTGGGGGTGGTGTGAGGGGGAGGATGGTGTGAGGATGAGGGTGGGCTGGGGGTGAGGGTGGTGTGGGGGTAGTGTGAGGGTGGTGTGAAGGGGTGTGGGGGGAGGGTTCTGTGAGGATGAGGGTGGTGTGAGGGGGTGTGGGGGTGGTGTGAGAGGGAGGATGGTGTGAGAGTGTGGGGGTGAGGGTGGTATGAGGATGGTGTGAGGGAGTGTGGGGGTGAGGGTGCTGTGGGAGTGGTGTGATGATGAGGGTGCTGTGAGGGGGTGAGGGTGGGGTGGGGGTGAGGGTAGTGTGAGGGGTTGTGGGGGGAAGATGCTGTGAGGATGAGGGTGGTGTGAGGGGGTGTGGGTGTGAGGGTGGTGTGAGGGGGTGAGGGTGGGGTGGAGGTGAGGGTGGGGTGGAGGTGAGGGTGGCGTGAGGATAGTGTGAAGGGGTGTGGGGGGAGGGTGGTGTGAGCGGGTGAGGGTGTGAGGGTGGTGAGGGGGTGAGGGTGGGGTGGAGGTGAGGGGGTGAGGGTGGGGTGGAGGTGAGGGTGGCATGAGGATAGTGTGAAGGGGTGTGGGGGGAGGGTGGTGTGAGGGGGTGAGGGTGTGAGGGTGGTGTGAGGGGGTGAGGGTGGGGTGGAGGTGAGGGTGGCGTGAGGATAGTGTGAAGGGTTGTGGGGGGTAGGGTGGTGTGTGGGTGGTGTGAGAGGGAGGATGGTGTGAGAGTGTGGGGGTGAGGGTCGTATGAGGATGGTATGAGGGAGTGTGGGGGTGAGTGTGGTGGGAGTGGTGTGAGGATGAGGGTGGTGTGAGGGGGTGAGGGTGGGGTGGGGGCGAGGGTGAGGATGGTGTGAGGGAGTGTGGGGGTGAGGGTGGTGTGAGGATGAAGGTGGTGTGAAGGGCTGAGGGTGGGGTGGGGGTGAGTGTGGTGTGAGGATGAGGGTGGTGTGAGGGGGTGAGGGTGGGGTGGGGGTGAGGGTGAGGATGGTGTGAGGGAGTGTGGGGGTGAGGGTGGTATGAGGATGGTATGAGGGAGTGTGGGGGTGAGTGTGGTGGGAGTGGTGTGAGGATGAGGGTGGTGTGAGGGGGTGAGGGTGGGGTGGGGGCGAGGGTGAGGATGGTGTGAGGGAGTGTGGGGGTGAGTGTGGTGGGAGTGGTATGAGGATGAAGGTGGTGTGAAGGGGTGGGGGTGAGGGTGGTGTGGGGGTGAGTGTGATGTGGGAATGGTGTGAGGATGAAGGTGCTGTGAGGGGGGTGGGGGTGAGGGTGGTGTGAGGATGAAGGTGCTGTGAGGGGGGTGGGGGTGAGGGTGGTGTGAGGATGAGTGAGGTGTGAGGGGCTGTGGGGGTGAGGGTGGTGTGGGGGTGAGTGTGGTGTGGGAATGGTGTGAGGATGAAGGTGCTGTGAGGGGCTGTGGGGGTGAGGGTGGTGTGAGGGAGTGTGGGGGTGAGGGTGGTGTTGGGGTGAGTGTGGTGTTGGTGGGGAAGGCATTGACACGTGTCTCGGGGAAGCGCAACTCAGCAGGGTCTCACTTCCTCGCCCGAGGCCGCTTTCCACCCTGGTGACTGCCCTTTCCTTGAGCTCGCCAACCAGGTCCAGAGCCCGCTGCTCTGCCACGGTGCGGGGCCGCAGGTTTGGCGGTAGCCCTTCCAGTCTTCTACCGCTCCCTGCGGTTATGAGTGGCCTTCTCCTGGATGGGGGTGCGGGGAACATGTATAGTGTCAGACAGTCCAATGCATGCAGCCCAGGGGGTGGGTAGCTGATGGTTTCAGTGGCCAGGGCACCTGGCCATGGCAGCCGGTATGGATGCCGGTATGGTGTGCAGGATGGGTGTTCGGTTGTCCTCCGGGTTGAGGGGGGGTGGTCACGGGTATGTGGGATGGGGTTTAGTGCAGGGGCACAGTGCTGCCTACTCACCCTGGCTGCCCTGAGGAGCTTGTGCAGTTTATTACAACACTGCTGGCCGGTCCAGATGGTGTTACTCTTGGCGCTTACAGCCTCTGCCACCTACACAGCAAATGGTAGCGGCTGGCAGCCTCCTTCCTGGGCTGAGGTAGAGGGTGGCCTGCCTCTCTTCCACTGCGTCCAGGATTGGTGAATCTTGGGGCCGCTTTCCTTGCTGCTATTTTGTCAGCTGGGATGGTGAGTGTGGGGAGTGTAGTGTGTATATGTGACTGTGGCTTGTCAGCCTCCTGAGTGTCAATCGCGAATCCGGTGAATCCAGCACCATTTCTCATTGAAATTGATTATGTTCCATGTGGCTCCAGTGCTAACCCCTCAACGTTGAATCGGTCCAGGTGCGGTGCCAATTTTGCTGCCGTAAAAGTCCACAAACCCTGCCCCTGTGTCGTCAACACTTAGTCTCAGGAACGGAGAATCTGGCCCCTGGAATGCACTGCCTGGGAGGGTAGTTGTGGCAGAAAACCTCACAATCTTTAAAAAGTATATGGATGGGCACTTGAATGTCATTACATTCAAGGCAATGGGCCAAGTGGGATTAGTGTAGGTTAGAGTAGTTTTTTGACAATGCAGGCTTGATGGACTGAGGGCCTCTTATGTACTGTATGATTTTATGATATGCGAAGAAATTAAGAACGACCAAACCCAAACCCTTACCTGATTGTTACCTGAATCTACACCTCTCAAGGTTGACATGAAATTGCTTGCAGAGCTGTTGAATGGAAGGAAATGACAAGCAAGATAGTCTCTCCAAGTGATGAACAGGAGGTAAGATTATCAACAGAAAAGATTATCAACACCAGCAACATCAGGAGCCAGTGAGACAATGTCACAGCATCACCAACAAGCAGCCCAACGTCAACAAAGTCATCAGCAAATGACACAGCATTAGCAACATCAAGCACAGGAAACACAATGGACAAAATTCTCAGTTTGGGAAACTAAGGGTGCGAACTACTGGCCATGCTGCACGTGAAAATCAGCGTGCCGCTGTGCAACGTGGCCGGTAAATTTCGGGATACCCCGCTCCCAAGATCTACCCAGCTCGCCATGGCTCGTGAGATCTAATGTGATCTCGCGAGATGTTGTAATGTGAAGCCCACCCTTTGTGGGTGGGATCACATTTTGACAAATGTGTATATTAGTGCGAGACAGCTAATCTCACTCTGATATTCAGTTCCCTGAGTAACCGAGGCGTTGGTATCTATCGCTTTCGCCGTTGTCATGTGAGAGTACCTTTAAGAAATGGATGTTTAAGCAATGTACCTTTAAGAAATGAGGCAGTTTATATTACTGAAGTGATGTCAGAGCTTGGGGGGAGCTGAGTTGAGCTCACTTCTGCTTTTAGTTTCAGTTTGAGAGAGCAGCTGAAAAGTGCCTGGCTGGTTTGCTGAGAGCTGCATGAAGAAAAAGAGCTTGGGTGTGTCTGTGTTTGCAGTGAGCTGGATTCTGCTGTGATCTCTGCCATAAAAGATATCTCTGAATCATTTGGGTGATTTAAACTCATAATAGTAATGTCTTTAACCTGATGTGTTTCTGTTTAAAGGTGTTAAGTCTTTTGGAGGTTTGAAAGAGCATTTTGAGGGATTATTTAGTGTTGTATTATTTTCCGGGTTATCTTTGAAGTAAGGGGTGAATGAAATGAAAATTGCTTATTGTCACGAGTAGGCTTCAATGAAGTTACTGTGAAAAGCCCCTAGTCGCCACATTCCGGCGCCTGTCCGGGGAGGCTGGTACGGGCTAGTAAGTGATCCAATGTTTATTTAAAAAGGTTAAGTTGAATTCATGGAATAAACATTGTTTTGTGTTTAAAAAACCCACGTGTCCATAATTGTAATACCACACCTGGAGACCAAGCTGTGTGCTTCAAAAGCAACAATACATTAAAGGGAGAGGTTGGTTGAACTCCATGATACATTTTGGGGTTCTGAAAATGCTGCTCCCATAACACCTTGGGGATCCTGGGCGAGCGCCTTTCAGTACTGGTTTCTACAAATGGGGACCAGACGGAGTAGCATTTGTGGGAATTGGAGACCCCCAGGTGCATGCCCTCTGGGCAGAGTGGAACCCTGGCACTGCTGGTGTCAGCCTGGCACCCTGGCAGTGCCAGCCTGGCACTTCAGCTGACACTTTCACTCCTACTGTTCATGCTGCTCGCAAAATAACACACAGCGTTCAAGAGAGTCAAGCCACCAATGGGAGGAACAATAGACTTAGGTAAGCTTCCCAGACAATTGTGCAGGGAATGCAGGACTCTGCTGTCTTGAGACAAAGACCATCTAACCCCAAAAGCACTTGTACCAGATTTGCTGTTCTGTAAATACGCTGTCAGGATGTGTATTCTAGACACCCATGACGATAGTGATGGGCTGTTTGAGCACTTGCTGTACAATAAATACCATTTTGTATTTGTTTGGTTATTCGCATAGTTCATGGGGTCTCTCAAGGTTAATGAGGATCAGAAAGATGGATGTTGATGCATGGACTGGAACTAGCATGAATGTTGAAGAGATGATGGAATGTTAAGAGTATCACCTTAACTCAGAGAGAATTTTGTATTAATAACATCTCAATATGCCACCCAACATGGTACAGCCTTCCTGGTCATTAGCCTTCTGAGTTTGAGCTCCAGCTTTCACCCCAAATGTCCTTGGCTGAGGTGGCTTACCTTGAATTCTCTCTTTGCCTCAAGCACTCAGGTTACCAATCTGGTCCGAAGTCTGGTGGATCCTGTAGAGACTCATCAAATTGAATCCTTGCCACTGTGTCCCTGATCTTGCTGGATTTGGTGTTCACTAGTGAGCTCCCTTGTACCCTTCTTGTTGCCACCCAGTCATGAAATCTGGTCCGTGTATCTGTCTGAATGTATTTACTGTAACTGACAGCTATCATTAACTAAAATGGTTCCAGTTTTCACTCACTGGCAAAGGAACGGATCAAAACTCTTTTTTGTTCACTTGATTTGTTTTCAAATTTTAATTTATTTTCAATTTATTTTTGAAAGCTGTAAAAACTAAAATGAGGCCGAGGAAGGATGTTCCTGTCTCTTTTTCCCTGACTCTTATTCACCAGGTATTTCCTCATGGATTCTCCAGAATGACTGCCACAAGTTTGGGGAACGATTGTCAAAAGTCCTGGAAGAACTTTAATGGCCAATCTCAGAAAAAATTGAGATGGTGAAAATGGAAAAAAGAAAATCTGGGAAAGACGAGTGCAGGGAAAAAGACAGCAGACAAGTACCAAAGTGCACCAGCAACTTCAGTAATATTATTGGATGAGCTTCTTTTCATTGGCCTGAAGTTTCAGGATGACGAGCACTCGAGCACTTGGAACCCATCCCCACCAACACCCAGCATCTTATGCTCGATTGAGCGTTGATTGGCAGCAAGCAGAACTTCCAGTATGTCCTTGGATGGAGATTATGTCGAGGAGAACTTTGACCAACAGATCTCTAGCCCTTCCAGGAACAGTGCTGCAGTGGCCAGAAGAGGCACTACAGGACCGTGTCTCAGCTTAAGTTCCAGGTCCCAGTTCAGGTAAGTTCTGAATCCCGGGGACAGGAGAGTAGGGTGTCCTGGGGATTGGGAAGGGGAGGTGGGGGGGGGATGGGAGAGTACTTGGTGGTGGGGGGACCGGGGGATGGGAGAGGCCTGTGGAGGGAGGACCAGAGCTCCCAGATCCCAGAGAGGAGGGTTCCACAAACCTGAAGGGGCTACCAGATTGAGGCCCTGTCCCCCTTCCTACCTAAGATGGAGATTTTTAAAAATCTTTTTCAATTTCCCACCCTGCTCCAACCCAGTGCCCGCCAACCTAAAAATTGAGGCTGTGTTGGAAAAGGCCCTTAAGTGTTCGAAAAGTGGTCACTTAAGGGCCTTAATTGGGACAGGGGCAGGCTTTTAATCCAAGGCCCGAACGCCTGGGTTGGGGGTAGGTGGGATTGCAGAGGGAAAATTCTCCCCCCAGCCCCACTCCCCGCCACCAAGGGGAAGGCATAACATTGTGATTGTAATGAGATTCTCTTTACTCACCCACAACACCAAACATTGGACTGTTTCCACCTCAATCCATTTGAATCTGTGACAGAGTTTCAATGATGTTGAAACCCTATTATTAAAATATCCCTTCTTGCCTTACACTGACCATGAATGTGCCTCCAATGCTTGTTGCCAGTATTATAAAAATCGAAACCGCAAATTCTGAGTTGTGGGAATAAATGGTTTGTTTTGCAACTCAACAATGGCTCTTTTCACTGCTAAATTCCATGGGGGTGTTTCTTTCCATTTAATTACAACATAAGTGGAATCTGAGGAACTGTTAAAATTGCTGTTGTGGAGCAACACTTATGTTGTGTCTGCTGAATGTGCATTGACCTATAACATTTTGACAAAGTTATTAAATAATTGGTTTGTAGAAAACTATTATTGTGTTGCATTAAAGATATTGACCTGAATTTTGCAGTGATAATGACATCAAACCGTCAGCATTTGTTATTCCATCAAACTGCAATCAATGAAATTGACAATAATTTCCACTCTTACAGAGTTAGTCTCACTTGAAAATGCTTGAAAAGATGGATGTTGTGGATGCTCACTGCATACTAACTTCAGAATTGCTGCTAAATACCCTCACCAGCACTGAAAATCTAATTTTATATCTGGGTAATGTTAAATTATTGCATAATCACATGAACATTTCCACAAATTTTAAAAGAAATATTAACTCCAAAAAACTTTTAAGAAAGGGAAATAAAAGGGGTGATTCACCCAAAAAATGTCAAAGTGCCATTTTGGGTGAGTTTGGTGGGTGTTTCACGTCAGCTGCAATGGTGAGATCACGGCCTGTATTCGCTAGCACTTAGTTCCAAAAAGGAGCCCCCGCATGAACCTGACTCCCTCGCCAAATGATTTGTCCGTCTCGCGCCTCAGCTGCTCGTCGCTAATTAAGGGGAAACTGCTTTTAAACGCTCCCTCAGTACTCACTTCCAGTCAAGAAATTAGCATGGCAGTGTGGAGACCTGCTCCACTTTTTGGGGATGCCGACCTGCTCAGGCTTCTTGATGTTGTGGTTGAGATGCGGGGCACCCTGTTCCCCCAAGGGAGTAGATGAAACAGCAGCAGGGTCAGCAATGCTGCCTGGGAGGCAGTGGCAGCTTCAATAAGTGCGGGCAGCGTGACCAGGAAGACCGCCATCCAAAATTGGAAGACAAACAACCTCCAACGAGCTGCAAGGGTAAGTTACTTCCTCTCTCTCTCATGGCGTCAATCCCACCTGCCACCTCTCAATTTCCCAACCACCCCCACAATCCACTGAGTGACATCTCGCACCCTCCCAACATCCGACCTTCAAGCTTGTTCCTCCTGGCACCCACCAGCACCAAACCTTCATTTCTAAGTGCGTGGCCCACACATACCACCTTCTATAGAGCCCCCTGACCCATCACGCTTGAGGCTCTCAATGTTCTCTCTTTGTCCCCACAGAGGATAACCATAATAAGAGGGAAAGGCAAGGGGAGGAGTCCCACAGATCTGTGACCACACCTCCTATGAGGAACGGGCTCTGGAGATTATGGGGTTGCCCGAGGAGAGAGCAGTGACTAAAATTGAGGTCGGCCTGCGTCAGAGAGGTGAGGATTCACTGCCCCTTCATGCAAATGACCTGTCTCAAGAGAGTTGTTGATGTCCCACCAAATGATCCTTCCCTCTCACTGACCACATGTCCATTTTCTTGCAGGGTTTCCATTTGATTAGGCCAGGCTGTCCGGAGTCATATCATCCAAGAGAGCACCTTTGAGGTGAGCTCTGTGGAGAACACTGGCGATGAGTCACAGCTTTCACCCGCACCTTCAACCAGCAGAGAGACACACACACATGGGTGGGAAGCATGAGTGACAGGCTTTGGGGGTACTATCCGATGAGCACCACACTGTTACTGCTGCACATCAGGTGGAGGGAGGAACATCCAAGGGAGGCAGCAGTTGGCGGTCTGCTGGATCCCAGGACTCAGCTTAATCCCAGTCCGATGCCGAGCCTCTGGATAATGTTCTCCAAGAGCTGATGCAGATGATAAGACATGGCCGTGAGATTCAGGAGGAGGTGTCAGGGACATTCCACTGACTGCAAGGTCAGTTGGAGGAGTCCCAAAGCCTTCAGGCTCAGGAGTTGGCACCGGCAATGTATAGCACCAAGGTCAACACTGCTAGGGTGGCGATCTCAGTGCAAAACGTAGAGCATGGCGTCCACGTCTTGAGTGGTGGTGTCCAAGGCATGGCTCAGTTTGTGATGTCCATGGTGATGGCCTCAACATCATGTAGTCGATGAGGGTAGACACAGGTGGGGATTGCCAGGGCACTCCACCATGGCCCAGTCACAGAGGAGCATCGCTGAGGGCTTTGATACCATAGTGCAGACAATTGGGAGCAGCCCGGACTGGCGGTGCAAGATGAAGCAGAGGGTTCTGGAGCTCACTCTAGCTTCCCCTCCATTCCTTGGAGTCACCCAGGGCCCTATGAGCACCCTCAGGGAGGAGGAGGCACTGGAGGCCAACCTGGAGCCTTCCATCAAGGGCATTATGGCAGTCTTCAGTTATCCTGAATCCCCCCTCTCTTGACACCAGCGCATTTCAAAGGCAGTGGGCAGAACAGGGTGGCACCAATGCCTTTGGCATCGGTAAATTGACTGGATTAAAGGCCACAGGCTGCCTCCATCTCTGGTGTGCATCCAGGGGACATGCCTCAACATAGCCACAAGACCACAGAAGATCAAGAAGAGTGAGGAGCACTGAGTGGGCACTGGTAGGTGCCACTATCCATAGCTAGGGAAAGTGAAAATCTGTCACAGTAAAACATTCACCATTAAAAAATATCTCACCTGTGGGGCTAGACTCTCCGTTTCAGAGATTAAGCGCTGACGCCAGGACTGAATCGGTGATGTTCTATGACCACGGAAGTGGTGCCGGACCCGGACCAATTCAGGATCCGTTAATGGGCTAGCACCGGTGCCATGTGGAACTAGTGCAATTCCAATGCATAATGGTGCCAATTCTCCAGGGTTGGGATTGGCACTGAAGGGGCTGACCAGCTGCAGTCGCAGATAAGCAGCCCGAAGAATGGCACCCCGGTTTGCAGGTGTGGAGCTCAAGACCCTGCGGAATGACATGGAGGAGAGGAGCAGCACCCTGTTCCCCGGAGGTTGCCACCCGGTGCCGTACCTGGGCCTGGCTACAGGTAGCAGAGGTCGTGAGCGCCATGGGCACCACTGTCAGGACCGCCCAGTAGTGCCGGATAAAGCTGCTCGACCTCCTCAGGGTGACCAGGGTGAGTAGCCAGCACCATGCCCTGACCCACACTCCCATAACTGCCCCCCCCCCCCCCACCTCCTTCCACCCCCAAAGGGTGTCAGAGCTCCACCCGCCAGCAGTCTGCTCGCACCTCACCCTGCACCACATGCCAGCACCCATAGCGCCCGGATGGCCGACAGCTGCCCATCCCCTGTATTGCGCATTTTCTGTTTCCTCACCCCTCCCAGGGGAAGGCGGTGGACAACTGCATGGAGAGAGAAGACTGGAGGGGACCCGCCGGGCCTGCGGCCCTTAACCATCACGGAGCGGTGGACACTGGATTTGGTCGGTGGGCCTGTGGAGAGGGTAGTCGCCAAAGCGGAGTTCAGCACCGGGGAACAAAATGAGCCTCTACTGAGTTACGGTGTCCCTATGGCACATGTGGCACAACCCCCACACTACTCCACACCAACCCACCCCCCCCAATCCTAGCACCCCATATCCCCCACACTACTCCACACCAACCCACCCCCCCCCAATCCTAGCACCCCATATCCCCCACACTACTCCACACCAACCCACCCCCCCCCAATCCCAGCACCCCATATACCCCACACTACTCCACACCAACCCACCCCCAAGCCCCAGCACCCCATATCCCCCACACTACTCCACACCAAACCACCCCCAAACCCCAGCACCCCATATCCCCCACACTACTACACCCCATATCCCCCACACTACTCCACACCAACACCCCCCCCCAATCCTAGCACCCAATATCCCCCACACTACTCCACACCAACCCACCCCCAAACCCCAGCACCCCATATCCCCCACACTACTACACCCCATATCCCCCACACTACTCCATACCAACCCACCCCCCAATCCTAGCACCCAATATCCCCCACACTACTCCATACCAACCCAACCCCATCTCCCCCACACCACCCCAACCCCAGCACCCCATCTCCCCCACACCACCCCAACCCCAGCACCGTACTTCACACCACCCCAGCCCCAGCACCCCATCTCCCCCACACCACCCCAACCCCAGCACCCTACTTCACACCACCCCAACCCCATCTCCCCCACACCACCCCAATCCCAGCACCCTACTTCACACCACCCCAATCCCAGCACAAACTGGGCACAAACCTGTAATCATAATAATCTTTATTAGTGTCACAAGTAGGCTTACATTAACACTGAAATGAAGTTACTGTGAAAAGCCCCTCGTCACCACACTCCGGCGCCTGTTTGGGTACACTGAGGGAGAATTCAGAATGTCCAGTTCACCTAACAAGCATGTCTTTCGGGACTTGTGGGAGGAAACCGGAGCACCCGGCGGAAACCCACACAAACACATGGAGAACGTGCAGACTCCATACACAGTGACCCAATTTGGGAATCAAACCCGTGTCCCTGACACTGTGAAGCAACAGTGTTAACAACTGCGCTACCGTGCCAGATACATGTTCATCTGTTCACACTAAACACATGTTCACAAACATTTCAACCTGCCTCGGTGCTCTGTCAGTAAAGTGTGAGGGATGGGCTGGGCAGGGCTGGTTGCACAGGAAGTGCTGGGGGAGTGGGAGGGGGGATGGGCAGCTGTTGGAGGCGGGCATTGGCCAGTACCCCCAGGGCAGCCACTGCGCACTGCCCCTGTACTCGGCCACACCCCCATCACTCTCCAAACCAACTCCTCCCACATCCCTGCCTCCCTTCCTCACATCTGCCAGTCTAAGGGTTGGGTGGGACCTTGTGGTGGAATGACCAGCACCCGATACTTGCAGAGATCACCCTGGTAGACAGTGAAAAGCACCAGAACTCATCGCAGAGCAGGTTGTCATCATCCTCCATTCCATGGACAAGACCCACTGTTACTGCCAACCCAGGGCACTTAGTGAGGCTGGTAGGAATCGCAGAGGGGTTGCAGGTGCGGGGGGATGTGGGGGTGGGGGTGGGGGGGGGGGGTGTGGTTGCAGGGAGGAGGCTGTGGGAAGGGGTGGTTGGCAGAGCGGGGCAGGGGGGAGCGGGGGTAATGTGGTTGTGGGTTGTTTGTGCTGCCATTGGCCAGGCCCGCTAGTCGCTGAGCCTGATGGCAATTTGAGCCCTGTGACTTGGGTCCCCTTTGGCGCCCATCCCGTGCATGCCGGACCTGATGCACACATTGTGCAGCCTCATGCCCTGCCCATTCTGGCTCTCCCTCACATCCTCGTCTCCCGTTCATCCCCCTGCTCCAGCATGTTGCCCCTCGGCTGCATAATGTTGTGGAGGTCACAGCAGACCACCACGATGTGGGAGAGTCTCCGAACACTATACTGGAGTCTCCCTCCAGAGCAATCCAGATACCTGAACCGTATCTTCAGGACGCCAATACACTCCTCGATCATGGCCCTGGTCGCGGCATAGATGTCATTTTCACGGGTATCCGCATTGGTCTGTGGCCTGCAGATAGGCATCATTAGCCATGACCACAGCAGGTAACCCCTGTCGCCCAAGAGCCAACTCCTTACCCGGGGAGGAGTTGACCATCCTTGAAGATGTCAGAAAAAGTCGAGTGTACCAGGATGTAGGCATCATGCATACTGCCCAGGCATCGGATGGAGACGTGCATAATGCACAGATCATGGTCACACACCAACTGCACGTTCATCGAGTGGAACCCCTTTCGGTTTGTGAAGGCCACCCAGGTCAGTGCCCATAGGGGGACATTCTTACCATTGATAATCTCCTGAATCTGGGTATCCTGGTGATGAAGACGAACCCTGCTGCCCGGGCATCTTGGAGGGGCTTGGTCCACAATGAAGCTGATATATTGTGCCAAGCGGGCATACAGGACCTCCATGATGGCTCGGATGCACCTATGCACTGAGGTCTGTGAGAACCCAGACGGGTCCCCACTCGGAGCCAGGAAGGACCCTGTGGCAAAAAGTTCCAGAGTGACCATCACCTTGACAGCTACCGGGAGCGGATGTCCTCTTCCATACCCCTAAAGTTCCAGATGTGCCATAATCTGGCAGATATGCCGTATGCTCCCACTGCTTACCTGGAGTTTTCGACGGCGTGCCTGGTCCTTGAAGGACAGGCTCTACTAGTACACACAAGGTCCACCTCCTCCTTGGCCTGCTGGGTGGTCGGCTCTCCACCCTTACCAGCTGACTCCTGTTCCCCTGGGGTAGACTCCGCTGGTGCAGGTTCCTCCACTAGCTGCTCCTGCTTGTACAACCTCATGCAACCCCAGGGCTGTGGCAGCTAGGATGATGGCAACCATACCCGGTTTGATTCCAAATCCATTGTCTGTAGAGTGTGAAAGGCAGACATGTTAACATAGTGCGTACCCCCATGCCCAGCCAGGTCCAACAGGCTACAAGGTGGCCCTGGCCTGCACTGCAGCACCTGCCCCCTGCATGTCCTATTGGGGATTCAGGGGTTGCGGCGGATCTACCGTTGTGGCCGCTGTCACTCTATGCAACCACAGTGGGCGGTCTGTGGGGTCCGCAGCAGGATGGCTACCTTACAGACCATCGGGCAGCACGGTAGCATTGTGGATAGCACAATTGCTTCACAGCTCCAGGTTCCAAGGTTCGATTCCAGCTTGGGTCACTGTCTGTGTGGAGTCTGTACATCCTCCCCATGTGTGTGTGGGTTTCCCCCGGGTGCTCCGGTTTCCTCCCACTGTCCAAAGATGTGCAGGTTAGGTGGATTGGCCATGATAAATTGCCCTTAGTGTCCAAAATTGCCCTTAGTGTTGGGTGGGCTACTGGGTTATGGGGATAGGGTGGAGGTGTTGACCTTGGGTAGGGTGCTCTTCCCAAGAGCCGGTGCAGACTCGATGGGCCGAATGGCCTCCTTCTGCACTGTAAATTCTATGATAATCATAATGGCACTCAGTCCCTGGGCACCCGAGTCTCGGGGGTCACCCCGACACAACGGCCTATACCCAGGTCACCCCCACCACTCACCCGGCGCTGGCTGATCGTATTTCCCAATTTCGGTGTCGGCTGACAGAGAATCCTGCCCTTGAAGCTTCTGTCACTTTAATCTTCACAGTGAGTCTGCCCGCACCCCCAACCCCTGTTCTGCCCGCCTCGAACTGCACTCCCCATCCACCACCCCACCACCCTAGGCACAATGGTCCAAGATCAAAAGCCTCCGTGCAGACGTAGCTCAGAGGATGGGTGTGAGCATGTTGTCAGCAGAAATACATGAATCAGACTTTGGCATAAACTGAGGAGTACCCATGCTTTCCTCACAGCGAGTTGTCTTGTATAGGGTGCTGCAGACAATGCAATCACCCTGGAATGATGTTACATAGACCCTTGGAGGGTGCCAGCAGAGGTGATGGTGTGATGGGGAATGGGGTTTTTTTGTGTGGGAGGGAATGGGGATAGGGAGGAAAAGGCTGGGGGGATGGTGTGGGGATTCGGGACAAGGGGAATGGGGCAGAACACGGGGAATGGAGGGGAAGGTGGCGAGATTGAGGGAAAGGAGCAAAAGGGGGGTAGGGGTGACGTTGAGCTGAAGGACAAATCGTCTTCCTAGGAGAGTCCGGAAACAATGAGGGCCTCCCTGGTCCATCTGGCATGTCGGATCCTTGCTGCCGCTGCCTGTCCTCCATCCTCCAGATCCTCCTTGGACTTGTCCTCCAGCTCCTCTTGGACCGCCTCATCCTCCTCAGTCTCCTCCTCGGATGAGGCTACATATCTCTCTACCTTCTCCTGCTCCTCCTCCTCCAGTATATCATCCCGCTGCTGTGAGGGTGTCCAGATTGTGGCGGGCACAGTGGGCCACACAAAATGGGAGACCCTCTTGGTCAGGGGTGGGCAAACTTTTCCGTGCAAGGGCCACATTCAGAAATTCACAATTTTAAAGGGGCGCATAGTATATTAAGTAAAATAATTAATATTTAAAATAGCCAAAATAAAAGGTTTTTAAAGAAAAAAAAGCAATTAATTTTTATTAATTAATATTTTAAAGTAGAAACGTCACATGAAACACATGTTGTGCCGAGCAATGATCACCCTACTCAAGTCAACGTATCCACCCTATACCAGTAACACAACATCCCCCCATTAACCTTATAAAAAATAAAATTAAAATAAAAAAAAAATGTTTAAAAAAAATATTTTTTTTTTTAAATGACTTGATCATGGTGGGCCGCATAAAGACCTTTGGCGGGCTGCATGCGGCCCGCGGGCCGTAGTTTGCCCACCCCTGCTCTTGGTGCTATACTGTAGGGCATTGCCAGAATAGACATAGACATAGAACATAGGGAATGATCAAGACCTCGGGACAGCATTTTCAGCAGCCAAATGCACTGCTCAACAACAACATGAGTGCAACCTGGGCCTCATTGTAACGGGTCTCCACCTCGACCACAGACCTCCGCACCAGCGTAATCAGCCAGGACCTCAGCGGATCCCTTGCACCCCATGAGCCAATCAGTCATCCTCGAAGAAAACTGGGACTCACCAAGTGCCCCAGAATGGAGCTGTCATATGCGCTCCCAGGGTAGCAGGCGCACATGTGCGTGTTTAAGAGGCTGTGGTCACACATGATCTGAACATTCAGGGAGTAGAACCCCTTCCTGTTAATATAGGGCACCTTGATGCCCCAGTGCAAAATACGCGCCATCGATATGCTCCTGGACCTGGGGCATCCCAGTGATGGTGGAAATCCATGCAACCTGGTGGGTCTGGTCCAGGTTGAAGGTGATATAACATCCGTCACCCCCCCGGGTGGAGCTGTGAGCGGATGACTGTGACATGTCTCATAGGTCTCCACCCGAGCCCTGGAATGACCTGGTGGCATAAATGTTTAGGGCTGCAGTTACCTTCACGGCCACCGGGAGCAGGTGTCCTCCTCCGCCACAAGGTGCCACGCCCATGAGGATGTGGCACATGTGCCGCCCTGCCTCTTTGCTGAAATAGAGTCTTCTGAGGCACATTATTCCTGGACTAAATATGAGGAAAGGTTAAGCATGTTGGACCTATACTCATTGGAGTTTTGAAGAAATGGAGGTGATCTTTTTGAAACATAGAAGATTCTGAGAGGGTTTAACAAGGAAATGCTGAGAGGATGTTTCTCCTCGTGAGGAATCTAGAACGAGGGGTACAGTTTCAAATAAAGGTGTCATGTGAGAGTACCTTTAAGAAATGGGTGCTTAAGTTATGTACCTTTAAGAAATGCATATTTATCAGTGATGTCAGAGTGTGGGTGGAGTTGGGCTTTTTACTTTCGTTTTAGGCTGTTTGCTGCAGGGTGTGTTTTAATTTCATTTTCAGTGTTGGAGCTGAAGCCAGACAGAGCAGGTGCACTATTGATCTCTCAGCCATGAAAAGACTATCTCTTAATCATTTGGTGAATTCAGAATTATAAATGTTTTCAGTAGCGACTTTAACCTGATGTGCTTCTGTTAAAAGGTCTTTCTTTTGTAAGTCTTCTGGATGTTAAAAGGACAGCGTAAGCATTACTTAGTGTTGTATTCTTTGGGGGCTGTATTTGAATTAATGGTTGCTAAGATGTTCACTGTCTGTTTTAAAAAGGTTAACTTGAATTCATAGAATAAACATTGTTTTGCTTTTAAAACTTTTGTGAGGGCCACGAAGAATCCAGCACGAGTTGAAGGATAGAAAATAACATTTATTTACAATAACATACATATACAACAGCAGCAACAACTCCCTTGCTGCTCACTCTCCTCTAGCCAGTTCCAAACTGTCCAGCTTTATTTATTCAGGGACTCTCCTCATTGGGGAAGCTCATACTCCCAAAGGATTGTGGGATTGACATTAGTCCCCAGTCAATGGTAAGCAGGCAGGTTATAACATCCCTTCCCCCCAAGTCCAAGGAATCCACTGAAGACCCTGGCGGAGGAGGGCATCGGACTCGTTTTGCCGCAGACCGGACACCATTTGCATAAGGCGCTGGATCAGGCGGCGTGTAGCGAGATGGAGAACGGCGCTTCCGTGATGAACGCTGTAACGGTTGTGCATCCACTGCCCGTGGGCCCGAGGATTCTCCCTCTGAGGCGTCCTGTGTCTCAATCTTGGAGTCGGAGTCCGCTGCCTCCGTCATCTCGGCGTCTCTATCTCCACGCGTTTCTGCAACGACCTGCGCAGGCTTTGAGTGCGTCACCAGAGGAACATTGTGAGGAATATTTTCCACTGTGGCTGGTCTCTGTGGCTGTAGAAATTAGCTCTGGGGGCGGGGAATCTTTGTAAGGGATGGTCTTCTAGACCGAACGTGGTCTACATGCTTGCGCTGGAGACGGCCCTGGTCTTGCACCTGGTAAGAGATAGGGCACGTTTGGAGAAAGATTACGCCAGGGACCCACTGGGCACCACCAGCAAAATTCTGAACAAACACTGGGTCACCGGGTGCAAACTGCCGAATCGGCCGATGCTGCGAAAAACCATGTCCCTGCCGTTCTTGTGTGCAGCGTACTTTTGCGCTAATGTCCGGGAAAACCATGCTAAGGTGGGTGCGAAGTCTCCGGCCCATTAGGAATTCCTCGGGAGCTACCCCAGTCACCGCAGGTGGGGTGGTCCTACATGAAAACAAAAAATGAGCCAGTCTCATGTCCATCGAACCGGAAGACTGCTTCTTTAGTCCTCGTTTGAAAGCCTGCACTGCGTGCTCTCGGGACAATACTATTTGAATGGCCTGTTGAAAAGTCAATGTTGGCTCAGCTAACAACTTTCTCTAGGTGGCCACATTGTTAATACCGCAAACCAAACGGTCGCGTAACATTTCTGATAAGGTCTCACCATAGTCACAGTACTCCACAATCCTGCGTAGCCTGGATAGAAAGTCGGCAAGGGATTCTCCTGGGGTCCTCTCAGCGGTATTAAACCGGTAACACTGGACTATCGTGGACGGGGTTGGGTTAAAATGTTGCCCCACTAAGTTCACAAGTTCATCAAACGTTTTGGTGTCTGGCGCAACTGGGTACGTCAGGCTCCTAATCACCCCAAATGCGGGCCGCAGGTGGTGAGCAATATGACCACCTGGCGCTCGTTTTCGGTGATGTTGTTTGCCCGGAAATAGTAACGCATCCGTTGTGCGTACTGGTTCTAAATTTCCAGTGCAGCGCCAAAAACATCCAAACGTCCATACAGAGGCATGGTGTAATAGAAAACAACTTCCAATCTGTATCCAACAAAAATCCAGGGAGGTGGCTTCAGCAGTGTAGACAGTTATTCACTTTAACCCTCATCACCAGTTTTGTGCGGGCCACGAAGAATCCAGCACGAGTTGAAGGATCGAAAGAAATAACATTTATTTACAATAACATATATATACAACAGTAGCAACAACACCCTTGCTGCTCACTCCTCTCTAGCTGGTTCCAAACTGGCCAGCTTTATTTATGCAGGGAATCTGCCAATGATTTCTCCGCCGCCTCCTCATTGGGGAAGCTCATACTCCCAAAGAATTGTGGGATTGCCATTAGTCCCCAGCCAATGGTAAGCAGGCAGGTTATAACAAAAACATACTTTTCCATTTCTGCTGTACCACATCTGTAGAGTGGGTCGTGTGGTCCCCATACCACAATCTATTAAAAGTTGTGGGTTAGGTGACCTCCATGATACACTTTGGGGTTCTCTAAACCATGGCCCATAACAAAGGTCTCTGTCAATTAAGATGGAGATTAGAAGAAATTTCTTCTCTCAGAGGACCATTAATCTTTGGAATTCTCTGCCACAAGGAGCAATAGGTCATTGAATATATTCAAGGCTGTTAGACAGTTTTTTTTTTAATCTACAAAGGGGTTAAAGGTTATGGGGCAGACAGAAAATTGGAGTTGAGGCCATGAGTTGATTTGCCATGATCTTATTTAATGGTGTAACTGGCTGTCGGGGCCGAAAGGCCTATTCCTGCTTTTATTCCTTATTCTAGAGAAAATGTTTGATGTGTTTCCAACATTACCCCAACAACTCTGCCCTTTGTGAGGTTCACTGGCCTCAGTGGCAAGCACTGCTGCCTCACAGTGCCAGGGATCCCGCTTCAATTCCAACCTTGGGCAACTGTGTGGAGTTTTCCCATTCTCCCTATGTCTGTGTATGTTTCCTCCGGGAGCTCTGGTTTCTTCCCACAGTCCAACAATGTGCGGGTTCGATGAATTGGTCATGCTAAATTGCCCCATAGCGGCTAAAGGTTGCCTAAATTGCCCAAAGGGTTTGTAGGATTATGGGCTTATAGGGATAGGGTGGGGGAGTAGGGTGCTGTTTCAGAGGGTCAGTGTCGACCCGATGGGCTGAATGATCTCCTGCATTGTAGAGATTCTATGATTCTACTAGACCTCAGGCCCAAAGTCGCTGCAGGATGGGATTGTTTACTTTCTCAAAGAGATCCCCCTGTTCCTTTGAGGAGGTAGGTCCAGGAGCAGTGCCTTGCCAGAAGCTTGTTTCCATGCTTGGAATGAGATGACCACTGTCACATGCTCCTTTTTGGTTCAGAGCAGATGCCACTAATGCAGTTAAACATGCAAATTGTCCCATCCCCAGAATTTGAGTCAGGGGTAAGTGGGGGTTCAACTTTGCTACACTTGTGTCAGGATAGCATTCAGCCAAGATATTTGAAGCCAGAGTACTTGACAGGTGCGCCAGGTAATAGTGAGCAGAAAAAATACTTTACCATTTCCCCTCATTACTGTAATGTAGGCAAGAAATGATGATGGGATGCATTTCCCAAGTGACTATTCTTACAGTGTGGAATTAGACAGTGATTATCAATACTATATTTCCATTTCTGATCTTCACACTGCAAGTACTGTGACCTTCCTTCAGTATTCAACAGCAACTCATTTCTCTGCTGAATTGTTGATTTGCTGGGATGGTTGATTGTATGAATATACTGCTAGTGCAATTCTGAGTCCACAGACCAACACGGTTGCAGACCGAACCACTGGTCTGTACTGAGCTAGGCAGCCTCAGCCGGGGCTGTGATAGTTACGTTCCTCTATTTGTCACAAATGTATCACTCATATGACAAGGATTGGTAGAACAATAATTTGGATTCTATATTTGAAGATGAGATTACGTAGATGCAGTGTTAATTGGGGGGACGAATAGGCACATCTTCTTGGTGTGCTGCGACTATACTCTGAGTACCAAGTCATGGGACTACTACATCACATCCTGTCTTCGTGGGAGCAATTGATAGCTGTTTAAGATATACACCCTTAAAGGTACATGCACATCACACCACAGTACGATGCAGCATTCCTGGGCTAGTGATGGAAGTGAGGCCTTCCCATGCTTCTTGCTTTCGATTGTATTCAGTCTTTCCATTCAATCTCTAGCTGGGACGAGGCACTGCTTTTACAAGGAGCTAAGAAAGTTAGGTGATAAATAATATACAGATATACATATTGAATTAATGAATGTGCTCTAACAGGATCATTATTTTTGTGAAGGAATGTTCCTTGTTTTTTTTTGATGCTTAACGGATACTTTGACCTTCAGAATCTCCACAGGATTGCAGTGATTTTTTTTTTTTGGAAAGTGACATAGAAAGTTCGCAGGGAAGGCAGCACAAATCACCTGCATGGTAAAAGACAGTAGATGAGGCTACTGACAAATGTCACAACAGTATTAAGAATCTCCCTAAACTCTCATTAAAATTTTAATCTACTTGCACTGCGACAGCGTGAATACATTCCTTCTGGGTAATCAGATGGAAATTGCGGTACTTAAACTGTAATAGTAAAGATGTAAAGAAGAGGGAATGAAGCTGTATCAGTTATTTTCATGCTCACTTCATTTCTGCTCACTCAGAAGACCTTGGGTGATGTGAGTATAAAGTGAGCTTTAAAAACAGCAAATGCTGTCGGCACAGATAAGGGAAGGTAATTAGCATCAGTCCACGAAAGGCAGGCTTCTCTCCATCAGAGAGAGACAGTTGGTGATATATACTTGGAGGGCACCACTCCGCAAGCATTGAGCAAGGCGAGGTGGCAGGTCTCCATGAAGTACCACAGCCGTACATGGATTCAACCCAGAGCTTTGGCATTCTTTGCACCATTGTCTAGCCACCTAACCAATTACCATACAGAGAAAGATACAATGCAAAACGACAAATTGCAGATGCTGGAAATAGAAATGATAAAAAGAGAGCGGATTTACTGGATATACTCAGCAGGTCTGGCAGCACCTGTAGAAAGAGAGAAAAAAAATGCCAGCATTAACCTTCCAGGCCTGAGATCATGTATTACGTTACAGGAATAGCCTGGGCAGCCTCCATCCCAGGTTGCCCACCCTATGCAATCTCAATTCATCTCAAGCGACTTGATTTCCGGGTGGCAGCTCCACCCTGCTTTCTTTTGTTGAATAGGCTAAGTCACATGGGGATGCCCATTCGATGCTGTTACTTGCCTTCTGAAGGTGAATTGCCCCGGGGCCTGAAATTCACTGGGGCAACTTTACCGCCAGAATTGGCGGTGGCCAATGCTCGCCAGTGGTAGGCTAGCCAATAGTCAAAATAGACCCACATGATTTGTGCCGTTGAATTGCAAAGAAAATTAGCATTTTTTGAACAGCTTAAAATAAAACCGATTTTAATTCTGATATTCAGGATCATTTGCTGCCTTGCCACTCTGAACAAGTGAGCCTTGCATTGAAGGGTAAAGGTTGGTGAATCATAGACACCAGTGCTGCATTTCCTGGAGAAGTGCCAGCCCGTTCAATTCCCCACAGGAAAAGCAGAATTGGAAAATTATTTAGATATGTGTTCGTGGATTCACAGCAGACTAATTTTAATTATTATTCTGATATTGAACTTAATAATAAAATTAAACTGTTATCTACTCCACATGCCATCTGAAGCTGAGACGCAGCACAATGTGGGCAGAGTGTCAACAGAACAGAAGACCGATCGCTTGGTTTGCATTGATAGATTGGGTAACCAGGAGTGGAAAATCCAAGCGAAAGTATTGATGGCCGGGGCGTGAATATACCAGTCAGGCAGTCAACTCTTACTGAGAATGTTGCAATTTATTCAAATTTTTAATGCACAGCCAGTTCTGAATGTCGAGCAACAGCAATGTGCTTCTCCTATCGTCTTATTAAGAGGTTCTTAAAAGTAATACTGTACTGGTGAATGACCACTGATCCCTCTACTCTCTGTCTGCTTGATGGGTTGTCAGCAGGAAGGTATTCCCCTTTTTCAGCGCCTGTTTAAATTCAGTGCTCTCTGCAGTGAGTTGCTCCTGTTTGGAACAGAAAAAGCGGCAGGGAGGCTTATCAGATTGAAGAATCCTCACAAATGGCAAAGCAGGAAGTTTAAAACAGGAAATTCAAATTACATTTAAATCATTGTATGGAAAGCACAATACAGATTATAATGTATACATGGAATTAAGGAAAAAAATTCACCGGAAACCCCCCCCCCCCCAAAAAAAATTACATAAAAAAAACAGCTACATTAATTTTCTTTGAAGGGAATGAATCTCCACACTTCTATCAATAATTTCCAGGACCAAGGGAGGAAATGCAACAGTAATTATGACTTACTGCACCATTAAAAACTTAATTCTCCCTGATTAAGCAAGGCTTAAGCTCCGAATTGGTCTTTACAGTGAACAGCATGGCTATTAGACTAGATTCACAACATGACAATGATTTATGAGCCAAGTCCATTGGTGAAGGCTGCAAAAACGCACCATGTTTAGGAAAAATGTATCTCTTGCTGCAACTTCCAGATTTCTTTGTTTAACTGCGCTGCATAAATGCCAGAAGTTGCTGTCAGTTTTGCCTATTAATAATGGTGTTATTAGCATTAATCTGGGCCAGTTACCTGCACTCAGTCTTATAGATAGACAAGATAGTTCCTTTTATTCTCTCCGCTTACACTTGTTGCAGGGCATGAGACCATAGAAAATTTCTCAATAATTGTGCATTTTTCCAGAAAAATAGTGACAAGCTTGTGCCTCCTGACTGGAAATATGAAATGGAGCAATAATACGGCCGTGAACCAAAGGTTGTCTTTTGAACCAAAGAGCAATTGACTTGTGGCCCATTTTCACAAACCAGGTAGCCTGCATTAAATAGACAGTCAAAACCTGCATGAATATGCTGCTAGTATCCAGAAGATGCTCCATTCTAAAGTAATAGGCCAGAATTCTCCAGCCGTTGGGATTCCCTTTTCCTGCTGGCAGTGCACACCCCCCCCCCCCCCCCCCCCCCCCCCTGTGGATTTTGTGACGGCATGGTGTGGCTACAATGGGAAATCCCATTGACAAGCTGCGGGAAGGGAGAATCCTGTCGCCAGCGAACGGCACGCCAAGAAACATGCGGCTGGGTCTGAGTTGGTTTTGTGCTTTTGCAGAACAGCTGCATTCATATTGGACCTCACTGGACAAAGTGTTTAAAAAAGCGTAATGAAGCATGAGGCATGAATTCCCAGTTCACTTGCTCATTAATTAATATGGAGAGTTGTTTTACATTCTGATTACCAAGTGGCCACATACAACACAGAGATATAGATTTAAAAGATCTTCTAAGTACAGAGCAAATCAGTCATGTTTTCATGTTTACTTCAAATTATATTTTCCGTGTATATTTTTCTACCCTACAGTTAACCTTCTAGCAATAAAGCTACTCCTGACATTTGATTACTTTAAATTTGGGTGCGCATTTGCTGCAAAAGCATAAAGCTTACCCATATCCATGGCTTTAAAGTGATTCTTGTGATGCCATCAGATAATCCTGACATTTGCATCTCTTTGTTATTGTAATAGCAATTGGATCAGTGTTAAAAGTGCCGGAGCAGGAAACGTCAGATCCCATTAGCCCAAGTAGATGGCTGGCATTTGAAGCTTAAAATATTGATGAATTATTTGCTTGTGTTAAATGACAGGTTCTCTCTGTCTTGTCAACCGACCCTTAGAGAGAAGATCGTTTCATATGATGCTCATCAGAGCAAGTGCCCCAATGCATGCTGGTCAGCCATATCCTCCATGACACCACAGCCCTTGCGACTAGGGATATGGCAAACACTTGAGGTGGAGGAAGGTAGGAGGCAACCATCATGTACTCATTCTAGCCAGGCTGTTTGTGATCTCATTCAATGACCTGTTTCCATTTACAAAAAGCCAAATCATGTGCAACCGTCCCACACCTTAGCCCATCTGTCAGGGATCATTATTCAGCCTTCTTAGCCACAAGGCTGTAATAAAAACCATCACGGAACAAACATTCCACGCTAATGTATGCAACAAAACATCCAATATTCCAAATAAATTCAAATATGTGCATTTCCCTAGTGCCTTGCAAGTGACTTTGCCATGCAGTGCTGTCCCAGAGGCTGCATCATAGTTGGTACAGCATTGCAGACTGCATTTAGACATATATGCATAGATGCCCTCGAAGAGGTCTGAGCACAGAAGCTCTGGATCTCCTCAGCATGGGCGACAGCCATCTTTACTGGTTGGGTGGTAACAACAAAAGCGTTGTCAAAGTGGGTGGTAGAAGGACCAAATTTATCATCCTGAGGGAGGACAGCAAAATCATGCTGCATGGAACATTGCCAATCTCTTGGGACGGTGCTTCAGAAACCCTTATAATCTTCAACAGATTGCTGGACTGCAGTGAGACTCTGCAAGTGTCTTTGAGTGCTCGTATCTGTAGTCATGATGACACACAGCAATCTGAACTTGCATTGCCACAAGCTGGGATTATATGATATCAATCTGAACTTCCACTTCAGCACATTGGTTGTTTTTATTTGTGCTGCAATGGAAGTTAAGAAATTGGCCACCAGAGACAGCATCATGGCTGAGTTTGTAACTGTTCTCATGGAGTCCTTCACTGCTTCCATGCTGGAAAGGATGGTTTACAAGCCCTGTGTGAAGTCCGATGCCAAGTTGGACTCCTCCATGCTCATTGACAGAGACAGCAGGTTTACTGGCAGACGTACCAAATCAACAAGCATTTCTCTGTCCATACTCATCAGTCTTTTTCCTGTATGCCACCTCTTCAAAGTCTTCAGGATAGATTCTCCAATCGCTGACGTCGAACTCGTGTTTGGCCATCGACCAGAGAATCCATTTTTACGCTGGACTCCAATGCTCCACCGCCTCAAAAACGGCGTACTCGAGGAGTATGCCGCATGCCGTTGGGATGTCACATGAGGCCCGCCCCAATGCTCCACCCCCGATGGGCCGAGTCCCTAACGGTGTGGGACACATGTCCTAACAACTTTCAGGGACCTCGCGTGGCGGCTGCAGACTGTGTCCAGCGCCGCCACAGTCGGTGGGGGGGAGGGGGGGGGGGGAGGAGAGGAGCCACTCCACTGGCAGGAGGGGCTCTCGGCGGGGGCTTGGAAGGACTGGTGGGGGGGCGGTCCGGGGTGGCAAGGCTAGTTCAAGGGTGCAGTTTTTGGCAGGCCAGATCCGCGTGTGGCCGTGCCATGCTGTACGGGCGCGGCTGTTGCAGGCCGCTGCTGTGTGCATGCGCAGCCACGGACCTGGCCATTCTCTGGTCGTATCCACAAGTCACGCTGGGGGATTTACGCGGGGCAGCTACTAGCCCCCCAACGGGCGGAGGATCGTTATGGGGGCAGCGGCGACTTTCTGGTTGTAACACCAGACGGATCCTGTGGACCGCTGCAGGATCGGAGAATCCAGCCCCTCATCTGAGCAGAATTCATCTGCAACTTCATAGTCTGAGGAGCTGGCACCCACGCTATCCTTTCCCTCCAAAAGAAAATCCCAGCAGCTCTGGCAGCATCTGTAGGGAAGAGGAGCTCATGTTTTGAGTCTTGGTTACCCTTTGTCAAAGCTATCCTCTGAGGTTCATGCAGCACCAGTATCTGAGCGTATGGTCGCGGATGTAAGATCTAGGTATTTGTCTCTTCTTCCTTTTGGACTGCAGGCTGCTGCACCAGCTGTTGACCAGTTGGCAATTCTCTTGAAAAAGACAAAGGCAAGTTTGGAATAAAGAAAAGCAGGGAATGGGTGGTGGAGGTTAGTGCTGGGGAGGGAAGGAAAGAAGTGACAATTGCACATCTGCAGCCTGTATGAGAGAATAAATTGCAACATGAAAAGGAACTGGAATGCGGATTTGGCGGTCCTGTGGTGCCGTGGGTGCTGTCCCTGCCTCTGAACCAGAAGCTCCATGTTCAAGTCCCACTCCAGGACCTGATGACCAAGAAAGATGAGTTCATAACATGGCCAAATAGGTTGAGAATCAACGAGTAAATCAATGAGTAAATCATTATCAATGAGTAAATGTCACTGGCATTCTGTGAGAAGGGGGAGAGATTCCTGGTCAACTATGCGATGGAAAGAAAGTTGGAGACTTGACCACCACCATCCATAACTCTGGACTAAACACATGTGTAAAAATGTATGAAGCCACTGCAACCCTGGCTCCTTCAGGGACTGGTTGGCGTAGTTGGCTGGATGGCCATCATTGACCAGATTAGTGGCAACAGCGGGGAGATCAATCCCATTCCATGTGGGGTGGATTCAGGACCTGTTTCCTTTTGCTACCCTTTATGGAGGTCATGGTTTTGAGAGGTGGATGTGCCTTTGGGAAGAGAACATCCTGGGATTTACCATTGACCCAAAACTGAACTGGACTAGCCATATAAATATTATGGCTACAGAAGCAGATCAGAGGCTAGGAATCCTGGGGCAAGTAACTCACCTCTTGACCCCCCCTGAAGCCTGTTCCATCATCTACAAGACACACGTCAGGAGTGTGATGGAATACTCTGCCTGGATGAGTGAAGCTCCAACAATACCCAAGAAGCTCGACACCGGCCAGGACAAAATAGCCCGCTTGATTGACACCCCTTCTACAAACATTCACTCCCTCCACCATTGGCGCACAGTGACAGTCGTGTTTGTTCTCCAAGGTTCCTTAGGCAACACCTTCAAAACGATGGCTAGAAGGACAGTGGCAGCAGATACATGGGAACACAACCACCTGGAAGTTCCCCTCCAAGCCTCACACAATCCTTACTTGGAAATATATCTCCATTGTTTCACTGTTGCTGGGTCAAAATCCTGGAACTTCCTCCCTAACAGCAATGTGGATGTACCTACACCACATGGACTGCAGCAGTTCAAGAAAGCATCCCACTACCACCTTCCTAAGGGCAAATAGGGACGGGCAATAAATAGCCAGCAATGACCACATCCCATAAATGAATAGAAAACAAATATCATCCTCTAAGAATTCAGCCCTGTTACTGGCTACAGCCTAAGTTGTGGCTATTCCAATAATTGCCAGCACTTTGTCCCCAAAGGGGTGAGGGTTGCAGCCAGCTTTTAGGATCTTTTAAGTGTCTACAGGTGTCTACAAGCATGTATGACTGTTTACAAATGCTTTAAAGTGCTTGCAGGTGTTTTTGAGTGCCAAGATATTTTTACAAGTTCCTTCTTTAAACTTTTAATTGTAATCCCCCCACCCCCCTCCAGCTTGATAATTGATTCTAGAATGTTCCCCACTACAGGCATCGGGCTTACTGGTCTATAATTCAAAGTTTTCTCTCTGCATCCCTTTTAAAATAATGGGCAGTTACATTAGCTGCCCTCCAATTTACAAGAACTATTCCAGAGTCTATAGAATCCTGGAAGATGACCACCAATGCATCCACTATTAATAGAGCCACTTCCTTAAGTACTCTGTGATGTAGATTCTCAGGCCCTGGGGATTTATCAGCCTTCAATCCCGTCAATTTCCACAACACCATTTCTCTACTAACATTGGTCTTCTTCAGTTCCTCCCTCTCACTAAACCTGTATTCCCCAACGTTTTTGGTGTCTGATTTGTGTTTCCTTTGTGAAGACAGAACCAAAGTATGTGTTTAGCTGCCCAGCCATTTCTTTGTCCCCGATTACACAGTCCCCTGTTTCTGACTGTAAGGGGCCTACATTTGTCTTCACCAATCATTTTCTCTTCACGTACCTATTAGAAACATTTACAGACAGTTTTTATGTTCCTTGCAAGCTTACTCTCATACTTCGTTGTTTTTCTTGGCCAATTTGTATGCTTCTTCCATGGATCGAATACTATCTCTAATTTCTCTTGTAAGCTATGGTTTGGCCATTTGTCCAATTTTACTTTTGTGCGAGACAGGAATAAACAATTGATGCAGTTCCCCCAGTGTTTGCCATTGCCTATCCACTGTCATCCCTTTAACTAACGTTTCTCCGTTGATCAAAGCCTCATTTTCACAGTAACTTCATTGAAGCCTACTCGTGACAATAAGCGATTTTCATTTTCATTTCCTTGTAGTTTTCTTTATTAAGATTCAGGTCCGAGTCTCAGGATCAACTACTTCTCTCTCCAGCTTGATGAAAAGTTTTTATCATATCAGGGGTGCTTGTTGGATTCAACAATTGTAGAGAGGGGTCCTTTAAAATATTAGCTAAAATATTCTGGAAATAGAATGATTCTTGAAAATTATTGAATTTTAAATATGAGTAAGTTATAAAATTGGCTAATCTTTCGAATACTGTCCATGACTGTCTCAAATGTTATGAATAATGTACTGCAAGTACACTTACTGATATGAAGGTACATTCAACAAGTTTGAAACAATCTCGTACCTGAGACCAGACGTGACGTAGGGAGTTTGAACATGGGACACGAGTTGTGGAAAGATAATTAATTTGGAGTAATTGATTAATGTCTAATTAACCTGTTAAGTGACTGACACTTTCCTGAATGAATCAAGGGGGTCTCAGCTGGGAATTAGAACCAATGAAACTAAGTAAGGGGCTAAACCCAGATAAGGATTCCCTTAAGAATCTGATCTGTTTGATTGATTAAAGAGAGGAACTTTAGCCGTCGGAGAATCCGTGAAACATTGGTAAAAATCACTTTTAAGGCCTTTTGTTGAAATTAATTTTAATTTTGTAAATCTGAAGTCACTTTTAGCTTCCACTCATTGGTATGTCAAGGACATTTCGAGGTATGCAGGAAAAAATCTTTCAAGTTAATTTTGTGTGAATGTACCAAAATGTGTTCTTAAAGAAATAATAATTGCTTTACATTCATTCAACCAGACTGAACCCCTATCTACGTGCGAGAGATAAGGGGAATCCTACAGCGCTCATCACAAGGGGTCTCACAAAACTTGCCAATGATTCTGTTCTCATTGCACAGTACCCAGTCTAGGATGGCCTGCTCTCTAGTTGGTTCCTCAACGTATTGGTCCAGAAATTCATCCCATATGCACTCCAGGAATTCTTTCTCTATGGTACTGTGGCTAATTTGATTTAGCCAATCTATAAGCAGATTTAAATCATCCATAATTACAGATGTTCCTTTATCGCATGCGTCTCTTATTTCCTGTTCAATGCCATTCCCAACATCACTACTGCAGTTTAGGGGTCTTTATACGGCACCCATTAATCCCTTTTTGCTCTTGGTGTTTCTCAGTTCTACCTATACAGATAATAAAATTGAAAGTATTGGCAAATTGATGTGGAGAAGTGTTTATAGAACATAGAACATAGAACAGTACAGCACAGAACAGGCCCTTCGGCCCTCAATGTTGTGCCGAGCCATGATCACCCTACTCAAACCCACGTATCCACCCTATACCCGTAACCCAACAACCCCCCCTTAACCTTACTTTTATTAGGACACTACGGGCAATTTAGCATGGCCAATCCACCTAACCTTGTGGAGTGGAGAAGGACATTTGTGAGAATTGTTGATTTATCATCTAAAATATTGGGCGGCCCAATAGCAGCAGTGGCACGGTAGTACAGTGGGTAGCACTGTTGCTTCACAACACCAGGGTCCCAGGTTCGATTCCCGGCTTGGGTCACTGTCTGTGCCGAATCTGCACTTTCTCTCCGTCTCTGTGTGTGTTTCCTCCCGCAAGTCCCAAAAGATGTGCTTGTTAGGTAATTTGGACATTTTGAATTCTCCCTCGGTGTACCTGAACAGGCACTGGAATGTGGCGACTAGGGGCTTTTTGCAGCAACTTCATTGCAGTGTTACTGTAAGCCTACTTGTGACAACAAAGATTTTTTATTTTTATTGCACAATACATAGTTTTTCCATTTTAAAGGGAAGGTTAAGTAACATTCTGATGATCCTAATGATTGATAAGTCTGGATGTGTAGATACTGAAGCAAGAAAAGTCAATGAATAGTAGTCACAGAACAGTTGCAGTATGATTTGTTCCAATCAAGATGCTTCAGTACAGAACAAATGGCAATCAAAATCATATGTTAATTCAAATTTGCAAGTGAAAGCATTAAATGGCTTTTGACCCCTTAAACAGTACACATTAGTTCAGGGTTTTTCAAAGTGTGGGTCGCCACCCGCAGATGGGTTGTGGGTGGGTGTCAGAAGGGTCGCGGAGTCCATGGCCAGTAGCAATTCTGTATTTTACAGGGACAAGCCACTCTCCTGTATGAACAACAATTTAACAAGCCATTGACTCAATATGAAGCTCAGAGGTAACACCACTAAAGGGTAACACTCCCGCGCATGCACCCTTGCATCAAGCTACCCAACAAACTCCAGACGTTTGCTCAGTGACCGCTGAGCTGCAGCTGCCACATGAGTGTTGCATTCAAAATCTGTTCTTGTCCCTCTCAATTAGCATAGCAACAATCCCCAGGTGTTAGCATTTTTGCTGGAGGCACAAAGGAATCTTTGATTAAAAGCCAGGTAGAAAGATCTTTCATTTCTTTCTTGCTGGATTTTGGGACCGAATATCAAATTCAATGGACGCGCATGATTTTTCACTCAATCACTGGTCACGGGTTTGCCTGACGGTCAGCAATTTATTCCGTCAATGGCAGTTTTTCTTTGAACGTGCTTCACTTGCAACACGTTGGAACAAAGCAACATTGCCACAGCATGTTTCCTTTTCGGTGCTTTGAGCTTTGTTCTATATAATTGGAAAGTCTTTTGAAAAGCAATTCCTAGTGAGCAATATAGACTGGTCATGCCGTGAGGGCACGGTGCGAACTCGGTGCATATTACTTCTCTTCATATTACTGGTGGGAAATGATGCAGATAGTGGTTTGTATTGGACAGATTGTTTTCAACAAGAAGGAGTGTGAAGCTGTTGTTGAGCCGCTTTGTGAAAACCGGAACATTGTAAAACTTAGACAGGTGCCTGATCCTGTCCTCACTCAATGCTGACATAAATTCAATGCACCAGGAGCTACTTCATCGTAATTATGAACAGGAAATCTAGATGATTTTCCTTCCCACCCTTTCCTGGGGCAAGAAAGCTTTAGTGTCCAAAACACTGACTTGACTCGGTCCATAGACTGGGAAAGCGAATGTGGCGTGGGTCCTGAAGGTTGGCCATTGTGAGTAATGCTGGTCGGCCAGTTAGCCAAAGTGCGTCCCGGGAAAAAAAGTTTGAAAAACACTGTATTTGGTATCGCCAACCTAAGCAAACCTTTTCGCCCAGGACCCATGCTTACCAACCTTTGGGACCCACACCAGCCAAACTTTGCGACCCACAACACCCGAACTTCGCGACCCACACCATCCGAACTTCATGACCCACCATTTTCACTGACCTTTAATGATATAGGTGAGTCTACTTGGTCCTCATGATCTCACTTGCTCAGTTATTCAATGTTATATTTCTGCAAGGACTTCAGCTGATGATTTAAGATCTCACTGCATCCATTGAAAAAAATCAAGAGGTTTGTCCGCGAACTCGCCATGCTTAATCTCACAATGGCTTTGATGTTTTGAGGGTTTTAATTTTTAATTTGCATATAACACACATAAACTTTGCATCCTGATTTGCATTGGCACAATTAATAAACCCATAACTCAAGAAATCATCTTTATTCTGTTTTGTTCCTGATTTCAGCTTCTTCTTCATGGATTGTTTACCAGAGACCCTGGAGCTCACACCAGCACTGCTGGCAGCTACAAAATGCAGGAATCTCTTTCACACCCAGAGCATGTGATGTCAGTGTACTGGACGGGTGACTTGCTCTCTGCTGCCAGTCTGCAGCGAAGACTCCATCGACTTTTAAAAAAGAATCTGCTCCTGGGTCAGCGCGCTGATGTCGGAGAAGGTGGTCTGCCCCACTGGGCTCTGGGCCTGCGCACTGCTGAGGGGGCACACATGGGCAGGACGGCCTGCATTCTGAAAGGTGGTCATGACTGGCATTTTTAAAAGCTGGTTGCGGCTGTTGGGCATTTCTTCCTGTGATCCGGAACGCTGCGACCGATGGCCTCACGATCTTCCAGACACATACCTACAACCCACCTGCGGGTCACGACCCTGACTTTGATGATGACTGAGTAAGTTTTCTGAGATTTAAATGAAAGATGGAATTTTTCTGTTCAAAATAGATAAAACAGAATCCTGATCCTCAAATTCTTTTGGGGTTCAAAGATATTGAGACAGTATAAAAAGTCTAAAACAAAATAGTAGGGATATCATTAAATGATCTTCATTTGAAGACACTCATGTAGTTGGCTCCATAGCTCAGTGGTTAGAGTGCTGGTCTTGTAAGCCAGTGGTTGTAAGTTCAATTCTCACTGAAGCCTGTTGTTAAAATTTAGCTGATGGTCGCAAGTTAGATGATGAAGTGGGGGAGGGTGAAGAGAGACTGGTAAGGGATACAGACAGGTTAGAAAAGTGAGCAACAAGATGGTTGTAAAGCAAAAAGATATTTTAGGGAGGTTTTGTGGCACAGTGATTATCACTGCTGCCTCACAGTGCCAGGGACCCAGGTTCAACTCTGGCTTTGGGGTCTCTGTATGGAGTTTGCATGTTCTCCTTGTGGCTTGTTTTTTCCGGGTGTTCCAGTTTCCTCCCACAGTCCAAAAATGTGCGGATCTGATGGATTTGTCATGCTAAATTTCCCCTTGGAGTCCAAAGATGTGCATGTTAAGCGGTGTTACAGGGATAGGGTGGGGGAGTGGCCCTGTGGTCTTTCACAGGGTCAGTGCAGACTTGATAGGCTGAATGGCCTCCTTCTGCACTGGAGAGATTCTATGGTTCCATGTCCTGTTTGAACAAACGTTAAAAGCGTCATTGCATAATGATGTAGCAGATGTTAAGTCGAACAGTCACAGGGGTCCAATCAATTTTTATGTCTTAAAACCAATATTGGTTCAGATGAAACAACGGGAGTGACGAATTTAATTAAGAATATGACATATGAGATAATTAACAACCAAAATATCATATTGTCTAATGGTTCAGCTTTGGTACCGCACTCAGAATAAGTGACGAGGAATTGTAAAGTGCTAAGGGCACCGGAACTTGCAAACTATTAAAAGTTGCTGAGGGATGAAACTGTTTCTTGACTGAAAATAAATGACTGAAAGGGAATATGATTCAAATTTTAAATTCATCAATGGAATTAAGGGTGGCTAGATTTGGAGATGCTTTATTCTCAAGCGTGAAGAAGAGTATTTTAGCTCATGGTGGCACATTCTGTTCCTAAGACGATGCTAAAGTGCAATGCAGTTGACCTCTCCCTTTGTCACACTGGGGACCTCACAGCTGATCAAGTCAGATTCCATACAGAATATCTATTAGTCATTCACCAATCATTGCTTCTCAGTAGATACATACAAACTGCCGGTGGCTCTCTAAAGAAAACCATAAGAGAATATGATATGTTGGTTGTTAATTATCTAATTTGTCATATTCTTAATTAAATTCATCACCCCCATTGTTTCTTTAAATGATAAGATGTTCTCCACGTCTCCATTTATCAGGACCTTTCCTCTTTGTTTCATTTACTGATCAGTTTCTACAATGGTGTTATTTGTTTGGTCTGATCATGGTATTAGTTTTCCCTCTCTTATGTGCTAAATCTCGGCCCCTGTGGCTACTCATTACTTTTCATTTCCTTCGCTCCAGTGGCCCCCTCCCACATATAAATCCAAGGTACACGCTTTGTGATCTAACACCATTTGGGACATTCTTTACAGCACCCAATTCATGAGTTGCCATTTACAGCCCCATTGTGATGGGGGCAGGGCTGTAAAATGCAGCGAGATGTTCAAAATGCCATTGACTTCGGAGGGAATGAAGGATTTGTCAGAGAGAAGGGACCATAAAATTCTGTGTATAGTCTTTTTTGGCAATGTTACCAACCATCAATGTCATATCTAGTACAATTGTTTCATTTTACATCACACTTCAGGATATCCCAACTGGTACGTCGGCTGGGCGACCAAGCCCTTTGTTGCTGCCATTGTTAGCTTGGGGCAGGTGCATCTTTCCACTCAACGGGTTGGGTTGGGTTGTGCAACTATCATCATTACTATGGGCAGCATAGTGGCTCAGTGGTTAGCACAGATGCCTCCACCAGGGGCCTGGGTTCAATTTTGGCCTTGGGTGACTGTCTGTGTGGAGTTTGCACATTCTCCCCGTGTCTGGGTGGGTTTCCTCTGGGTGCTCCGGTTTCCTCCCACAATCCAACGATGTTACGGGGATGGGACGGGGAAGTGGGACTATGTCGGGTACTCTTTCAGAGGGTCAGTACAGGCTCAATTGCCCGAATAGCCTCCTTCTGTACAGTAGAAATTTTATTATAGCCATTACTGTGACAGCTATCATCTCCAGGTCATTCCCTTTTCTATCCTGCCTTACCCTGAAATCAAGAGAGCACTTTTACCTATCAGTTACATTTCTGGTACAATGTACAATCCAAAGTACTGGTTGGTTGATAGGGTGCCACCTTGTAACCTTCATGGATACCGGATTGGTATATGATTGTACTTTGAATGGATATCAGAATACTTTTGCAACAAAATCAGAATGATAATGTGATTTGTAACAAAGTCAGAATGGTAATGTAAGAGAATAAGTTTGAACGAGTTCTCAATGGGCAGATTTCTCCTTCCCGTCGTGCCAGAATTCTGGTTCAGCATGCCATCGGGATGGTCCGTTTTGCCGGCTGGTTAATGGGGTTTCCCATTGTGGGGCAGCCCCACTGTGTCAGGAAACCACTGGGCTGTTGACAAAACGGAGCATTCCCGAAGGCGGAGAATTCAGCCCAATGTCTTTTCCCCACAGTGATGCTAACAACAATGGAGAAGGAAACATTTCAGGACCGAGAACATTGTGCAGTGAAGATAGTGTCATGTGAGAGTACCTTTAAGAAGTGGGTATTTTTTATAGAATAGCTGTAGTGGGTGTACCTTTAAGAAATGGGTGTTTATTACTGCAGTGATGTCAGAGTGTGGGTGGAACTGGGCTGTCTGTCTGCTTTTACTTTCACTTTGGGCTTGCAGCAACAGGGTATGTTTAGTTTAGTTTTAGTTTTGGAGAAACTGCAGTCACAGCAAGATATGTATGAACCTCTGCAAGCTTATGAATGTCCATTTGGTGATTTCAAAGTGGTAACTGTTCTCAGTAGTGAAGTTAAACCTGATGTCTTTCTGTACAAAGGTTTCTTTTTGTCTTATGGATGTTGCAAGGAAAGATTAAGAGTTACTTATAGCGTACTGCGGGCGCGATTCTCCGCCAATACGGAGAGTCGTAAAGGCAGCCGTGAAACTGGCCGTGTTTCACGGCAGACTCCACGCCCCTCCCGGGACCCGATTCTCCCCCCCGGGCGGGGCTAGCAGCGCGGCCCCGTGAAGCACGGCATCGCGGGCTTAGCGACCGTTGCTAAGCCCGTGCGCCAAGCATCACGGCAGCAGATGCGCACGATGACGTCAGCTGCGCATGCGCGGGTTGGACGGCTCCAACCCACGCATGCGCAGATGACGTCATCACGCAGATGCGTCAAATCCGCGCATGCGCGGGCCGTCATGCCCCTCAGCCGCACCACGGACTGATCCTGCGGGGCGGCGGAGGAACAAATAGTGCGCGGGTATCGGACCCGCTGCCCGCGATCGGTGCCCACTGATCACAGGCCCATGCCACCCTTGGCACGGCCGTGGTGCGGCCGTGCCAATCGGTGCCATGGTTGTCCGGGACGGCACTTTGCGGCTGTTATCACGAACGGTGAGAGCAGGTGTGTTTGCGATCGTGAAAACGGCCGTAAAGGCCTGGGAACTCTGCCCATCGGCCTGGGGAGAATCGCTGTTCGCCGTAAAAAACGGCGAACAGCGATTCGTGTCGTGGGGCGGCCGTGGGGGGGGGGGGGGGGGGGGGGGAGGGGGGGGGAGAATAGCGGGAGGGCGGGAAAAATGTCGGGAAGGCCCTCCCGCTATTCTCCGACCCATCGTGGGCAGCGGAGAATCGCGCCCTGTATTCTTTGGGGGATTTATTGGTGTTGATAGTTATTAAGATGTTTACTGTGGGTTTATAAAGTGTTAACTGATTTCAGAAATAAATATTGTTTTAACTTAAAAGTACTTTGGCTCTCTGGTGCACCACACCTGTACAGTAGGCCCATGTTATCCCCATTACCACAATCTATTAAATGTTGTGGGTCAGGTGAACTCCATGATACACTTTGGGGTTCGCTAAACCCTGGCCCATCACAATAGAACCATATAGATTATTACATAAATAAGCAAGCAAATGTTAAGCTTGAAGAACTGTTAAGATTGTTTGGCTTTTGAAACTGTTGTAGGGAAAATCCCTTGTGCCAGTGCATTCAAGAGGTCGAGTCTCAAGGCAAGGTTCAAAGCGTTTTTACTGTATTGTACAAGTTCTGAAGTCCTTCAGGGAGACCCACGCAGCCAGTTCCTAACAGTAGCTTGACCACGGTGATCTCCCCGATATGCAGACGAGGTTCAATATTTATAGAGAGTACAAGCATTTGCAAGGTTTTGGCGGGCTTTTGCCGTTTTACATTTGAATAGTACAGATAAATAGTACAGATACATGATTTCTCGGGCTTCCTGACTCTGACGTCAATGTCTAGTAATCTGCTTGGTTTTAATAGGTGTTCCCTTGACTTACAATGGGGTCCCATTATCTCAATGCTGTACCTTGATTAGGTGTTTAGTGTGGTTCCTGGGTTAACCTGGGAATCTATTGTGTCAGCCTTCTCTTTGATAGGATTTGTGTCTGTGTGTAAAACTAATCTAATCAATATATTTAATCCTTAGGTTTCTTTTGCCTGCCTGAGTCATTTTGGTTTTACAACATTTCATTTCATAACATTTCATTTTATAAGTCTTAGTTTTAATCAAAATATATACATATCTGCCCCACTGTCAGGGTCTTGACTCGCAGATATCCCGATCTTCTGGCCATGGTGCCGTTTTAAGATGCAGCTTCGTGCTGTTGCTAGGCAGATTATAGATTCTCCATTTCGTTCGAAAAAGGTTTCTCAGCTGTGCAAAAATGGGATTCAAATGAATACCCATCCCTTTACATCATAAATAGTGCCAATCAGTCCAATAAATGAAAAATGCTTTAATGATGTAAATATTAATACGAATCCAATATAGCCTTAAAAAATGTCCTACTTCAGTCCCTCCTCTCGTCCAGGGGGTCCCATTCATGGCTGACCCCCCATGGATGATGTTCAGAGGTAAAGGGACCTGTATAGATGTCGTCCTTGCTGTTGTTCCTCTTCTCCCATGGTGTGGTATAGTTCTTGCATCTGGATGCTGGCAGTGGCTTTTAAAGCAGACCAAGCAGGCCAGCAGCACGGTTCGATTCCCGTACCAGCCTCCCCGGACAGGCGCCGGAATGTGGCGACTAGGGGCTTTTCACAGTAACTTCATTGAAGCCTACTCGTGACAATAAGCGATTTTCATTTCATTCATTTTCACATGGGTGGAATCCATGTGGAGGCCTTCGTGGTGAGAGTTTCGGCCGTGGATCAGCATATCCAAGACTTGGGGCACTCTGTACAGGCAGTGGCCAAGGCCCAGAACATGGCTGCCCTCTCACAGTGGAGGGTGAGGGTGGCGTGGGGGTGGTGTGCTTTATTCACGCTCAACTATTTTTTTTTGTCAACCATCCTGCTGGTCCCTGTATTTTGAGGATTGTAAATATTTATGGTACTAACAGGTATCTTGGAGTCCTCATTAATCATTTTGTCATTTCTTAATAAGTGCTGTGTGGTGTTGTATTAATTGCCATTAAGCACGTACGCAACATAGTTAAATTAGCTGGGATTCCTGAACAAACATTTTTGGTATTATTTTCAAAGTCTGGTTCTCTTTACATAGAACATAGAACAGTACAGCACAGAACAGGCCCTTCGGCCCTCGATATTGTGCCGAACAATGATCACCCTACTTAAACCCACGTAACCCGTATACCCATAACCCAACAATCCCCCCATTAACCTTACACTACGGGAAATTTAGCATGGCCAATCCACCTAACCCGCACATCTTTGGACTGTGGGAGGAAACCGGAGCACCCGGAGGAAACCCACGCACACACGGGGAGGACGTGCAGACTCCACACAGACAGTGACCCAGCTGGGAATCGAACCTGGGACCCTGGAGCTGTGAAGCATTGATGCTAACCACCATGCTACCGTGAGGCCCCATTTCTTTCTCCACTAATCCTAAAGATTGCGATTGATGGGTCCTGTGTAATTTTTGAATTACATGGATTTCTGTACATTTTTATAGGAGTGCCCAGTAAAATATTTCCTGTCGTCATGCCGATATTACTTTTAAAATAAGCAAGCCTCCATCAGTATTGTAAAATTGTCAATGTTATCTAAACAGTACTGATACCCTGCCCCAGATTTAGGAAAGGGGCCAATAAAGTTAACTTGGATCCGTGCACAGAGACAGTGGCAGTGCAGATTTCAGAAAAGCTGTTTTTTAATATGTGTAAAAGAGTAATTTTGCAAACATGCTTGGAAAGGGGAGCAATATCCATATCAGTTTCCCAAGTACATGGGTAATCTTATCAAGGGCAGCAGAGACAGAGCAATGCCTCCTATATAGTGAGAGTGGAAGAGGTGGAAAATTTCACTCATCCATTCTGGTGTGACAGAGACCAGGGCCTGGATTTTCCATTGTGAGTCCGCCCTGCTCCCACTGTTATTGAGGACGGAGAACTTGGTGCTCAGCCAAATGTCCCATTCATTGCAGTGGGACTGGAGAATCCCGCTGCCATGAACGGATGGAGAATCCCACCCTGGAAGGAGATTTTTCTCACCATTAAACCTCCAAACAGGTGGACTGGTTTGGGTTGAAGAGATTCCTTCTGTCTCCTTGGTTGGGGCTGGAAGGTGGAAACTTTTTTCATGCCATGCCTTGTCTATTTCATATGGGTTCCCATCGCTGAGGATAATTTACGATTAATTGGTTGGTGGCGGTGGGCACAATACTCATTGTTGTGTTGGCAAGTATCTCCCGAAGGACATCATCCGGTGCTGCAGTCTTCACTTGTCTTATCATTGAGTGGGTTTTCTTTGGATTAGGGAATGCTCTTTGGGCATGGGATAATGCAATGATCAAGAGCCAAGAATATGTACTGCATTAGGCTGGCATGCTCTAACACTTCGTCATACATAGAAGAAAACTTGTACAAAGAGTATAAAGGCAGCATTATTACCATGTTGACTGTATACACACTGCTGACCAGGCATTCCAAGTGTTCTTATTTATTTCTACTATCTTAACATGTAGTGTTTCCAATTATGTATATTTAGCTGTGTGAGGCATTGACGTAAAGGAAACAATCCTGTGCAGAAGTGAATCATAAACCCTGTGTGAAATTGGATGTTAATATATGATAAGTTGTCAATGTAAATATTCATTGCCCTGTGTGTTTCTATAAAATAAACTATGTGTAGGATGTGAAATTGGGGTATCAGGTAGTGGTTATGTGTATCGCTCCCTAATTACAGCTGCTAGGCTGGTAACAAGGTTGTCCTTTTTTGGGGTGATGTCAAAATATTAACCTTCCAATAACCAAGTCCAGTGGCTGTGTCTTGCTGCTGAGGCTCCCCTGCCCACCACAGCTCTGCCAGTTGCATTAACATTTCGAAGGGGTAAGTGGTGAGGGGAAGACTGTCTCCTGAAGCCCAATGATAAGGTTGAAGCACTTTCATGCTTAGAATGTGGATAGTCAACGATACTCACATGCATTGTGCATTTTCTCCGTGTTTGTGAGGGTATGTGAAGCAAAAGCAATTGGTCCGGCATAGGGCAGAAGCATTTTGGCTCCAGTCATAAGGTGCAAATATTCTGAGGATTCAGAGGAAATGAAGCAGTTAACCTGCCCAACTGCCACTTTCATTTTTGCATTGCCCTGCTCTGATTTTTAAATCTTTTTCTTTCTTCATCTGATCATTGGGGCCTCTCTGCCTTTAGGAGATCATATTGTGCTTTTGCAGCTTTCACAAACTTTGGGTCATATGATATTTGATCGCCTGCGAAAGAGGTTTCAAAGAGGTTTGTGTGATGTTAGCCAAGGAGGTTTACGGATGGGGTCCGTGTTATAAGGTTTATGGATGGCGTCCGTAAATATTAACGCTGCCTGTAGGAGCTGGGCCTCTTCTGGATCAACTTCTAGTCCTGCTGGATGCAGCAGATTCTCAAAAATTAACAGTCAACCTCGCACAGGGGCTTCTGGTTAACTTCTGCACAGCAACAGTTTCAGCAGCCATTTCTGTGGCTAAAGATTAATCATCCTCATATGAGGGCACTGGGATACTCCAATACCAGCTTGACATACTCAAGTGGTGAATGACTCATTGTGCAGCGTGATTCGTGACAACAGAGCAGGTGCCCCACAGACAAGGGGTGGGATTTCCCAACCCTTCCTGCTGGTGGGATCTTATCGACCCGTACCCCCCCCCCCCTCCCCCTGACTCCCAGCAGGTTCCCCAGTGGTGGGCGTGGCAAGCCATGTGAAATACTGTAGACGTTGGCGGGATCAGAAAGTCCTGCTGCCGGCCAGTGGTGAGCTGCCTTCACCATCGATAAATACGCTGAAGGGGATACAGAAAATCTGGCCCTCGAGGCGAGCACAACTTCTGATAGCCAATGGTCAGAGGCCATTGTGCCCCAGGTTTGACCACAAGCCAAATTGGTGAATTTGTGGTAAATGTTCCTTTCCTTGTTGGAGCCCCACCAGAGGATATCCGCCAAAGTCATCTCCGGCAACTCGGAGTCAGACTCAGCAGTCTGTCTCCAGCTTGGCTGTGGATGCCAAGTCTACATCAAGGCATGGTGGGTAAAAAGAAAACTTAATAATTTATTGAGGTACAATAGTTATTCTGGTGTTTAACCACTTTACCGTTCTTCATGGGTGTTTTTCACATTATCTTTGTATCACTTCATTCATGTGTGAACAATGTTCATTTATTGGGACTGACTTACTCAGAGGACACCGTGTGTTGGTCACGGTTGTCAATCACTGCAGCCTGAAGCGGATGGAGGGATATCTTGTGCAGACAATTGTGGGTTGTTTGTGTTCAGTCTTTATTGGATGTTCATACGAGTGGCAAGATTTGTACTCTCCACGTTGTGGAACATTGCTGAAAATGCAGCATCTGGTGGCCATCCCATGTCTGCCATGACAAGGGGAGTGAGTGGCCAAGGGTGCCATGACAGTTGAACTGTTGTAGGTTTCTTGATAGCTGTCATGGTGGCACAGGCCCAGAAACATTGGTCATGTAACTTCTATGACTTATGTTCAAGTGTGGGGCTCCCTTCTTGCTGGCAAAGGACATGCGTTTGGAGATAGGCTGAGGTGAATGACCGGCTTTAACAGGCGATGTCATGCTCGTTATGGTGGGTGCCTCATTCCTGCGCAAATCAATTAAAGATGTTGCCGGGGAAGCCCTGGCACATCTCTCCATGGCACTGGCATCTCAGAAAGGTGCCGTGACATTACTGGCCTTTTTGTTAGATTCAGTGCCTTCTCCCACTGTGGTGGCATGTAGCTCCTCCATGACATCACTTGCCAAATCCTCTCCTTACTGTAGTGAAACATTGCGCAGATCATGATAATCCTGGATACCCTTTGTAATGATCCAGTTTCAGGCAGCACAAACTCACTTTTGGCAAGCTAATGATCTTCTCGAGGTAGCCCTGGTTGAACCATTGTATCACTCTTCGTGAGGCTATGGAAAAAGTACATTGGTGTTCGGAGCCACATGCTCAAGAGATAGCCTTTGTGACCTAGCATCCAACCTTGCACTTGGGCAGGGTCCTCAGATAGCTCTGTGTACTGAGCATGGTGTAAGATATAGGAGCCTTGAGAGGTTCTTAGGAAACAAGCTCACACCTGGTTGATATTTGTTCTGTGCTTGCAGACTAGTTAAACGTTAAGATAATGAAACTCCTTGTGAAATAGATCTGGCATTTCCAGGTTGGTCATAGAGGCCACATGAATGGAGTCAATGACCTTTTGCAGTTGTGGGAACTGTGATGGCCCCAAACCTACTGTTCTTGCTCCCTGACTATCAGCATTAGTGGTAAACTCAATAAAATAGTTTGCTTTTCTGAACAAGGTATGAGTCACATTCCTGATGTATCAGTGTGTTGCAGCCTGGGTTATGCCACATTTGTCCTGTGTGGATCACTGAATGAGTCAGTGGCATGGAAAGTCCGTGTCACAATCAGCGTGAGGACAACTGGCGTCGGGTTCCTTTCCACTCCACAAAGTTACAGGTCTTGTTGAAGGCGTGGACACAGGATGTTGGTTGCGTCCTTGGGTAACTCAACCTTTCCTTGCATTGGCTGTTGGACATTTGAAGATAGTTGGTTTGCATTCTGAATATATGCTGACACCCCAATGCCAGTTAACAATGCCAAAGCTCCTAGTTCCCTGTTTACCCACCAGCCTCCCCTTCTGATTGGAAGATTGAAAATGAAATGAAAATTGCCTATTGTCACAAGTAGGCTTCAAATGAAGTTACTGTGAAAAGCCCCTGGTCACCACATTCCAGTGCCTGTTCGGGGAGGCTGGGACAGGAATTGAACTTGCGCTGCTGGCTTGCCTTGGTCTGCTTTAAAAGCCAGCTATTTAGCCCTGCACTAAACCAGCCCCTGATTTAGGGTTCTGAAGTATAAAACCTTTCTACTTTAAAATACTCTAAGGTCCGAAATTTTAATTTCTAACACTAGGGTTCTCAGTTGTGCTTGACCTACGAGGTATGAATATTTATGACAGCTTTGTCAAAGGATCATCTGGACTCGAAATGTTAGCTCTATTCTCTTCCTACAGATGCTGTCAGACATGCTGATATTTTCCAGCATTTTCTCATTGGTGACGAATATTTATAAGTCAAGTCAAATGAATTAAGCAGGATTTTAGAAATACTAAACAAGAAGCGGTGAAGACAACATAGAAGTGCCTCATCTCTCACTCATGGTGTTATTAGCACAGCCAATGCCTCGCTCTCTCTCTTCTTTGTCTTTGAAGTGATATTGAACTGTGTCCAGAAGAGTCATACTCCAGACATCGTGGCAACACCGTGCCAGAGAGAATTACAATTTCTCAACTTTTATTCCCGTCCATCATTCCTCCCTCCTTTTTTGTAGATGATCCAAATTCATTCCTCCTATTGGGCCCAAGGATGAAAATACTCTTGTGTCACCCCACCTTTGCTTTATGGGTCATAAACTCCAGGAATTTACATTCTATCACAAACCAACACACATCTTCTTCCAGATATAGATAAGCCATAAATAAAGTCACATTCTCTTGTCAACACAGCTTAACCCAAGCCCCACACTAACGCTTTTAATATAAACAGTTAAGACTGCTTCCTATCATGATATCAGAGAATAAGGCTTCCCCACTGCTACAGATCAATTACAGTAATGCATGGTTTGTTTAATGGTTCCGTTAATGGCTAATGAGCATTTTTTGGGCTGGAGGCAGGTTTGTAGTGGTGTTCCCCTGGAGTCAGTATTGGGACCCTTGCTTTGCCTGATATACATTAATGATCGAGATCCTGGTGTGCAGGGGATAATTTCAAAGTGTGCAGATTGCACAAACCTTGTCAATATTGTAAACTGTGAAGTAGACAATATAGAACTTTAAAAGTTGGTGGAGTGGGCAGATAGGGGACAGATGAAGTTGAATGCGGAGAAGTATGAGGCGATGCATTTTGTTAGGAAGAACATGGAGAGGCAATATAAAATAAAGGGTAAGATTCTCAAAGGGTTCCAGGAACAGAGAGACCTGAGTGTATATATGCATAGATCATTGAAGGTGGTAGGATAGGTGGAGAGAGCAGTTTTATTTTATTTTAGAAATTTAGAGGACCTAATAATTTTTTTCCAATTAAACGGCAATTTAGCATGGCCAGTCCACCTACCATGCACATCTTTGGGTTGTGAGGGTGAAACACTCACAGACATGAGGAGAATGTGCAAACTCCAGACGGACAGTGACTCAGGGCAGGGATCGAACCTGGGTCCTCAGCACCATAGGCAACAGTGCTAACCACTGTGCCACCGTGCCGCCCAGGAGAGGGCAGTTAATGAAGCATATAGTATCCTGGGCTTTATTTATAGGGGCATAGAGTGCAAGTTATGTTGATCCTCCACAAGACGTTAGTTCGAGCTCAACTTGAATACTTTGTGCAGATCTGGGCGGCACACAATAGAAAGGATGTGAACGAATTGGAGAGAGAGCAGAAGAGGTTTATGAGAATGATTCCAGGGATGAGAAACTTCAGTTATGAGAATAGATTCGAGCGGTTAGGACTGTTTTCCTTGGAGAGAAAAAAGGCTAAGAGGAGATTTGATACCGATGTTCAAAATCATGAGGGGGCTGGACAGAGTAGATAGGGAGAAACTGTTCTCGCTCCTAAAAGAATCAAAAATGAGAAAGCACAGGTTTAAAGTGATTTACAAAAGAAGCATTTACTCAGCAATAACCTGCTCACAGGTGCTTAGTTTGGTATCCGCCAAGCGGTCCCCCTCTAAGTCACTCACCACCTGACTTGGAAATATATCGCTGTTCCTTCACTGACCCTGGACAACATCCTGGAACTCCCTGCCTAACAGCACTGTGGGTGTACTGGGATACAGCGTTTCAAAAAAGCAGATCACCAGCACCTTCTGAAGGGCAACTAGGGATGGGAAATAAATGCTGGCCTCACCAGCAATGTCCACATCCCATAAATTAATTCAAATATGTATCTTTATATATATATATATATATATATCAGGCCTTGGTGAGACCACATCTGGAATATTGTGTGCAATTTTGGTCGCTTTATCTGAGGGATGTTCTCACTATGGAGGGGAGTAAGAGAAGCTTTACCAGACTAATTCCTGGGATGGCAGGACTGGCGTATGAGGAGATACTGAATTGGTTAGGATTGTATTTGCTGGAGTTCAGAAGGAAGTGCTGAGGGTTTTGATCAAGGCTGGTATAATCGGTACAGGCTTGGACGGCTGTAGGGCCTGTTCCTGCGCTGTATTGTTCTTTGTTCTTTGAATGAGGGGGGAATCTCATAGAAACCTATAAAGTTTTGACAGCACTAGACAGGGGAGATGCAGGAAGGCTGTTCCAAGTGGTGGGGGTGTCGAGAACCAGGGCTCACAGTCTGAGGATATGGGACAGACCATTTAGGGTAGAGATGAGGAGAAATGTCTGCATGCAGGAGGGGTCAGCCTGTGAAATTCATTAATCCAAAAAGTAGATTGAGGTCAAAACATTTTTCATGAAGCAGTCATATATCACACTTGGGTTGAAGGGGATCAAAGGATATGGGGAGAAGGCGGGATCAAGCTACTGAGTTGGACGATTAGTGATGATCATAATGAATTGCAGAGCAGGCTCTAAGTGACAAAGGCCTCCTTCTGCTCCTGTGTGAAACATCCAGATTGTTTCCTGTTCCCCATTCCCAGCGCCCCCCATTAAATTCTACTCATTGTTCATCCTCACAATTCCCTGACCTATTTGCCGTCACCTAGATTTCGATTTTCTGCATTTGAGGACAGCTTTTGTGAAGTGTCTGTCAACGTGACCTGCCAATCTTTCAAACCGTCCTGTTTACTGGCTAGTTCTTCTCCCAGACCATTATTTCTTGTCCATTGACTGCAGCTCTAACGAACCGAGTGGCCATCATTTCTCACTGGCACTATTTAATCCATTAATTTAGCTTGAAAAATATCATATATGATTTCTCAATCTTTGTCCTAGCACAACTGTTTATTCTTCCCTGACCTTTGTCCATTCTGGTTCCCTAATCTATTGTCATGTGAGAGTACCTTTAAGAAATGGGTGCTTTTTATGGAATAACTATGGTGGGTTTACCTTTAAGAAATGTGTGTTTATTACTGCAGTGATGTCCGAGTGTGGGTGGAGCTGGGCTGTCTGCCAGCTTTTAGTTTCACTTTGAGAAAAGCTTGGGTGTATCTGTTTTTTCAGTTTCGTTTTCAGAGAGAAGAGCTGCAGTGAAAGCCAGCAGCTGAGCATGGATCTCTATACACGCACGGATCCGACTTGCCAAATACTGCCCCCCTGGCCAACCCCCACCAGTCCCCACAGCCCTCACGGAAGCCCCCTGGCCAGCAGCATGGCTCCCGGCTGACTTTGGCGGTGCTGGACACAGAACACGGCGGCCAAGCCGGGTTCCCGACCACTCACATCACACGTTCCCCTCGCGGTCGGGAACATAGTCCATCGATGGCGGAGCATGTCGGGAGGGTCCTCAGGTGACGCACCAATGCCGTTCCAACGGCGTGTGGAACGCAATCCGATGAAGCCATTTTAGAGTGGGGGAGAATTGAAAACCGTGTGGCCCCCCTCCCTTCCCCACCCCCAGTTTTGGACATTGGGAGGGATTCTCTGCCCAAACGCCAATTACGATATCGGTATTGGGCAACGGAGAATCCAGCCCTAAGTGTTGAAGGCGACGCCGAATTTGTGGACTTTGACGACAGCAAAAGTGGCGCCAAACCTGGACTGATTCAGCAACTGTGGAGGGGTTAGCACTGGTGTCATGCGGAACACAATCGATTCCACTGAAAAACGGTACAGGCTTCGCCGAGTGTGTGAGTGACACTCGGGAGGCTGACAAGATGCTGCCGCATACACATATCACAATTCCGACACACACTCATCCCAGCCAACAAGGTGGCACTGGTTGCACTGGAGCATGCCCATGTTGCTGATGGGTTGGCTGGGGCCAGAGGGCACCTAGAGGGGTGGCCTGGGGGACACCTATATGACCCGTGTTCACAGTGGTCTGTTAGCAGCCTGTACAGCTATGTGGCTGCCTTGCCGGCTGCGGCAATGGTGTTCCATGCCCGTCCATCGCGACCCCACAGCCCACCCCCATTACTCCCCCCAGCCCTGGCAGAAACCCCTCTGGACAGCGGAGCAACTGTCAGCAAACTATGGCCATGTTGGATGCTTTCCCTAACCCCCTCTCTCCCTCTGCAGCCATGACGGCGGTTGCACGATTTTTAAAAGCACAAGTGAACTGCGTCGTCAGGAACACGGCCCTTCAGAGGCGGCGTATCAAGGAGACGCTGGAGAATATCGGGCCTGCTAATGGCATGTAAATGGTGCTTACTATACGTGTGTTTCAGACTGCATTGATACCACTGTCAAGGTGACGAAGAATAGCGATTTGGCGTCAAATCAGCACCGGCCATGATTTTAGCGTTGGACCCTGTTCTTAGCCCAATCGCGTTTCGCGATCTCGGCGCCAGCCAATGGAGAATCCATAGTTTTAACTGGTCATTTTCTGAGTCAATAGATTGATTGGCAGTCATTAATAATTACCGTGTGGGTAAAACTGTACTTGTGTTATGAATTATATCCCTCTCTGTGGTGAGTTTAATAAGTAATTAATATGTAAATGTAGCGCTTCATGACACTCATGAGTATGAAATGTTGTTTTTGCAAAGGTAACAGTATAGTGACACAAATCAGCCAAAGATTTGCAATTCATGATGTAGATCTTCCTGAGCACAGCCTTTCTTTGCAAAGACTGGGGAAATATTATTTTTCATTAAGTGTGCTCCACGCATTACAGGAGTGCAGGCTGTGTTCTCGGGAAACTAGGATCCAAGATTGAATTTAACTGGGTCGAGGGAATGTGCACATAAAATTGTTAAATTATTTTGGATTTCCACCTTCAGGTAGTATCCTTCTCTTTCTGCCACTTTTGGTTTTGCACTGCATCTGTTGTTGAAATTATTAGAGAAAAAAAGAGAATAAATACAAAGAGCGTGGGCTGGATTCTCCATCCCGGGATGGCCGGATTGTGTTCCCCGATGGATGAAGAATCGGGCGTCAAGGCTCCGGCCATCCAAGCGCAACTGGAAGCCACCCCCCCTCAACCTCCCCACAATTTACTGCCTGCCCAAACTCCCCCCCGTACCAAATCCACCCTCCTCCCCAGGGAACCCTGTAATAGGGAGACCCTGCCACAGGGACCCCTGTAATAGGGAGACTCCCAATATTTAATTCAAATGTGTCGCCAAGGACCTCTTGTAAAATATACACTCCACTGGCTGAAGCCAAGTCTAGCAGAAAGGAAGATGGTCACGTTTGTTGGAAGCCAATCGCCTCAGCCTCAGAACATTTCTACAGGAGACACTCAAAGCATTTTCCTAGGCTTAATCATCTTCAGTTGCTTCATCTCCACAATGAGCTTAAAAGTAGCTATGTTTGTTAATGATTACACATTGTTCAACCCCATCTGCAACCCCTCCGTTTATGAAGCAGTCTGTGCCCACGTATAGCCACATATTGATAACACTGATAAGTGGCAAGTCATGTTTTTGCCATTTATGTGCCAGGCAGAAGTAATCTCCAACAAGTGAGTCTAACCAAGGCCCCTTGATATTAAATGGCATTCCAATTGCTGAATTCCACCACCATCAACATTGGCCATTAATTGAAACAGCCACAAAAATCACATGATGACAAAAACAGGCCAGTGTTGGGCATTTTGTAGTATGTGACTCGCCATTTGACGTCCTAAACCTTTTTCGCCATCTACAAGACACAAGTTCGGAGTGTAATATATTGCTGTTCATTTGGCTAGACAAGTGCCACTCCAACAACATTTCAGCTCAAGACCATGCCTGACAAAGCAACCAAGAAAATTCACTGTCTTAAACATCCACCATTTACTCCCTGTAGAGCCAGCGCACATTGGTAGCACTTTATCAAGGCTTTCTCCTCCCAACCGCCAAAACTTCCAACACATGGAAGAGCAAAGGCAACAGGTGCTTGGGAACACTCCCAAGTTCGCCATCAGGTCACAAGCCATTCTAACTTGGAAATATGTTCCCATTTCTTTATTGTCACTCGAAACAAATCCTGGCTCTCTCTGCCTACCTACTTTGCGTGTACCTTTGTACCTGCCTACCTTTTAATTTTTTTTTAAGAGTACCCAATTATTTTTTTTTCCAATTAAGAGGCAATTTAGCGTGACCAATCCACCTACCCTGCACATCTTTTGGGTTGTGGGGGTGAATCCCACGCAGACACGGGGAGAATGTGCAAACTCCACACGTGCAGTGACTCAGGGCCGGGATTCGAACCCAGGTCGTCAGCGCCGTGAGGCAGCAATGCTAACCACTGCGCCGCCGTGCTGCCCGTACCTGCCTACCTGAGAGTAGGGCCACACTGGTAGCGACCACTAGAGATCTGCACCCACGTGATTCCTAGCCACGGGGACTGGAGAATCACGGAGGGCCGGAGCCCTGATGCCCGATTCACCATTCCATAGGGGATCGTGATCTGGGCGTCGCAGAATGGAGAAACCAGCCAACAGTCTTAGTACTTATTCTCTTTTTTCTGCAATATTTTCAACAACAGATACAGTGCAAAACCAAAAGTGGGTGTACCTTTGTATCTGTCTACCTGAGAGTACTGTGGGTGTACATTTGTATCTGTCTACAAGAGATAATGTGGGTGCAGATTTGTACCTGCCTACCTGAGAGTACTGTGGGTGCAGATTTGTACCTGCCTCCCTGAGAGTACCGTGTGTGTACCTTTGTACCTGCCTCCCTGAGAGTACTGTGCCTGTACCTTTGTACCAGCCTCCCTGAGAGTACTGTGTGTGTACCTTTGTACCTGCCTCCCTGAGAGTACTGTGCGTGTACCTTTGTACCTGCCTCCCTGAGAGTACTGTGTGTGTACCTTTGTACCTGCCTACCTGAGAGTACTGTGTGTGTACCTTTGTACCTGCCTCCCTGAGAGTACTGTGCCTGTACCTTTGTACCTGCCTCCCTGAGAGTACTGTGTGTGTACCTTTGTACCTGCCTCCCTGAGAGTACCGTGTGTGTACCTTTGTACCTGCCTCCCTGAGAGTACTGTGCGTGTACCTTTGTACCTGCCTCCCTGAGAGTACCGTGTGTGTACCTTTGTACCTGCCTCCCTGAGAGTACTGTGTGTGTACCTTTGTACCTGCCTCCCTGAGAGTACTGTGCGTGTACCTTTGTACCAGCCTCCCTGAGAGTACTGTGTGTACCTTTGTACCTGCCTCCCTGAGAGTACTGTGCCTGTACCTTTGTACCTTCCTACCTGAGAGTACTGTGTGTGTACATTTGTACCTGCCTACCTGAGAGTACTGTGCCTGTACCTTTGTACCTGCCTCCCTGAGAGTACTGTGTGTACCTTTGTACCTGCCTCCCTGAGAGTACTGTGTGTACCTTTGTACCTGCCTCCCTGAGAGTACTGTGTGTGTACCTTTGTACCTGCCTCCCTGAGAGTACTGTGTGTGTACCTTTGTACCTGTCTACCTGAGAGTACTGTGCCTGTACCTTTGTACCTGCCTACCTGAGAGTACTGTGTGTGTACATTTGTACCTGCCTCCCTGAGAGTACTGTGTGTGTACCTTTGTACCTGTCTACCTGAGAGTACTGTGCCTGTACCTTTGTACCTGCCTACCTGAGAGTACTGTGTGTGTACATTTGTACCTGCCTCCCTGAGAGTAATGTGCCTGTACCTTTGTACCTGCCTCCCTGAGAGTACTGTGTGTGTACATTTGTACCTGCCTACCTGAGAGTACTGTGCGTGTACATTTGTACCTGCCTCCCTGAGAGTACTGTGCCTGTACCTTTGTACCTGCTTCCCTGAGAGTACTGTGCGTGTACATTTGTACCTGCCTCCCTGAGAGTACTGTGTGTGTACCTTTGTACCTGCCTCCCTGAGAGTACTGTGTGTGTACCTTTGTACCTGCCTACCTGAGAGTACTGTGTGTGTACCTTTGTACCTGCCTCCCTGAGAGTACTGTGTGTGTACCTTTGTACCTGCCTACCTGAGAGTACTGTGTGTGTACCTTGGTACCATCCTACCTGAGAGTACTGTGTGTGTACCTTTGTACCTGCCTCCCTGAGAGTACCGTGTGTGTACCTTTGTACCTGCCTACCTGAGTACTGTGCCTGTACCTTTGTACCTGCCTCCCTGAGAGTACTGTGCATGTACCTTTGTACCTGCCTACCTGAGAGTACTGTGGGTGCAGATTTGTACCTGCCTCCCTGAGAGTACTGTGTGTGTACCTTTGTACCTGCCTCCATGAGAGTACTGTGTGTGTACCTTTGTACCTGCCTCCCTGAGAGTACTGTGTGTGTACCTTTGTACCTGCCTCCCTGAGAGTACTGTGCGTGTACATTTGTACCTGCCTCCCTGAGAGTACAGTGTGTGTACCTTTGTACCTGCCTCCCTGAGAGTACTGTGCCTGTACCTTTGTACCTGCTTCCCTGAGAGTACTGTGTGTGTACCTTTGTACCTGCCTCCCTGAGAGTACTGTGTGTGTACCTTTGTACCTGCCTCCCTGAGAGTACTGTGTGTGTACCTTTGTACCTGCCTCCCTGAGAGTACTGTGGGTGCACCTTTGTACCTGCCTACCTGAGAGTACTGTGTGTGTACCTTTGTACCTGCCTACCTGAGAGTACTGTGTGTGTACCTTTGTACCTGCCTACCTGAGAGTACTGTGTGTGTACCTTTGTACCTGCCTACCTGAGAGTACTGTGTGTGTACCTTTGTACCTGCCTACCTGAGAGCACTGTGTGTACCTTTGTACCTGCCTCCCTGAGAGTACTGTGGGTGCACCTTTGTACCTGCCTCCCTGAGAGTACTGTGTGTACCTTTGTACCTGCCTCCCTGAGAGTACTGTGTGTGTACCTTTATATCTGCTTCCCTGAGAGTACCGTGTGTGTACCTTTGTACCTGCCTCCCTGAGAGTACTGTGCCTGTACCTTTGTACCTGCCTCCCTGAGAGTACTGTGCCTGTACCTTTGTACCTGCCTCCCTGAGAGTACTGTGCCTGTACCTTTGTACCTGCCTCCCTGAGAGTATTGTGCCTGTACCTTTGTACCTGCCTCCCTGAGAGTACTGTGCATGTACCTTTGTACCTGCCTACCTGAGAGTACTGTGGGTGCAGATTTGTACCTGCCTCCCTGAGAGTACTGTGTGTGTACCTTTGTACCTGCCTCCATGAGAGTACTGTGTGTGTACCTTTGTACCTGCCTCCCTGAGAGTACTGTGTGTGTACCTTTGTACCTGCCTCCCTGAGAGTACTGTGCGTGTACATTTGTACCTGCCTCCCTGAGAGTACAGTGTGTGTACCTTTGTACCTGCCTCCCTGAGAGTACTGTGCCTGTACCTTTGTACCTGCTTCCCTGAGAGTACTGTGTGTGTACCTTTGTACCTGCCTCCCTGAGAGTACTGTGTGTGTACCTTTGTACCTGCCTCCTTGAGAGTACTGTGTGTGTACCTTTGTACCTGCCTCCCTGAGAGTACTGTGGGTGCACCTTTGTACCTGCCTACATGAGAGTACTGTGTGTGTACCTTTGTACCTGCCTACCTGAGAGTACTGTGTGTGTACCTTTGTACCTGCCTACCTGAGAGTACTGTGTGTGTACCTTTGTACCTGCCTACCTGAGAGTACTGTGTGTGTACCTTTGTACCTGCCTACCTGAGAGCACTGTGTGTACCTTTGTACCTGCCTCCCTGAGAGTACTGTGGGTGCACCTTTGTACCTGCCTCCCTGGGAGTACTGTGTGTACCTTTGTACCTGCCTCCCTGAGAGTACTGTGTGTGTACCTTTATATCTGCTTCCCTGAGAGTACCGTGTGTGTACCTTTGTACCTGCCTCCCTGAGAGTACTGTGCCTGTACCTTTGTACCTGCCTACCTGAGAGTACTGTGTGTGTACGTTTGTACCTGCCTCCCTGAGAGTACTGTGCGTGTACCTTTGTACCTGCCTCCCTGAGAGTACTGTGTGTGTACCTTTGTACCAGCCTCCCTGAGAGTACTGTGCGTGTACCTTTGTACCTGCCTCCCTGAGAGTACTGTGCCTGTACCTTTGTACCTGTCTCCCAGAGAGTACTGTGCGTGTACCTTTGTACCTGCCTCCCTGAGAGTACTGTGGGTGCACCTTTGTACCTGCCTCCCTGAGAGTACTGTGTGTACCTTTGTACCTGCCTCCCTGAGAGTACTGTGTGTGTACCTTTATATCTGCTTCCCTGAGAGTACCGTGTGTGTACCTTTGTACCTGCCTCCCTGAGAGTACTGTGCCTGTACCTTTGTACCTGCCTACCTGAGAGTACTGTGTGTGTACGTTTGTACCTGCCTCCCTGAGAGTACTGTGCGTGTACCTTTGTACCTGCCTCCCTGAGAGTACTGTGTGTGTACCTTTGTACCAGCCTCCCTGAGAGTACTGTGCGTGTACCTTTGTACCTGCCTCCCTGAGAGTACTGTGCCTGTACCTTTGTACCTGTCTCCCAGAGAGTACTGTGCGTGTACCTTTGTACCTGCCTACCTGAGAGTACTGTGTGTGTACCTTTGTACCTGCCTCCCTGAGAGTACTGTGCCTGTACCTTTGTACCTGCCTCCCTGATTGACACACAGGGTGACCAATGAACACACAGAACACAGCAGCCAATCACCAGACAGGACACGACCACTATAAAGCCAGAGGGCACTAGTTTTCCCGCTCTCTTGGAATCCAGCCTCTGAGACAGTCAGAGTCCGTGAGCAACAGCTAAAACATACACCATGCGGTCGTAGGATAGTCTGGTCAGGTTAGCCTCAGGTCTCCAGTCAACTCAGCATAGTGTCAACCCACAGTTTAAGTATGTATGATAGTTAAGAATTCAATAAAATAGAGTTGCATTTCTTCAAGTGTTGGAAGCCTGTCTCTCTCACTGCTACAGTAAATGCAGTCCTCGCAGATCCAGCTTACCCAACACATCACTGACCACCTCAACTATCTCGTCCTATAACTGCCGGTGCTTCTCCCTCCTCATCCTATCCCTGTGGGTTTGAACAGAATAATAATTACCCCCCCACTGGGTATGAAATCACTATTACTGCATACTCCGTCCATCCCAACCCCATCAGAACCGCCCAGCTCATTCCTCTCTCCTCCCCCTCAACCCGCCCACCCTCACACACTAGCTAACCGTCGCAGCCTCCCTGCCCACTTCACTTCCATTCACTCGCATTTCTTGCTAGCATAGCGACTCCTACCCGAGGCCCCCTCCAATGACCCCTCACCCCCCCCCCCCACACCCCATGATTAAATTTCTGTACACAAATACCAAATTGCAAAAAGCACAAAACTACAGTAATAAATACCAAAAATACCAACCAGTGCAGAAAAAATCCAAAAAGTGCAAAAATGACAAAAAACACAGCCCCATCCCAAAAACGTGGGTGGGGTGATGCTCCTTGATAAAGCCATTTGTCTCCTCTGGCATCCCAAAATAATATTTCCAATCCTTATACATTGCCCAGTCTGGCCGGGTACACCACCCCAAACCGGATCTTGAGCTGATGCAATGCATAGGCCTTGTTGAACCCCACCCGTTTCCTGGCCAGCTCCGCTCCAATGTCCAGGTAAACCTTAATTCTTCCCATTCACAGACCTGCCATGCTCTGGCCCATCTCAAGATCGTTTCCTTGTCCTGGAACTTATGCATCCGCACAATCACTGCCTGTGGCGGCTCCCCCACCCTCGGCTTCTGCCTCAGGGACCTATGGGCCCTGAAAGATCTTATCTCTTCTCAGGATAAGGCACTCAGTCTGGTTGATTTTTTTAGAATCAACTTAATACATTTGCACAAATCTAATTCAAAACTTAGATCAAAATAATACATAAACTGGTCAGAACTTAGCAGAAAGAGTTAAATATAAAAGCATAGAGAAACTACATTAAACACAAACAGATAGATGATTCAAGAACTCAGGAAGGCAGGAATTCAACAAAAACGCCTTTCCCATGAAGTCTCACTTTTAAGGGAATCCAGGGTTTAACCCCTTATATACTCTCATTGGTTCTAATTCTCAGCTGAGGCTTTCTGATTCATTCAAATAATTGTCTGTCACTTAGAATATGGTTTCTTAACCAGGCATTGGTCATTACTTAAAATTCTCTAATGTCTGTCAAATAAACTAAATGTCTATGTGTATCGGCCAAGTATGCAGGGCGGGATTCTCCGACCCTCCACGCTGGAACCACAGAGCCGCGAGTCGCGCGCAGGCCTATGTTCCCCCGCAGCGGATCTCTGTAGAGCTCCACCAGGTTGTGCGGGAGCTGGCGCGAAGCCGGCCATGGCATGCATGCTAGGATCCGCGGCCAGCCGGCGCACGCATGTGCAGCCGCGCGGGCTTAACTGCAGAGCCCCGCTGGCAGCCAGAGCTGCGGGACACATGATGGGGCCTTGCTAGCCCCCTTGAAAATGGAGAATCACCCCAGAATTTCTCAGAAAAAGTCTGGAGTGATTCTCGCCCGTTTTCCGGCAGGCGTGGGAACTTAGTCCCCAGACGGGAGAATCCCACCCGCCATTTCTACAAAGTTAAGGGACTGGATTCTCCAGTCTGGAGACTAAGGGCGCCATTCTCCGCACTCACGACGGGGCGGAGAATAGCGGGCGGCGCAAATTTTACGGCGACGCTGGTCCGACACCCTCCCGCTATTCTCCCCCCCCCCCCCCACGCCCGCCCCCGACACGAATCGCTGCTCGCCGTTTTTTTACGGCGAGCAGCGATTCTCCCCTGGCCGATGGGCCGATTTCCCAGGCCTTTACGGCCGTTTTCACGATTTTTAATACACCTGCTATACCAGTTCGTGAAAACGGCCGCAAAGTGCTGTTCTGCACAACCGTGCCACCGCGGCCGTGCCAAGGGTGGCATGGGCCCGTGATCGGTGGGCACCGATCGCGGGCAGCGGGTCCGATTCCCGCGCACTCTTTCTCCCTCCGCCGCCCCGCAGGATAAGTCCGCGGGGCGGCTGAGGGGCATTACGGACTGCGCATGCGCGGGTCTGACGCATATGCGCGGATGACATCATCCGCGCATGCGCGGGTTGGAGTCGTCCAATCTGCGCATGCGCGGCTGACGTCATCATATGCGTCAGCCGTCGCTAACTTTGGCGCGCGGGCTTAGCAAAATTCATTAAGCAGAAGTTCACGGGGCCGCGATTCTAGCCCCGACCGGGGAGCAGAATCGGGTCCCGGGCGGGGGCATGGAGGCTGCCGTGAAACACGGCCGGTTTCGTGGCAGCCTTCACGACTCTCCGCTGATGCCAGGGTAGAATGTGTTGACATTCATGACAGGAAATTCAGCGACGACCCCTCACCGATTCCGATACTGGTGAGGGACTAGCATCAGCTAGAGAACTGAAATACCCCCCACCCATGCCAGAAACAGGCAGAGAATGGTCGGGTCCCAGCCGCGCATGAACACGGCTGACGACCTGCACTGCTCGTGCCATACAACATGGCGCCAGCCATGTGCTAAATCTAACCTGCTGACCGTGACCCACAGCCCAACCCTCTGGCCACCTCCCGGCCACCCCCAGCAGTCCCATCAGCACTGACAGATGCCCCACTGGCAAGCAGCATGGATCCCGGAAGGGTGTGGCAGCACTGAGACACTGTCCACAGTTGGCACGCCATCTCAGACCACATAGGCGGGAGTCTCCATAATGGGACTATGTCCGCTCACCTGCGGGAAAATGAGCGCAATCACTCCAGACTTTTTTCGAGAAAGTCCGGGGTAATTCTCCGTTCTTAAGGGGGCTTGCAGGGCTCCACGCACCTCTGGCTCCTGACACGGGTTCCTGCACTCCCTTGCGTGTGGCAAATGACTGCGGTGGACTCACACAGCGGACCTGTGCCGAAGAAGTAGGTCCACCCCCAGATCGCACACGCCCGCCGATCGGTGGCCCCCGATCGCGGGCCTAGCCGTCGCGGAAGCCCCCCCTGGTGGCAAATCCCCTCGCCCTCCCCCAACCAGGACGGCCACTGCAGCCGCGACTCCGAGCTGCCGCCAGGTGGAACCACAGGTGAACTACACCGGCGGGAACTCGGCCGGTCGTCCGCGGAGAATCGGCCCCTGACCGGCACCACGTTGACCGCATGCGCGGGACTGGCGGCGATTCTCCGGTGACCGGAGTGGGCTGGCCGATGAGGCGCCACCAGCATTGCGACTGCACGGGTTAAAATGACGGAGGTTTGGAAGGGGCCGAGAATCACAAACTAGCGTCAAACAGACGATCATTTGTCCGATCATTGTTTATGATTTGAGCGTCAGGCAAAATCCCATGCCTAATGTGGTTGCACTAACCTTGTTTTTGATACATTTTTATTACTAAATGTATCGTGGACCAATAGTCTATTCATTACAAGTGCCTTTGTGCAACTACTCTTGAACAGTATTAACTTTGTACTATAATTCTCATATTTTTATATGAAACCATGGGCTGTATTCTCCGATTGCAGAAGCCAAAATTGCATTCGGCGATTGGCCAGAGAATCCATGTTGCTTTAATGTTTTGCATTTACTGCAGTAAACCTGCATTATCCTCCTTCTTTTCCAAGTATGGAAGTATGGTATGTGACCTTCTATTCATGAGTAACTCTGCTGACAATCAACCATGTGACAATGGTAACGCTTTGTAATATGATTTTGCTAGATATGGATAGACTGGTTCTCCACTGCTTTCTGTAATGATTGTTTTACAATATGTACAATTATTTTATTAAGATCTTTGGGATCCATGCCTATAAGAGTATCACCATTTTGTTTTGTTTCACATATACCATGGAATTTACCCCATTAGCAAGTTCTTCTATCTTCTTGATAACTTGTGGTTTTGTATCTGATATGGGTGGTAGGATAGAAATGAGATTGACAAGCAGATCTACATCTTCAACAATTTCACCACTCTAGTTGTATTAGTGCTTTAGATAATGCATCTTCTTCAAATTGTATATCATTGGTAAATGGCAGTGCACTAAAATCAGTGAACACATCACTGAGTTTGCTGATCATGTTCTCAGAATTGTTGGAGTGTCATCCAATCCATTCTGGATAGTATATACCAACAGCACTCAACCTAATTCTTCACAGGTCTGATCACCTAATAATAAATTGAAGCCCTCAGATAAAATACAGAATGGGACAGAATAAACTGTATTCTTCACCACAACACTCGGGTCACAAGGCATAACCTTTAATGCTTGAACCATTATAATCTCAGAGATAGTTTGTGATTTCTTCTAATCGACTGGATTTTTAGATTTTGTAAAGCAGTTATGCTGATGAAACTGGCACGCGTGTCTAACGTCAATCAAACCACTGTACATATCACTTCAAGTGGTAGCAGCCATTTTTCCTCATCAACCGTATTTATTTTAAATGGAACATCAGTTTGCATATTTTTAAGTGCTCGAGAATTTTCTGAAGTCTCCAAAAAAGTCGTCTTCTCCATTATTGCTCCAACAAACAATATTGTTTATCACTGGAGACTCAATGTTGTTAATTCTTGCAGTCTGCAAAATCTTCAAATCTCTGTGGATCTCGTGGCAGGTTGATCGTTTTTTTTCCACAGTGTTTTTTAAGACCATCCAACCCTGGTACCGTGTAATGTTCTTGTCAGGTGGCCTGATTTATATTACAAGAACACTTGTAGCTAAAGCAAGAAACAATTTAGAAACATTAAAACAGTATTAACATTCATGCGCAGCCTCTCTTCCAGCTCCCTAGTCAGTCTGAGTTCACCTGATTCTAACACACTTTCTAGGGTCCTCGTGGTCAGTCGGTGAATTACAACACAACCATGATATTACTACCATTTGCAAACAAACATTGAAACATAACTGTTCCTACAAATTACAAACAATGCACTAAAATTTAATTGTGTCTGGTTCACAAAGGGTGATCAGTTCTTCCTTCTATCAATAGCATCAATGGCAACAACATCGCAAACACTTTATAAGACTTTATAACACTTTATGGGCAGCACGGTAGCATTGTGGATAGCACAATCGCTTCAGGGTCCCAGGTTTGATTCCGGCTTGGGTCACTGTCTGTGCGGAGTCTGCACATCCTCCCCGTGTGTGCATGGGTTTCCTTCGGGTGCTCCGGTTTCCTCCCACAGTCCAAAGATGTGCAGGTTAGGAGGATTGGCCATGATAAATTGCCCTTAGAGTCCAAAATTGCCCTTAGTGTTCGGTGAGGTTACTGGGTTATGGGGATAGGGTGGAGTTGTTGACCTAGGGTGCTCTTTCCAATATCTGGTGCAGACTCGATGGGCTGAATGGCCTCCTTCTGCACTGTAAATTCTATGATTCTATGAAGTCATTAACAGCACCATTCGCTGTTGAGTAGATGTTTGTCCAGTTCTTATCTTACTTTGAACATTCTGCATACAGAGTCTGGGTGTAGGATAATCTCAGCCGCTGATACAGGGGATGCCAGGAGTTCCAAGGCCTTCAAAATATGTTATCTTACTGAGCAGCCCTTGAAACAGATTGTACACTCAGGATACGATTTAACCAAAGCGTTTCTGAGTGTGGTAGCGAGCAGGAACTGCAGTGGGCTTCCCGATGCTCGGCCCGCTATAAAACATTTATTGGTCCACTACAAGTAGCACAGTGGCGCAATGGTTAGCTCTGCTACCTCACGGCACTGAGGACCCGGGATCGATCCTGACCCCGGGTCACTGTCTGTAAGGAGTTTGCACATTCTCCCTGTGTTTGTGTGGGTCTTAGCCCCACAACCAGAAAGTGTGCAGGGTAGGTGGATTGGCCACGCTAAATGGCCCCTGAATTGGGAAAATGAATTGGGTGCTCTAAAATTAATTTAAAAAAAAATAATTGGTCCACTTAACGAGGCCCCACAGGCTTCCCACCGCAAACATGGTCCCGCCAGCTGATTCTCCAGGACTGTGCTCGCCAGCCACCTGCTAACAAGGGAGAGCAGCGTTTAAACCCATCCCGCACAGCCAACCCCACTCAGCTCAGTCATGCCTCTGAGACGACCTGCACCACGATTCAGCGATGCTGACCTGAGCAGACTACTGGAGGTGGTAGAGTCCAGACGGGATGCCCTGTTCCTCCGAGGATCATGGAGGGTCATCCACAGGGCGGCCACTACTGCCAGGGAGGAAGTAGCAATGGCTGTCAGCTCGTGAAGTGTGACCAGGAGGACTGACACCCAGTGCCACAAGAATATCAATGACCTCCACCGAGCTGCTCGGGTGAGTTTGCACCGGACAGTCAACCCCACATATTCTCCCTGCTGCCATACTCTCTCCTCCCCCATACTCATATCGTCCCCCAGACGGCCCATCTCCCCAAGCCCTGAGCACACCGCCTTCCGCAATGGACCAGGCATGTGGCTACTGATTCTGTCAAACCTTAGTTGTTAATGTCATACAGACTGGCCCTCCAACTGGCTTCATGTCCATTCTTCCGCAGGTTCTGCGTTGGCCCATCCAGGGTGCCCCCTCCCGTCCCCCGTCTCCCAAGAGAACACCTCAGAGGAGAGCTCCAAGGATGCCACCGATATTGCGGCATAGCTGTCATTCCTACCCTCCACCAATGTAGAGACGCAAACTTGGTGGGTGACCGTGATGTTCAGGTTTCTGGGGAACATTCTGGTGAGCACCACACAGCTGCTGATGCAGATCAGGTGAAGGGGCAGTAACATCCAGGTGACACAACAGCCAGAGATCTGCTAGATCCCAGGACCCAACTGGGTCCCAGTCAGATGTTGAGCCTCTGGAACAGGTTTAGCCGGAGCTGATGCAGACGATAGGCTGCGGCCTTAAGATTCCGAGGGGGATGTCAGTGACACTGCAGCTTCCATAGCTGATTGGAGGGGTCACAGAGGCTACGGACGCAGGCGATGGTGCCAGCAATGTGTGGCATCGAGGCCAACACTGCTGTAGCAATTGCAGTGGAGGGCCAGGTTCACCCTTTGGCAGCATGAGTGGATTTGTTCAAGCTATGGCCCAGTCAGTGACGGCCATCGATGAGCGCCTCAACAGCATGTCCCAGTCACTGGGATATAACACCCAGTACCAGGTGGACTTGGATGAGGAATTTTGGAGCATTTCCCAATCTCAGGTGGGCATAGCTGAGGCACTCCGGATCATGTCCTGGTTGCTGGGGGAGGTGTCCCAGTCTCAGGTGGGCATTGCCAAGATGTTCCAGAGCATGTTCCAGTCACTGATGAGCATTGCCGAGAGCGTCGACACAATGCTGCAGATATTGGGGAGCCGCCAGGGCTGGCAGAGCCAGGTGATGCAGGGGTAGCCAAGGCTCGATCCAGCTACCCCTCCTTCCTGAGGTGAACCCCAGGGCCCTATGGGCACCGACTGGGAAGAGAGGTCATTGGATGTCAACCTGGAGCCAACCTAGCGATGGTGATGGTGACCATCAGTTCCCTGTAGTTCCACCGCCCTGACAATGGTGCATCTCTGGCCCAGAACCCCCAGAGGATACCCACCAGGGGCATTGAAGGCACGGGATATGGGGAACAGCAGGCTGCCTGCACCTCTGATGTGTATCCTGGGGCCACCCATAGGTACAACAGCAGAGCACAGAAGGCTAAGCATGTCAAAGATCGCTGAGAGGGCACTGGGGTGTGGGGGTAAGGGTGGGAGGAGGACCTGGGAGGGGTGGGGAGAATGGGGCGGTACCTTCTGGAGAATGGAACAGTTGGGAACATTTATCTACATCATTAAAATCTTTTGACTTTTGACCAATATGCTGCCTCTGGCACTTCCTTCCGCAATGTAGGCCAAGCATCAATCCCATGACCCATCTTCCAAGTCAAGGAGGTCCTGGATTCCTCTTCCCCCACCCCTCCACCGCAGCACACCACATGCATGTGATGGGTGTGAGCGAGCACTCAGCAGACAGTCAGTGGTCAGACTATGGCATTGAGTGAGGAACACCAGCACTCAGCAGGTCTGCGGGTTATCATCACCCCCTGCCCTCGACAGTGACCTGCTGACAGTGCCAACACAGTTCCATCACTCTGGAGTGATGTTACACAGACCTGGGGAGGGTGGTAATGGGGGCGGGGAGGTTAATGGGAGTGGGGAGGATGGTAAGGCGGACAGAGCGATGGGAGGGGCAGGAAACTGAGGGGGAGAGTGGGAATGACAGAAGAGGCCATGTCCTGTGTGAAGTGAGCGAGGATGAGGGCATCCCTGGCCCTCCGGGCTTGCCGGGCCCTCATGAGTGCTGCCTCTCGTACATCTTCCGAGTCCTCCAGATCCTCTGTGGGCTTGTCCTGCAGTCCTTTCTGGTCCGACATCTTCTCATCCTTCTTCTTCTCCTTCGAGTTGGCCACATATTCCTCCCTCTCCGCCTTCAGCACACGATCCCCATGTTGTGCCAGGTTGTGGAGGACACAGCAGATCACCACAAAGGAGCTGACATTCTGGACGAGGCATTGGAACCGCATTTTGAGGACTCCAATGCGCCGCTCAATGACAGCGGCTTCATGATCCTCGTTGTATTGGGTTTCAGCAGTGGTCACCGGGCTCCATGCTGGCGTCATTAGCCAGGTCCTCAGCAGTTACCCCTTATCCCTGAGGTGGTCATCGAAGAGGTTGGGATTGTCTGACTGCCCCAGGATGTAGTTGTCATGCACGCTCCCTAGTAAGCATTCACACACGTGCATGATCGTCATGTGGTGATCGCACACGAGCTGGACGTTCAGGGAAAGGAATCTATTATTATTCCTGCTTATTGCAGGCACTCCCAGACGATCTGGTGCGTGAAAGACATGCCATACATAGCCCCCTGGATCTCAGGCATCCCAGCGATAGTGGAGAATCCTGCTGCCTGGGCATCTTGTTGGCCTGCAGTGGCATACCCTATCCGTCAACTGCTCGAAGGACCAGCAATGCTTGTACACCTTGGGCCATCGCGGCCTCCCCCTCTGGGTCCCACCCCGGCTGGGTCCTCAGGGTGTAGGGCGGGGTCTTGTGCCTCTGGCGATGCTGCTGCCGCTGCCTCCTTCGGCGCCTGGCCTGCCAGCAGCACCATTAGGGCAGGTTCTGAAGGGTCCAAGATATCGTCCATCCCGTGTGATATGTATAAGAATAAACTGAACCTGAAACTTCCATGTTGGATGACACTGCTGCACCAAAGTTACTGGAAATTGAGGGAAAGTAGGATGTTTAACAAATGTCTACACAATTATTTCTAGACTGATTAGAATCAGTCCAGGATTACCCAAGATTACACAAGAAAGGGACTGCAAGAAGTCACACCCCAGAAGTCCAGAAAGGTGGACAAAACTGTCAAAAAGAACCAGGGTCAACTCAACAGACTGGTTAGGGGATGTATAAAATGCAAAGGGAGGGGTAAATGCCAAAAACTCAATCATGAGAGAGAAAGATAGGGCAGCACGGTGGTGAAGTGGTTTGCACTCTGTCTCACGGTGGCAAGGTCCCAGGTTTGATCCTGGCTCTGGTCACTGTCCATGTGGAGTTTATGGATTGGCCATGCTAAAATTTCCCCTTAATTGGAAAAAATGAATTAGGTACTCTAAATTTATTTTAGAAAAATGAGAGAGAAAGATCAGATTAAGAGAGATATAAGTACAAGGGGCGGCAAAAGAGGATTGAGTCAAGACTTGGATAAGAGAACCTTTCATTAGACATTTGTAAGAACCAGATGTTGATAGTCAAACTAACAATGTGCCAGTACTGCAAATCTTACCAATGAAATCCGAAGGGATAATACCAATCTTCTAACTCTGACGAAGAACATGATCCGGGAGAGTCGTGAATAATAGAGCCTAAGCTGTCAATTAAACACTGTTTCCTCTCAAGAGTCCAGACAAATATTATGATAACCAAACACTATTGTTTGATTGATAACTCTGGTTCTCTGATCCCTGGGTCACTTTCAAACTGTTTGTTTACATAAGTCAAGTGGTTTCAAGTGTTTGTGGTTTATTAGAAATTTGATGAACAATTTTATTAACTTGCCCAGACTTTGTTTTCAAGAATAAGGAAAATTATGAAAGGATTCGATTTTATTCAAAGCTTTTAAAAATACCAGTATACACTGTGGTTTTCAATGGTTCTAGAAAGTGTACAGTGGTCAATGAGCATGGAAGTGCCAGAGCTTGGCATAGGGAAGATACGGAGCTTGAGCTACCTGAGGAGATGAGTGGAAGGGCAGAGTTTGGCAGGGGGTCATGAAGGGCCTGAATGGGTGAGTGGAAGGGTAGAGCTTGGTATTAAGGGTCTGAGGGGTTGGATTCTTGAATATGAGGTGGCATGAATGGGGAATGATGAGTGTTTAGAGAGGTGTGAAGGATGAGGGTAGGAGGGGCCCCACGGCACTGAGGTGAGCCTTTTAAACAGCCAGCCTTCACACCCAGTAGCCCCTGTTGCTGCCTCTGCACGGCATCCCGGGTCAGCGGGCCTGACTCCAGCCCACACCCAGCCCAAGCAATAAAGATACTGCCTTGGCAGGCACTTTCTCTCTAGGCAGTCAGGCTGAGCTGGAAAATTTCCCAACCCTCTTGTTATGGGAGCGGCATTTTCAGAACCCCAAAATGTATCATGGAGTTCAACCAGCCTCTCCCTTTAATGTATTGTTGCTTTTGAAGCACACGGCTTAGTCTCCAGGTGTGGTATTACAATTATGGACATGTGGGTTTTTAAACACAAAACAATGTTTATTCCATGAATTCAACTTAACCTTTTTAAATAAACATTGGATCGCTTAACACTCCTTACTTCAAAGATAACCCCGAAAATAATACAACACTAAATAATCCCTCAAAATGTTCCTTCAAACCTCCAAAAGACTTAACACCTTTAAACAGAAACACGTCAGGTTAAAGACATTACTATGATGAGTTTAAATCACCCAAATGATTCAGAGATAGTCTTTCCTGGCAGAGATCATTGCAGATCCAGCTCACTGAAAACACAGACACACCCAAGCTCTTTTTCTCAAAACTGAAACTAAAACTCCCAAAAAGCAGAAGTGAGTTCAGAACAGCTCCCCCCACCCTCTGACATCACTTCAGTAATATGAGCTGCTTCATTTCTTAAAGGTACATTGCTTAAACATCCATTTCTTAAAGGTACTCTCACATGACACCCTATTCACCACAGGAAGAAAATCCGGCCCACAGCTTATGCTTCCCTCTTTTGGCTATCTGACTCTTGAGGTTTATTTTCTCACAACTTCATTTCATAAATCATCACCTTTCTTATCATACCCTATCAAGCTATTTTGGGGAAAAGCCAGCTGTGATTCTACAAATGCTATTTAATATAACTGCTGTAATATCCCGCACAGGTTCCACGGGGTGGAAAAGCTAGTCTCCCCAGTACAAACTCCCCCACAAGGGGTGGGGTATCTCAGTTACTCAATGAATAAAAAGTTGGGCAGTAAGGCACCGACCAGAATAGGAATCTAGTAGGAATCTACCGGGTAGTGTACACATTATTTGTGTAAATAAAACTTGGTTTCTTATTTCACTCGGTGTGAATTCCCCCTATCCTTATTAAAACTGCAATGCAATCCAACATTAGTAATGAATAATCCAATTTTGCTAATCTCTTAATCCCTTTGGACAAATCACATGTGTCCATTTATGAATAATAGTGAGATTAACTTTCAGACCCTCTGTGAGCACTCATTATAGCAGTTTAAGAATTGACAAGAACAAATTGCACAAAGTATATTTGATTTCCAGCTAACGACAGAACATTTTAGTAAAGGTTTCTCTCAGACTGTTATCCTAAACAAATGTTTAATTTTCACGAGTCCAAGAGCTTTCTCATCTGTAATAATTGGTAGGCAGCATCCATTACACAAAGTTAGCAACAGTGAACTTAACTCCCTGATTCAATGACTTAATAGACTATTGCAACTGGAATTTTAATAACATTTTGCCACTGAGGTCTGGACATCAGTGACGCATGCAATTTAGTAAGAAGTCTTACAACACCAGGTTAAAGTCCAACATGTTTGTTTCAAACACTTGCTTTCGGAGCACTGCTCCTTCCTCAGGTGAATGAAGAGGTTTGTTTCAGAAACAGAGATATAGACAAATTCAAAGATGCCAGACAATGCTTGGAATGCGAGCATTTGCAGGTAATTGAATCTTTACAGCTCCAGAGATAGGGGTAACCCCAGATTCAAGAGGTGTGAATTGTCTCAAGCCAGGACAGTTGGTAGGATTTTGCAAGCCCAGGCCAGATGGTGGGGGATGAATGTAATGAACATGAATCCCAGGTCCCGGTTGAGGCCGCACTCATGTGTGCGGAACTTGGCTATAAGTTTCTGCTCAGCGATTCTGCGTTGTCACGCGTCCTGAAGGCCACCTTGGTAAACGCTTACCCGGAGATCAGAGGCTGAATGCCCTTGACTGCTGAAGTGTTCCCCGAGTGGAAGGGAACATTCCTGCCTGGTGATTGTCGCGCGATGTCCGTTCATTGTCGCAGCGTCTGCATGGGCTCGCCAATGTACCACGTTTCGGGACATCCTTTCCTGCAGCGTATGAGGTAGACAACATTGGCCGAGTCGCACGAGTATGTACCGCGTACCTGATGGGTTGTGTTCTTACGTGTAATGGTGATATCCGTGTCAATGATCTGGCACGTCTTGCAGAGATTTCCATGGCAGGGTTCTGTGGTGTCGTGGTTGCTGTTTTGTAGTCTGGGTAGTTTGCTACAAACAATGGTTTGTTTGAGGTTGCGCGGTTGTTTGAAGGCAAGTAGTGGGGGTGTGGGGATGACCTTGTCAAGATGTTCATCTTCATCGATGAGACGTTGGAGGCTGCAAAAAAGATGTCGTAGTTTCTCCCCTCCGGGAAAGTGCTGGACGACGAAGGGTACTCTGTCGGTTGTGTCCTGTGTTTGCCTTCTGAGGAGGTCTGTGCGGTTTTCTGCTGTGGCGCGTTGGAACTGTCGATCGATGAGTCGAGCGTCATATCCCGTTCGTACAAGGGCATCTTTCAGCGTCTGTAGATGTCTGTTATGCTCCTCCTTGTCTGAGAAAATCCTGTGTATATGCAGGGCTTGTCCATAGGGCATAGCTTCTTTAATATGTTTAGGGTGGAAGCTGGAGAAGTGGAGCATCATGAGGTTATCCGTGGGCTTGCGGTAAAGCGAAGTGCTGAGGTGACCGTCCTTAATGGAGACATTTGTTCAAGAATGCAACTGATTTTGGAGAGTAGTCCATGGTGAGTCTGATGGTGGGATGGAACTTATTGTTGTCATCATGTAGTCATTTCAGTGATTCTTCGCCATGGGTCCAAAGGAAATAATGTCATCGATGTATCTGGTGTATAACGTCGGTTGAAGGTCCTATGCGGTGAGGAGGTCTTGTTCAAACTTGTGCATGAGGATGTTGGCATATTGAGGTGCGAATTTGGTCTTGTGTGAATCTGTTCCGTGCGTCTGGATGAAGAACTTGTTGTCGAAGGTGAAGGCGTTGTGATCCAGAATGAAGCGGATGAGTTGCAGAATTGTGTCTGGAGATTGGCAGTTGTCGGTGTTGAGGACTGAGGCTGTTGCAGCAATGCCGTCCTCATGGGGGATGCTGGTGTAGAGTGCCGAGATGTCCAATGTGATGAGTAATGTTCCTGGTTCAACTGGTCCATGGGTGCTGAGTTTCTGTAGGACGTCCGTCGTGTTGCGACAGAAGCTGGGCGTTCCTTGTACTATGGGTTTTAAGATGCCCTCGATGTAGCCATAGAGGTTCTCACACAGGGTCCCATTGCCTGATACGATAGGCCTGCCTGGTGTGTTGGCCATGTGTATTTTCGGGAGGCAGTAGAGATCGCCAATGCGGGGAGTACATGGGATGAGAGCACGTAGGGTGCTCTGAAGGTCTGAATCCAAGGTCTTGATCAGTCTGTTGAGATGGCAGATTTGTTCCTTGGTCGGGTCTGCGGGTAACTGTCTGTACTGTTCCTGGTTGTTGAGCTGGCAGTATACTTCTTTGCAGTAGTCCATTCTGTTCAGTATGATGGTGGCCCCTCCTTGTCTACTGGTTTGATGACGATGTTGCGGTTGGTATTGAGAGCGCGGATGGCATTGCGTTGTGCTTGGGTGACGTTCGTGGCTGTCTTGTGAATGTGACTGATGAATCTGGCATTGACACGACTCCTGACGGCTTGAGCATACATGTCGAGTCTAGGGCAGCGGCCTTCCAGAGGGGTCCAATTCGATTCTTTCCTCTTCGGTTGCTGCACTGCAGATCTCTCGGTCTGCTGTTCTGGTTCATTGGTTAACTCATTGGGTTCGCTGTCGGCCTCTTGAGGTCTGTGGAAGAATTCCCGGAGCCTCATTCGCCTGATGAATTCCTCCGTGTCTGCCGCGAGACTGACGGGTCCATCTTGGTGCTGGTGCAGAAATTGAGCCCTCTGCTGAGGACTTCGATTTTGTCTGGTTGAAGGGTTTAGTCCGACAAGTTGATAATAGATTTCCCTGTATTGTTTTCTACTGTGGTACCGGAGGAGGCTTGTTTGCTGCTGGTGGTGATGCCGAGTTTCTCAAGCTTCCTGTTCTTGGTGTGTATGTAGGTGGTATAGTATCGTTGTCTCATCTGTTTGGCGGTGTTCCGCAGCTGGTCTGCTGCATCCTGAGTGCAAGTTGAGAATATGGACTCCAGCTTGGTTTCCAGGTTGCGGTATCTGCTGTAGAGCTGGCGTACGAAGCGTTTGAGGAGTGTGAGAGAGGTGCGACGACAGAGTCTCTCAGCGTAGTCTGTGTTGTAGGTCGACTTGAGTGGGTTTGTGATCTGTAGCCCTTTTCGGGATCTTGTCTGCTTTCTTGCATCTTTGTAGAAACTTAATATCCGTGTCTATTTGCGCGATCTTCCTGGAGATCCTCTCCACTTTGAGCCGGCAGTTTGCGGTGTCGATGGTAGCCATGATGTGGAGATGCCGGCGTTGGACTGGGGTGAGCACAGTAAGAAGTCTTACAGGTTAAAGTCCAACATGTTTGTTTCAAACACTAGCTTTCGGAGCACTGCTCCTTCCTCAGGTGAATGAAGAGGTTTGTTCCAGAAACATATATATAGACAAATTCAAAGATGCCAGACAATGCTTTGAATGCAAGCATTTGCAGGTAATTGCATCTTTACAGATCCAGAGATAGGGGCAACCCCAGGTTAAAGAGGTGTGAATTGTCTTAAGCCAGGACAGTTGGTAGGATTTTGCAAGCCCAGGCCAGATGGTAGGGGATAAATGTAATGCGACATGAATCCCAGGTCCTGGTTGAGGCTGTACTCATGTGTGCGGAACTTGGCTGTACGTTTCTGCTCGTTGTCGCGTGTCCTGAAAGCCGCCTTGGAGAACGCTTACCCGGAGATCAGAGGATGAATGCCCTTGACTGCTGAAGTGTTCCCCAACTGGAAGGGAACATTCCTGCCTGGCGATTGTCGCGCGATGTCCGTTCATTCATTGTCACAGCGTCTGCATGGTCTCGCCAATGTACCACGCTTCGGGACATCCTTTCCTGCAGCGTATGAGGTAGACAACATTGGCCGAGTCGCACGAGTATGTACCGCGTACCTGGTGGGTTGTGTTCTCACGTGTAATGGTGGTACCCTTGTCGATGATCTGGCTGGTCTTGCAGAGATTTTCATGGCAGGGTTCTGTGGTGTCGTGGTCGCTGTTCGGAAGGCTGGGTAGTTTGCTGCAAACAATGGTTTGTTTGAGGTTGCGCGGTTGTTTGAAGGCAAGTAGTGGGGGTGTGGGGATGACCTTGGCATGTTCATCTTCACCAATGACACGTTGGAGGCTGCGAAGAAGATGTCGTAGTTTCTCCGCTGTGGAAAGTACTGGACGACGAAGGGTACTCTGTCGGTTGTGTCCTGTGTTTGCCTTCTGAGGAGGTCGGTGTGGTTTTTTGCTGTGGCGCGTTGGAACTGTCGATCGATGGGTCGAGCGTCATATCCCGTTTGTACTGTAGCCACCTAAAATGGATGCTGAGCTACAAAATTAGGTCAAGCGCTAAGACTGCTGGGAAACAGACAGTTTAGCCAGAACAGCAGTCTGCAAAGAGCATTTTGCATTCTGCAGCAGCAGAAACCAGTTTGGGCTCAGGTGAGAAGACCTTAGCTAGGTGCAAATGGCAAAACGCTTTGCATGCTAATGAGGCCATCAGACTTGAACACCCACACAATAGATACATTTGGTTCTGAATGGACACATTCTAATCAAGGCCCAGACATCGAGGCACCAGAAACCTCCAAACAAAAGGACATAAGAAACGCCCCCTCCATCACGGAGACCCCCTCGCATTGGGGAATTAATCCAGTATCGATAAGAAATTGATCCAATAGGTAGAGCCCGCCCGAGAAGAGGGAAGGACAATGGAACCCCTATAAAAGATAGGGACCTCGTGTTGTCCGGTCTGTTTTTCCGTGCTCCGGCTCTGACCACGACTTAGAAGATCCACTCTGACTCCAGCCGTTGAGCACCAGCCGCCGAACCGTAAGTGCCAGTACGACGCTCGCTACGCGAACTAAGCCCGCTAGAACCCCCAGTGACCAGAACGCTTGCTGAAGGTTGCAGCCCAAGACCAGGACAAAGGCCTCGCTCCCTGACCTTGCCTGTTCCTGTTAGATAAGTATTCTGATTACTTTAGTTTAGTCATAGCTTAGTCTCTTAGTGTGTGCATGAATATTTATTATTACTGTAGAATACATATTATCGTTTGGACCTTACTAATCAGTGTATCGTCTTTATTACTTTGAACTTGACCTTGGAATACTAGTGACGTTGTCTATACGGCAACTGGCGACTCCTAAAGCTGAATAAATACATACAACAGAGCCTAGCGGTGTTAAGCACTTGGAAGTTAATACACCCCAATAAACGCGTTTTACGCCCATAGTAAAACGTGCAACATTTAGTGGCGACTCCGCCGGGACACGGTTGTAAGTGGAAACCCCACACCGTCCAGGACCCTGAAATTTGAATTGGAACTCCAAATTACAGAGAAAGTAAGAAAGTAAAGAAAATCACAAGTATTCAAGGTGTTCAAACTAATAAGCGTAATTCGGAAGTGTGTTTTAGTGCATGCGTACTAACAGGGCTGTAAGGTAAAACTGAAAGCATTTTGTTGCGACAAACTTTCGGCAGTTTTTGAACGGAACATAGCGTAAGCCGTACCCGTTTCTTGAAACACAACCCCAGCAACCCCCTGTTCCAAATTAATAAAAGAGAGTCAGAGAAAATGGCCATGCAGGCAATGGAACGTCTGATGGATCCAGAAAAGTTTGTGGTCGCAGCGACCAGCAACAGTAGCAGGGTAGGCCAGTGTCCCACGTGGGAGCTGGAACTCCGCAAATATTTACAAGGAAAGGGATGGCCCCTTTGGAAAGAGTTTTGTTTGAATGAGGAGACAGGTCCCGGAAGTATAGGACATACTTGGTGGGAGAACCTCTCTCAAATTCACAAAAAGAACCTCAGTAAAGCACGCAAGCCGATGGCGATTGTGTCCTGTTTGGCACAATTGCGAGGCACAGAGGAGGTCGTCAGGACGCTCCGGGCAGAATTAGAGGAAAGGAACCGAATGATTAAGGTCGATGTCAGGGACATTGAGAAGGAAAATCTGGATCTAAGAGGGAAGTTGATAGAGAAAGGTAAAGAGGTGGATGATGCCAAGAGGGCACATCAGTCTTGTCTAGCCCATCTCAGCAGTTCCCAGACCCAGTACGAAAAGGCTTATCAGGACGTGCAACGTGCCGTTCTGATAAGAGAGGAATCAGAGAAGCAGGTGGAGGCATTGCAGAGGCAATGTTCTGATCTCAAAGCAGCTTTGAGAGCACTCCACGCTGCAACCACAGAGCAAAGGCAAAGTACTGTGGATCACGCGAAATGCAGGAAACAGATTGCAGAGCTGCAATCGCTGCTTTCGGTGCAAAATGGGTTCCAAAGCACCTTTGGAACCCAGTTAGATGGAGAAAATGCCCCAGATTGGCAAGAATTAAGTGAAACAGCGCAGCGATATGTTCAGGGAACATGTGCGCCAGCAGCGCAACAGAAAAGGTAAGCACCCCCACCCCCCACAGATCAGATCATATCCGCACCCATGAACCCAGTAAACACGCAGAGAAAAGCCATAACAGAAGGCGCACCAGATATAACCTACACCACCCCCTTAACTGTAACCCAGCTCAGGGACGCATGTGAGAAGATCACTCCATTCCTCCCCACCGCAGACCCCCACCAGTTCTTTGCTAAAGTAAAACAGCAGGCTACCATGTACGGCCTGGATGAGAGAGAGCAGGTTAAGCTCACAGTGCTGAGCTTAGACCAGTCAGTAGTAGCAGCCCTCCCCGACCCACAGAACGTTGCAGGAGGCACCCTAGAAGAGATGCACACCTCCATTTTAGATGCCATCGGGTATAATCGAGGTGACCCCGTAGAAGGTCTTAATAAGTGCAGGCAGAAAAGATCCGAACACCCCACAGCATTCGCAGGAAGGCTGTGGATTCATTTCAACGCAGTTTTCGGCGAGTTAAACAGAGCGCATTTGAACCGGGAAAATATGGTCAAATGGACGCGAACCATAATCTCACACGCGACAGAGGCAGGACAGAGCGCTTGCAACAGTTATGACCCCTCAGAAGAGGCCCATAATGAGAAATGGGTCCTGAAAAGGTTGTCCCGCGCTTGGGAGCAATCAATTCAGGCAAAAAGTAAGGTTCAATCCCCAGAAGAGGCTCAGGCTGCCGCAGATATTCAGGCAGTGAGAGAGCATCAGAAACCCGCATGGGTCAATGAAGGGAAGAACAGCCCACAACAGAAAGGCCAGGAATGCTATAACTGTGGACAGTTAGGGCATTGGGCAAAAGAATGCAATGCACCCCAGCGATCTCAGAGAGGCCAGCAGACAGGCACTCTGAACCGCAGTAAGGCAAAACCCATCCACAATGTAGCAGTACAGTCAGGACCCACCAATGTGGACGAGACGAACTGACGGTGTTCGGGCTCCCCCACTTGGGTCTGTGACACACTATGGGATTCATCAGGGAGACCCGTAGTCACAGCAAGAGTAAAAGGGAAGCCCATAGAGTTACTGTGGGACACAGGAGGCTCCCGCACCACCATTAACTCTACGATCACGGCACACGCAGACACGTGGCCGACCACCTCCACCATTACACTTAGCGGGTTCACCGGACACTCGCAGCAGGGACATATCACAGCACCCGTAGCGATCCAGCTAGGGAACATCTCAACCAAACATCCCGTAGTTCTAGTAAATCTTCCCCGGACAGCAGAGCACATCCTGGGGATAGATTTTATGAACGCTCATAGCTTGTCGTTCGACCCAGTGAACCAGTGTGTCTGGCGAATGGCTAGATCAGACAGAGCACCAGCCACCCTCACAGTAGGAGACTACGCTAATCGGATTAGCGCAGTGGGAGAGTACTCATTCGACCTGACTACACTCCACACCGACAGACAAATAAAAGCCCTACTGAACAAACACAGGACAGCATTTGCAAATCACCGTCATGACTGTGGCAGAATGACTGGACCAGTTCACGTTACCGGACAGGACCCCCGACCACAGAAACAGTATAGATTTCCCCTGGAAGCAGAGGTGGAAATAGAAAAGGTGATAGGAAGCTTATTGGAGCAAGGTGTGCTCAGATCGGTAGCCTCGACCAATAATGCCCCTATTTGGCCAGTGAGGAAGCCCGATGGATCATGGCGTCTGACCATCGATTATCGGGAACTCAACAAAGTCACCCCCGCAGTAGCCCCAACGGTAGCTACTAGTCCCGAGACCATGCTCAAGCAGGGACTCAACTCCAAATACTTCACGGTATTGGACATCAGTAACGGATTCTGGTCAATACCATTGGCAAAGGCGTGCCAGTACAAATTTGCCTTCACTTTTAAAACACAGCAGTATACGTGGACATGCCTTCCACAAGGATTCCACAATTCCCCCTCCATTTTCCACCGACAGTTGGCAAGTGGTTTAGAGAAATTCTCCCGCCCCGAATGTCTGGTACAGTATGTAGACGACCTACTACTGCAGACAGACACAAAGGCAGAGCACATTACGCTTCTGGCCGAACTCCTGGAACTGTTGACTTCAATTGGATGTAAAGTTAACCCAAGAAAGGCCCAGATTTTGGAAACTAAAGTGATGTACTTGGGAACAATCATCACACACGGCAAACGCGAGATCGAATTCAAAAGAATTGATTCGATTGTCAAATTGCCCCTTCCCCAGAATGTATCAGCCCTCCGGTCGTTTTTAGGACTGGTTGGCTATTGTCGGAACCACATCGACGGATTCGCGACAAAAGCCGCCCCACTCTCAGACCTCCTTAAGAAAGGAGCCCCCTGGGAATGGCTTCCGCAGCATACAGAGGCTGTGGAAGAGTTAAAACGAGCCCTTAGTGCAGCACCCGCGCTGCTAGTCCCAGACCAACTTTCACCCTACGCAATAGAGGTAGCGAGCACCGATCTGACCCTCTCGGCCGTGTTGCTTCAGGAACGACACAAGCAGCTAAGACCAGTGGCTTATGCCTCCCGACTGTTAGACCCGGTAGAACAAGGATTCTCTGCCTGTGAGAGGCACCTCCTTGCTGTCTTCTGGGCAGTGCAGTATTTCTCATACATCACCGGACTCAACCCCATTACTATTCTGACCGAACACACACCCACACAGCTACTCCTAGACGGTCGACTGAAGGACGGTTCAGTTAGCCAGATTAGGGCAGCTAGATGGACACTACTTCTACAAGGACGGGACATTACAGTAAAACGGACCCGCACACACACATATTTAGCAGACAACCTCCAATACCCAGGACAGCCCCATGACTGTGAAATTGTAGCTCCCCTGCATAACACAGGACCCTTTATCGCAAAACCACCCCCCAGGAAGATAGGGAACCCAAAACAAAGCCCCCAGCCCACAGACACGTGTGGACCCCTGAGGATTTATGTAGACGGTTCCTCCACAGTTTTAAATGGTGAGCGTATCACAGGATGCGGCATCTATGTAGAGGACGCGCAGGGGCGCGCTCTCGAAGAGATAGCTCTTAAGTTACCAGGTCACTTAGGCGCGCAGGCAGCAGAGCTCGCGGCCATAGCGTATATAGTGGACCACCCCGCTTCTTTCCCCAGCCCAGCAGACATATATTCAGACAGCTTATACGTCTGTAACAGTTTGACCGATTTTCTGCCCCTGTGGAGGACACGAGGTTTTGTCTCCGCAGACGGGAAACCCCTTCCATCAGCCCCTCTACTCCAGCATATTTTAGCAAAAGCAAAGGACAGGACCTTCGGAATAATAAAAGTGAGAAGTCACCATAGGTCATCACCCCCTGGGAATGTAAAAGCCGACGCACTGGCTAAGGCAGGTTCCAGGCGAGGACACTTATGGACCCCCCCAGCTAGCGCACCAGCTAGCGCCCCTGTGAGCGCAGTCCAAATCTCACAGACAGATATTAAAGATCTTGTAGCAGCACAAAAACAGGATAAGGACCTCAGGGAGGTTTTTAAAGGCAATTTTGTGCCAGAGTACGAGAGATTTCAACACGCACTGACCACACATGAGGGTGTGATCATTAAGGAACAACTTTATGTGGTCCCGCAGCAGGACAGGAATGCAATGATTGCTTTATTCCATGATAACCACGGGCATCAGGGAATTGATGCAACAACGAGGCACCTCAGGCAACTCTGTTGGTGGCCTAATCTCAGGACTGATGTCACACATTATATTGAGAATTGCCTTATTTGTGCTCAGAATAACCCGGAGCGGTATTCTAAGAAGGCACAACTTCGGCATACTCGCCCAGTTAACGGCCCCTGGACAAACCTCCAGATCGATTTTATAGGACCATTGCCCCCTTGTAGGAATGGCTATAAATACGTTCTGGTGGTCATCGACACCTTTACCAAATGGGTAGAGGCATTCCCCTCTAGAACAAATACAGCAAAGACAGCTGCAAAGATCCTGACCCACCACATCTTCACGAGATGGGGTTTACCCCGAAGTATCGATTCGGACCAGGGATCTCACTTTACAGGACGGGTCATGAGGAACGTCCTGACAATATTTGGAATAAAACAAAATTTTCATATTGCGTATCATCCACAGTCCAGCGGGATTGTGGAGCGCATGAATCGGACTCTAAAAACTACCCTTAGGAAAATGGTTCAGGAGAATAACTCCACATGGGATTCAGTGCTCCCATTTGCACTCATGTTCATAAGGAACACTGTTTCCACTTCCACAGGCTACACACCACACACACTCATGACCGGACGCCCTATGAAAGGGACAGAATTCCTTTTAGGACTGGACATGACCAGCCCCGAGGTGACAGCCCTCACACACGAAAAGACGGTTAAAGACTTGGTTGAGACTGTGAGGTCTGCACAGCTTGCAGCCGCAGTTCAGCTTGGAAAACGCCGTCAACAACGCACCGCTTGTTTTAATAAGACCGTACACCCCACAGAATTCCAGGTTGGGCAACAGGTAATGTTATCTGTTTACAACCCCAGCAGTTTTTTGGCTCCAAAATATTCCGGTCCCTACTCAATTTCGGATAAAATTAGCCCCTCAGTCTACAGGGTGAAATATCCTAATGGGAAGACCGCGTGGTTCCATATTAACCAGCTTAAAGCATATGGGACACAGTCCAACCATGCTCATCATGTACTGCTAGATGCAGCAGAACACTTCACCCCGCCCACTAGAGACACTTTTCCACCATCCCCCTCACAGACCAGTTCATCAACGGACTCGCCCACGACTCCGCCCACAGACCACGACAGACCACGCCCCGAAACGCCCACAAGCTGCCACAGCAGAGACAGCAGGACAGACACTGACTCTGAAGACAGCGACAGCACACAGCCATACAGCCCACACTACACCAACTACGACCCCGACTCCAGTGACCCCATGGAAGTCACTTACCTTAAAAACCCAGAACCACCACCCGACCCCGACTACCCCGACAACACACTTGACACAACACTATGGCACAGGGACAACTCATACAGACTTGTCCGCAATGACGAAAGTGACCCCCGGTCACACAATTCCAAAATAGCATGCCTGATCCACACAAGGGTGTGGGATCCGGGAGAGCAGGACGACACGGTGTCTGAATCCCGACACGGCAACCCCTTTGTGACCCTGTTCACAGAGACAGAGGAAAAGTGAGGTGTCCAGATGATGTAAAATAGGAATCGTTTGAGGGAAACAATGTCCTTTCTGATGGAACCTGCACGTATGTTTGTCTTCGTTTTATGTTTGTTTTGTTTCAGGAATGTAAATGGTTCAGCTGGAGGATGAACATCTTCTTTTCAGCTGAAAAGATTGTGACCACCTCACATACACGTTAGCTTGTCCGCAGATACCTTTGAGAACTTCGGTTCCAACACACCCAATAGTTTCTCTGCCGAAACCTCTGAGAACTTCAGTTGTATCCTCTGGTGAACCGACACGGTTCACGACTTGTTCCCTGTTTTCAGAACGGAGCATCTTGGCTCCATTGTTTTAGGTGCCCCTCTATTCGGCGAATAGAGGCTGCAAGTCACGGTAACCACATTCGTACCCGTTTTAATCCAGGTTACTCAGGCAGTGGACAAACGGCACTGAGGACCCGCCCTGTCGGAGAACCAACCTTGGTCAGCCAAGCTCGGGTATGGCACAGCACGCCCTACCCGGGGATCCCATCCAACTCGTACCCGTAGCGGCCCATACGCAACTCATTCGGACGTTTCTTTCAAAATTTTGTTTTCATTTTTCGTTAGGCAGCCCTTCGGCCGCCATCCCACATGCTATTTACATCCAGGAACATTCGGATGGTAAATGAGCAAAGCCTGCGAGACGGCTCGCAGGAGAAGGATTGTTAGGTGTATTCTGGTCTTCAAATTCGCTTTTGAAAAAGAAAAAATGAGGGGAGTCACAGGGTGTGACTTGGCCAGTCATTTTTAAAGGGTCAATCGGAATATAAAAGACAGATGCACTAACAGGTAAAGATCTTAAACTGTGTATTGACAGATACTGTGCTTGATCCCATAGCTTTCGAAGGACGAGACAGGGGTCGAAGCAAGGATTGTCCATACAGGAGGAAGAAAGAAGAAAACCAAGATAAAGATGATGGAAGCTCACCTACTGTTGTTAACTGTTTGTGTGGAAACAAGACACGTTTCCCCCACAACCCCCACCGTAAATGTTTCCCTTACAACCACTCCCCAGTGCTCAGCTCTGATCAGTGAGGTTCAGACCTGGTGCACTAAATTTATGACATGGTACTCCATGTCATACGTAATCTAATCACTACTGGTGATTGCGATCCTCATTATCCTTGTACAGACCCTCAGGTTGAGGAAGTGGAAGAGGAGAGCCTCCCGTTCTTGCCCTTCCGTCTATGGAGTTCGATCTCCGATTTTCCGATTTCATCAATCCCCTCTGCCCCATGATGAATAAAGCACTGTGTAAAGAATGAATAAAAATTCGACCCTGTATTGTATTGTCCTATACTCGACTGCCGAGTTAGGAAATGTGATGTTGTGGTGTGAATGGTTAAGGTTTTAGAGTGTGAGGAAATGTTTAAGTAAAGTTAGGGATAATTGTGATAGGTAGAGGTTCCCAGTTTATGGTAATGCATGTCCCCTTTGACATAGCGCCAAGTAGAATGTTAGGTAAAAAAAATTTTCTTCCCATAGTTTAAGATAGAGTAGCCCAGGAACTGGCAAGAGGTCAGGGGACACAAAGAAGGCAACCCAGATGCACTCAAGGTGACGTACATTGTGATCCTTCACAATATTTTGATTGTGAGGATCACAAGGAGGGAATGTAGCCACCTAAAATGGATGCTGAGCTACAAAATTAGGTCAAGCGCTAAGACTGCTGGGAAACAGACAGTTTAGCCAGAACAGCAGTCTGCAAAGAGCATTTTGCATTCTGCAGCAGCAGAAACCAGTTTGGGCTCAGGTGAGAAGACCTTAGCTAGGTGCAAATGGCAAAACGCTTTGCATGCTAATGAGGCCATCAGACTTGAACACCCACACAATAGATACATTTGGTTCTGAATGGACACATTCTAATCAAGGCCCAGACATCGAGGCACCAGAAACCTCCAAACAAAAGGACATAAGAAACGCCCCCTCCATCACGGAGACCCCCTCGCATTGGGGAATTAATCCAGTATCGATAAGAAATTGATCCAATAGGTAGAGCCCGCCCGAGAAGAGGGAAGGACAATGGAACCCCTATAAAAGATAGGGACCTCGTGTTGTCCGGTCTGTTTTTCCGTGCTCCGGCTCTGACCACGACTTAGAAGATCCACTCTGACTCCAGCCGTTGAGCACCAGCCGCCGAACCGTAAGTGCCAGTACGACGCTCGCTACGCGAACTAAGCCCGCTAGAACCCCCAGTGACCAGAACGCTTGCTGAAGGTTGCAGCCCAAGACCAGGACGAAGGCCTCGCTCCCTGACCTTGCCTGTTCCTGTTAGATAAGTATTCTGATTACTTTAGTTTAGTCATAGCTTAGTCTCTTAGTGTGTGCATGAATATTTATTATTACTGTATAATAAATATTATCGTTTGGACCTTACTAATCGGTGTATCGTCTTTATTACTTTGAACTTGACCTTGGAATACTAGTGACGTTGTCTATACGGCAACTGGCGACTCCTAAAGCTGAATAAATACATACAACAGAGCCTAGCGGTGTTAAGCACTTGGAAGTTAATACACCCCAATAAACGCGTTTTACGCCCATAGTAAAACGTGCAACAGTACGAGGGCATCTTTCAGCATCTGTAGATATCTGTTACACTCCTCCTCGCCTGAGCAGATCCTGTGTATACAGAGGGCTTGTCCATAGGGGATGGCTTCTTTAATGTGTTTAGGGTGAAACCTGGAGTAGTGGAGCATCGTGAGCATTGTTAAAACTTGTGCATGAAGATGTTGACATATTGAGGTGCGAATTTGGTCCCCATGGCTGTTCCGTGCATCTGGATGAAGAACTTGTTGTCGAAGGTGAAGACGTTGCGATCCAGGATGAAGCAGATGAGTTGCAAAATTGCGCCTGGAGATTGGCAGTTGTCGGTGTTGAGGACTGAGGCTGTTGCAGCAATGCCGTCGTCATGGGGGATGCTGGTGTAGAGTGCAGAGACATCTATTGTGACGAGTAATATTCCTGGTTCAACTGTTCCATGGGTGCTGGGTTTCTGTCGGACGTCCGTCGTGTCACGACAGAAGCAGAGAAAATGTATTGCTTAACACATGAGGGAACAGAGAAATATGTGGGATATTCCCATATTTTTTCAGTGTCAGGCTCTGACTGAACACTGGCGTGTAGCCTTCCAGCGACAGGCACAGCCAAGTTTTTAGGCAAGATATTCTGGCATTCTGGGGGATAGAAACTGTGGGTGCTTTACTCCATCAGTCTGGCAGGGCGGGGCCTGGTATAACTGGCAAGGCCGGCTCCACTGAGGTCGGTCAGCCATCTTTAAAGGGTACCCCAATCAGTACAGAAAGTGAACGACTCCCAGCATGACCATTGAGGACACCCTCTCAAGTACCGGGGGCTCTTCCCGCTGCTACATAACAAGAAACAGGGCTTTCACCAAACATACCTCACTCCAATAATGCCAATGTCGGGCCCTTCACACTGCAACAAAAAGAAGGAAATTGTGCGTCCCCTTCTTCGCAGGCATCGGAGTTCTTCCGTCTTCCCCCAGTCATTGCAGCAGGCATCGGGACTCTTCCCCAGCCCCCAGTCATTGCAGCAGGCATCGGGACTCTTCCCCCTTCCCCAGCCCCCAGTCATTGCAGCAGGCATCGGGACTCTCCCCCAGCCCCCAGTCATTGCAGCAGGCATCGGGACTCTTCCCCAGCCCCCAGTCATTGCAGCAGGCATCGGGACTCTTCCCCAGCCCCCAGTCATTGCAGCAGGCATCGGGACTCTTCCCCCTTCCCCAGCCCCCAGTCACTGCAGCAGGCATCGGGACTGTTCCCCAGCCCCCAGTCATTGCAGCAGGCATCGGGACCCTTCCCCCTTCCCCAGCCCCCAGTCATTGCAGTAGGCATCGGGACTCTTCCCCAGCCCCCATCCCCCAGTCATTGCAGCAGGCATCGGGACTCTCCCCCAGCGCCCAGTCATTGCAGCAGGCATCGGGACTCTTCCCCCTTCTCCAGCCCCCAGTCATTGCAGCAGGCATCGGGACTGTTCCCCAGCCCCCAGTCATTGCAGCAGGCATCGGGACTGTTCCCCAGCCCCCAGTCATTGCAGCAGGCATCGGGACTCTTCCCCCTTCTCCAGCCCCCAGTCATTGCAGCAGGCATCGGGACTCTCCCCCAGCCCCCAGTCATTGCAGCAGGCATCGGGGCTCTCCCCCAGCCCCCAGTCATTGCAGCAGGCATCGGGGCTCTTCCCCAGCCCCCAGTCATTGCAGCAGGCATCGGGACTCTTCCCCCTTCCCCAGCCCCCAGCCCCAGTCATTGCAGCAGGCATTGGGACTCTCCCCCAGCGCCCAGTCATTGCAGCAGGCATCGGGACTCTTCCCTCTTCCCCAGCCCCCAGCCCCAGTCATTGCAGCAGGCATCGGGACTCTTCCCCCTTCCCCAGCCCCCAGTCATTGCAGCAGGCATTGGGAATCTTCCCCAGCCCCCAGCCCCCAGTCATTGCAGCAGGCATCGGGACTCTTCCCCCTTCCCCAGCCCCCAGCCCCAGTCATTGCAGCTGGCATCGGGACTCTTCCCCCTTCCCCAGCCCCCAGCCCCAGTCATTGCAGCAGGCATCGGGACTCTTCCCCCTTCCCCAGCCTCCAGTCATTGCAGCAGGCATCGGGACTCTTCCCCAGCCCCCAGCCCCCAGTCATTGCAGCAGGCATCGGAACTCTTCCCCCTTCCCCAGCCCCCAGTCATTGCAGCAGGCATCGGGACTCTTCCCCCTTCCCCAGTCCCCAGTCATTGCAGCAGACATCGGGACTCTTCCCCCTTCCCCAGCCCCCAGCCCCAGTCATTGCAGCAGGCATCGGGACTCTTCCCCCTTCCCCAGTCCCCAGTCATTGCAGCAGGCATCGGGACTCTTCCCCCTTCCCCAGCCCCCAGCCCCAGTCATTGCAGCAGGCATCGGGACTCTCCCCCATCCCCCAGTCATTGCAGCAGGCATCGGGACTCTTCCCCCTTCCCCAGCCCCCAGCCCCAGTCATTGCAGCAGGCATCGGGACTCTCCCCCAGCCCCCAGTCATTGCAGCAGGCATTGGGACTCTCCCCCAGCCCCCAGTCATTGCAGCAGGCATCGGGACTCTTCCCCAGCCCCCAGTCATTGCAGGAGGCATCGGGGCTCTTCCCTCTTCCCCAGCCCCCGCTCTGCATTGACATTTTCCGACCCCAACGTGACCCTCATGATTCTGCCCGAGCACCATAGCTCGTATGTTTTGAGGAATGACGATCCTGTGCAGATTAAGATGGATTCTCTCAATGACCGTTAACTCGTCCTTAACATTAAAGAACTGGGGACACTGCCCCTTTTGCCAGCCATGGGTAAGGTGTTGGCATCATGCGCTGCAGTAAAGGATCCTTGGCAGTTTCTTCACATATTTGGACCACACATAAGAACATAAGAACTAGGAGCAGGAGTAGGCCATCTGGCCCCTCGAGCCTGCTCCGCCATTCAATGAGATCATGGCTGATCTTTTGTGGACTCAGCTCCACTTTCCGGCCCGAACACCATAACCCTTAATCCCTTTATTCTTCAAAAAACTATCTATCTTTACCTTAAAATCATTTAATGAAGGAGCCTCAACTGCTTCACTGGGCAAGGAATTCCATAGATTCACAACCCTTTTGGTGAACAAGTTCCTCCTAAACTCAATCCTAAATCTACTTCCCTTTATTTTGAGGCTATGCCCCCTACTTCTGATTTCACCCGCCAGTGGAAACAACCTGCCCGTATCTATCCTATCTATTCCCTTCATAATTTTATATGTTTCTATAAGATCCCTCCTCATCCTTCTAAATTCCAACGAGTACAGTCCCAGTCTACTCAACCTCTCCTCGTAATTCAACCCCTTCAGCTGGGATTAACCTAGTGAATCTCCTCTGCACACCCTCCAGCGCCAGTACATCCTTTCTCAAGTAAGGAGACCAAAACTGAACACAATACTCCAGGTGTGGCCTCACTAACACCTTATACAATTGCGGCATAACCTTCCTAGTCTTAAACTCCATCCCTCTAGCAATGAAGGAAAAAATTCCATTCGCCTTCTTAATCATCTGTTGCACCTGTAAACCAACTTTTTGCTACTCATGCACTAGCACAACCAGGTCTCTCTTCACAGCGGCATGCTTTAATATTTTATCAGTTAAATAATAATCCCTTTTGCTGTTATTCATACCAAAATGGATAACCTCACATTTGTCAACATTGTATGCCATCTGCCAGACCTTAGCCCATTCACTTAATCTATCCAAATCCCTCTGCAGACTTCCAGTATCCTCTGCAGTTTTTGCTTTAGCACTCATCTTAGTATTGTCTGCAAACTTGGACACATTCCCCTTGGTCCCCAACTCCAAATCATCTGTGTAAATTGTGAACAATTGGGGCCCAACACTGATCCCTGAGGGACACCACTAGCTACTGATTGCCAACCAGAGAAACACCCATTAATTCCCACTCTTTGCTTTCTATTAATTAACCAATTCTCTATCCATGCTACTACTTTACCCTTAATGCCATGCATCGTTATCTTATGCAGCAACCTTTTGTGTGGCACCTTGTCAAAGGCTTTCTGGAAATCCAGATATACCACATCCATTGGCTCCCCGTTATCTACCGCGTTGGTAATGTCCTCAAAAAATTCCACTAAATTAGTTAGGCACGACCTGCCCTTTATGAACCCATGCTGCATCTGCCCAATGGGACAATTTCTATCCAGGTGCCTCGCTATTTCTTCCTTGATGATAGATCCCAGCATCTTCCCTACTACTGAAGTTAAGTTCACTGGCCTATAATTACCCGCTCTCTGCCTTCCTCCTTTTTTTAACAGTGGTGTCACGTTTGCTAATTTCCAATCCGCCGGGACCACCCCAGAGTCTAGTGAATTTTGGTATTTCAATTGGCAATTTTGCAATTTCCCTAGCCAACTCTTTTAGCATTCTGGGATGCATTCCATCGGGGCCAGGAGACTTGTTTACCTTTAGCCCCATTAGCTTGCCCATCACTACCTCCTTAGTGACAACAATCCTCTCAAGGTCCTCACCTGTCATAGCCTCATTTCTATCAGTCACTGGCATGTTATTTGTGTCTTCCACTGTGAAGACTGACCCAAAAAACCTGTTCAGTTCCTCAGCCATTTCCTCATCTCCCATTATTAAAACTCCCTTCTCATCCTCTCTAAAGGACCAATATTTACCTTAGCCACTCTTTTTTGTTTTATATATTTGTAGAAACTTTTGCTATCTGTTTTTATATTCTGAGCAAGTTTACTCTCATAATCTATCTTACTCTTTTTTACAGCTTGTTTAGTAGCTTTCTGTTGCCCCCTAAAGATTTCAAGTCCTCTCGTCTCCCACTAATCAATGCCGCTTTGTATGCTTTTTCCTTCAATTTGATACTCTCCCTTATTTTCTTAGATATCCACGGTCGATTTTCCCTCTTTCTACTGTCCTTCCTTTTTGTTGGTATAAACCTTTGCTGAGCACTGTGAAAAATTGCTTGGAAGGTTCTCCACTGTTCCTCAACTATCCCACCATAAAGTATTTGCTCTCAGTCTACCTTAGCTAGTTCTTCTCTCATCCCATTATAACCTCCTTTGTTTAAACACAAAACACTAGTATTTGATTTTACCTTCTCACCCTCCATCTGTATTTTAAATTCCACCATATTGTGATCGCTGCTTCCGAGAGGATCCCTAACTATGAGATCATTAATCAATCCTGCGTGATTACACAGGACAAGATCTAGGACCGCTTGTTCCCTCGTAGGTTCCATTACATACTGTTCTTGGAAACTATCGCGGATACATTCTATAAACTCCTCCTCAAGGCTGCCTTGACCGACCTGGTTAAACCAATCGACATGTAGATTAAAATCCCCCATGATAACTGCTGTACCATTTCTACATGCATCAGTTATTTCTTTGTTTATTGCCTGCCCCACCATAATGTTACTATTTGGTGGCCTATAGACTACTCCTATCATTGACTTTTTCGCCTTACTATTCCTGATTTCCACCCAAATGGATTCAACCTTATCCTCCATAGCACCGATGTCATCCCTTACTATTGCCCGGATGTCATCCTTAAATAACAGAGCAACACCACCTCCCTTACCATCCACTCTGTCCTTCCGAATAGTTTGATACCCTCGGATATTTAACTCCCAGTTGTGACCATCCTTTAACCATGTTTCAGTAATGGCCACTAAATCATAGTCATTCATGATGATTTGCGCCATCAACTCATTTACCTTATTCCGAATACTACGAGCATTCAGGTAATGTACACCTATGTTGGCTTTTTTACCTCTGTTTTGAATCTTAACACCTCGATCAGTAACCACTCCTAAGTTATATTTCCTCTTAACTTTTCTCCTAATTTTCCTTGTCGTTGGACCCATAGCTTCATGTAACAACCTGCCGCCTCGCTTACCATTAATGTTTTTACTTCCCGTTTTATTCCTGTTAATATTACTGAGCTCCCTTCAGTCACTGTACCTTGTACTGTCACCCTTTTTGATTTTTCACTATGACTTCTCTGCCTTACACTTTCCCCCTTACTTCGTTTTACTGTTTTACTACCTCCCAACTTCCTGCATCGGTTCCCACCCCCCCGCCACATTAGTTCAAACCCGTTCATCAATGGCTGGTAGGTTGCTGGCACACAACTGCACCTGTGCCTCTATGTGGCAGATGAAGTCACCCTGTTCACACGGCGTGGTGATGGACCTGGATAGAGCATCCGTGATGATTAGCTCCTTACCCGGTGTGTAGACGAGTTCAAAGTCATATCGGCGGAGACGAAGAAGAATGCGCTGTAGCCGAGGCGTCATGTCATTTAAATCCTTCTGGATTATGTGGACTAAAGGCCTATGGTCTGTTTCCACCGTGTACTTCGGCAGGCCATATATGTAGTCATGAAACTTGACTATTCCTGTCAGGAGACCCAAGAACTCCTTCTCGATCTGGGCATACCGTTGCTCGGTCGGCGTCATGGCCCTGGAGGCATATGCCACTGGAGCCCAGGATGTGGAGTCATCTTGCTGGAGGGGCACCGCCCCAATGTCATCCTGGCTAGCGTTGGTAGATAGCTTGGTGTCCCTGGTTGGGTCAAAGAATGCCAGTACTGGGGCTGTGATGAGCTTTGCCTTTAGCTTGAGCCACTCCTTTTCATGTGCGGGCAGCCACTAGAACACTGTTGACTTCTTTACGAGATGCCGGAGGGCCGTGGTGTGGGCTGCCGAATTGGAAATGAATTTCCTGAGAAAATTTACCATCCCGAGGAATCGGAGTACGCCTTCTGAACCTCCGGGGTCTTCATGGCGTTGATCGCCAGCACCTTGTCGGTGTCAGGTTGCACACCGTGCTGTGAAATGTGGTCACCCAGGAACTTGATAGTGGATTGACCAAATGAGCATTTGGCCCTGTTGAGCTGGAGGCCATTTTCATGAATCCGCTGGAAGACCTGTCTGAGGCGGGCAATGTGATCCTCGGGCATTGTGGACCAGATGATTACGTTGTCCACATATACTCACACCCCCTCGATGCCCTCCATCATTTGCTCCATGATGCAAAATACTTCGGAAGCTGATATGACACCGAAGGGCATGCGGTTGTAGCAATAGCGGCCGAACGGAGTGTTGAACGTGCACAGCTTCCGACTGGACGTGTCCAGCTGTATTAGCCAGAAACCCCAGGAGGCGTCCAGCTTGGTGAAGAATCTGGCATGAGCCATCTCACTGGTCAACTCTTCACGCTTCGGGATCAGGTAGTGCTCTCGCATGATGTTGCGGTTCAGGTCTTTGGGATCAATGCAAATGTGGAGTTCACCAGAGGGTTTTTTGACGCATACCATGGAGCTAACCCAGTCTGTTGGTTCCATGACCTTTGAGATGATGCCCTAGTCTTGGAGGTCTTGTTGCTTTTTCAGGCGATTCTTGGAGGAGCCGGCATCCGGCGTGGTGCATGGATCACTGGGGCGGTGTTCGGCTTTAGCAGAATTTTGTAGCAATATGGGAGCGTGCCTGTTCCATCAGACACGTTGTGGTATTGTGTGAGAATATTGTCTATCTCGGCCTGGAGATTCACATCGGGCGAGGCAGTCGCTAGTGTCGAGGACACGGTGTGGACTCGCTGGACCAGATTCAGGAGCTTGCAGGCGCGAGCAGCGAGCAGGGTCGCCCTGTCAGGTCGAACGATCTCGAATCGTAAAGTTGCCTTGAATTCCTTGTGAGATACCCCAGCCAACACAATCCAGTGGCAGCTATGGCATTGCCATTGTAGTCAAGGAGTTGGCATGTTGGTGGAAGAATGCTGGGTCGGTCACGGATGTTGTCGAGATCTGGCTGCGATATGAGGTTCGCAGTCGTGTCTGTGTACAGTTTAAATCGGATGCAAGCCTGTTTGACTGTGAGGATAGCACACTACTCATCGTCGGGATCCACACTGAGGATCTGGCACCGCTGGCTGATAATCGGTGGAGCGGACCTGCAGGAGGCCGCGTAATGGCCAGGCTTCCCACACTGTCCTTTGGCTGGACATTGCCGCTTTAAATGGGCGGAGCCACAATTCGGACACGTCATAAAGCTGATGTCAGTACGTTCCGTGCGCCAACGTGCATGCGCAATGCGGTCGGCCGACGTACGCACCTGCGCATTAGGGTTTTCGGCCTCGTCGTCCACCCGGTCGTGGTGCGCATGCGTAGGGACCCAGGAAAAGCGCGTGAAATGGCCACTCTCCTCAATACTTAGGCCTTGCGTTTTTTCAATGGCCTGCACTCGTTCTGCCTCGTGGAAAGCTAGTTTTGCAGTTTCTGCTGCCCTGATGTGGGAGTAACGATTCCTGGCATGCTCACGGACTGTGCACGTCTCAATAGTCACGGAGAGGGTTAGCTGTTTGATTTTGAGGAGCTGCTGCTGCAGGGAATCAGAGTGGACCCCGAAAACGATCTGATCCCGGATCATGGAATCAGCCATAGAGCCATAATTACATGACTACGCCAGGATGCGGGGCTGGGTCAGGAAGGACTGAAAAGGTTCATCCTTACCCTGAAGTCTCTGTTGGAATATGTACCGTTCAAAGCTCTCATTCACTTCAATGTCACAGTGGAAGTCGAATTTTAGCAGGGCTGTTTTGAACTTCGTCTTGTCTTCGCCATCGGCAAATGTAAGTGAGTTGTAGATGTGGATGGCGTGATCCCCTGCGGTCGAGAGAAATAGCGCGATCTTCCTTTAATCCGATGCTGCCTCAAGGTCTGAGGCCTCGATAGACAGGAGGAACTTTTGCTTGAAGATCTTCCAATTGGTGGCGAGGTTGCCGGAGATGCGGAGCTGCGGAGGAGGCTGGATGTTTTCCAGGTCGCTGGATGGCCGCTTACTGGTCGTTGCGGATTCACTCGAAGTAGGTTTGGCAGGATTAATGGCACTCTGGTACCATGATGTGTTAGGCAGGTTGATTCGACGTTGACTGCAACTGGATGCAGGGAAGCTAGAAATAAATATCTGACACCGGAGATGATCCAACATGGTTTTATTTAACTATGAACAGGTTCAGCTGACGACTTCTTACTGGTTCGACCAGACCTACTAGCTACCACATGGCAATAATGTCCACTGACTTGTGCTCTCTGACTGTCTCAGTATCTGGGTCCCGAAAAGAGCGGGATTCTTAATGCCCTGTGGGCTTTATAGTGGTGGTATCTTGTCTGGTGATTGGTTGTTTTGTGTTGTGTGTTCATTGGTCATCCCATGTGTCAATCACTGCCTGTGTGCATCTCATTATATACATGAATGGATACTATGACAGATCCTGTCTCAAAGAATTCTCTCCAGTAATTTCCCTACCACTAACGTAAGGCTCACCAGCCTGTAGTTCCCTGGATTATCCTTGCTAACCTTCTTAAACAAAGGAACAACATTGGCTATTCTCCACTCCTCCGGGATATCACCTTAAGATAAGTGAGGATCCAAAGATTTCCGTCAAGGCCTCAGCAATTTCCTCTCTAGCCTCCTTCAGTATTCTGGGGTAGATCTCATCAGGCCCTGGGCACTTATCTACCTTAATATTTTTCAAAACACCCAACACCTTGTCTTTTTGGATTTCAATGTGACCCAGGCTATCTACACACTCTTTCCACACTCAACATCCACCAATTCCTTCTCTGGTGAATACTGATGCAAAGTATTAATTTAGTGTCCCACTCATTTCCTCTGGCTCCACACATAGATTCCCTTGCCTATCCTTCAGTGGGCCAACCCTTTCACTGGCTCCCCTATTGCTTTTTATGTACATGTAGAAAGCCTTGGGATTTTCCTTCACCCTATTTGCCAATGACTTTTCGTGACCCCATCTAGCCCTCCTGACTCCTTGCTTAAGTTCCTTCCTACGCAAGTAGGGGCTGGAATACTCCAGTCGTTACAATTCACTTTTCCCACCCGCAGTACACTCACACCCCTGGGGTTCCCGGCAGAGTATGGTGGTTACAATGGGAAATTCCATCAATATGCAGTGGGAAAATAGAATCCTGCCACCTGAGAATGGTGCGGCGGTTTCCTCCCACAGTCCAAAGGTGTGCAGGTTAGGTGCATTGGCCATGCTAAATTGCCCTAAGTGTCTAAAAAGGTTAGGAGGGGTTATTGGAAGTGAGGGCTTAAGTGGGTTGGTGCAGACTCGATGGGCCGAATGGCCTCCTTCTGCACTGTATGTTCTATGTTCTATGAAACTCACGCAGACATAGGGAGAACATGCAGACTCTGCACAGACAGTGACCCAAGCCTGGAATTGAACCTGGGACCCTGGAGCTGTGAAGCAACTGTGCTAACCACTGTGCTACCATGCTGCCCATGCTGGCATATATAAATGATTGGTTAGCTAACAGGAAGCAGTGAGTAGCGTTAAGGGGGTCTTAATCAGTTTGGTGGGCAGTAACCTGTGGAGTGCCACTGGGATCAGTGCTGGGACTGCAGTTCTTCACAATATATAATAATGATTTGGAGGAAGGAACAGAGTGTAGGGGATAGTTGCAGAATAAGGGTGTACTCATGTAAGATCGATTTGAGGAAGAATTTCTTCTCTCGGTGAATCTTTGGAGTTCTTTACCCCAGGAAGCTATGGAGGCCGAGTCCTTGAACATTGTCAAGGCTGAGACCGTTGGGATTTTAATCAGTAGGGGAATTAAGGGTTATGGAGAGAAGTCAGGAAAATTGACTTAGTGAGTGTCAGATCAGCCATGTCGGAGCAGGGAGGAAAAGTTGAATGGTCTATTCCTGTTCCCGTGTCTGATGGTCTTAATTATGATATTGCTGATTGCTGAAGGAGGCACTTTGTTTCGAGCCTGCATTGCAAATTTAGACTTGCGTTTTGCATAGCTTTACATTCAGGAGAGGATATTTCAATTCCTGACCTGTTCTCCTGGTGGACAAGGTTCCATATTTGGAACCCGGTTTGATAAAACGGTCTTCTACGACTCACATGTGTGGATTTACTCAAATGGAAACAGAAATGTATGCCTGACTTTCCTGCAAAACTGCATTCCGAAACATGGATAATATGGGTGCAAATCAATAAACAATCTAAAATATTGGAGAATTGTGGGCCTGTTAGGTTAATCACCTTGATCATTTATGATTATGTATTGAACCTCTCCTTGCATAATAATTGTTCTGCCTCCATAATCCAGAGCCTTCTAAATGAGTTTACTGAAACTTCACATGTTCTGAGATTTTCTTCAAATTACCACACAATTTTTGGGCATTTAATTATCTTTTAGCATATCTTCACAAACACACATTTTGTCCTTTGGGGAATAGTGGGGGTAGTGGTGGAAAGATTCCCGAGCTGATTATTGGCCTGTTGAACCAAGTTATGAGCACTCCTTCCAAGGCCAAGAAATTCTGACGTTGAACCTGAAGTGTTGGCTAGTGTAGACTTGAGAGATGAACAGACACTTCCAACACTGATGAAGGTTCAACTCAATTTTATTAACTATTTCTAACTAACTAACACATGATGACTGTGGGTCTAAATGATGCTTAAACTAGAGACCTAAGCCTTGTCCGAACCAGTTGATTCTCTCAGCCCGTGTTGTAAGTCTGTGCTGGGCTGAATGAGTTCCTGTTACACTCAGAGGCAGCACCCAGAATAAGTGAGAACCATGGTGCCCTCTGCCTTAATAGTGTGTGTATTCTAACTGGTGATTGGCTGCGTTGTTTGTAAATGTGATTGGTCCCTGTGTGTGTCCATCAGTGTGTGTCTGCACCATGATATATTGGTGTATATTATGACATCCTCCTTTTAGAACAAAAATGTTGATATAGGCATGTGATAATAAATAGTGTGGGTTTGTGGAGAATGTACCTAGCTACATGTGAGATGCGAAGACAGATGTACAAAGCTATATACAGGGAACAAGACTATTTACAGATGAAGGTGCCTGGTGCAGATGGCTACTATGAACTGCAACAACCAACAAATCTATTTACAAATCACTGGATAACGAATGCAACAATAAAGGATATAGGAAAAAAAAACATTTCAGAGAGTCCACATGTGCACAGAGTTCATAAGTTCAGTCTCTGAGGTGGGCGACGAACTCTGGTTGACCTCCTCAAGGGTGGGGCAATGGCTGGCGGCTCAGGAGCCGGGAGGGCTGCAGCACTGTCAGGGGCAGGCAGAGTAACCGGAGGCGCCACACAGTCCACGGCGGGATAAGTAGAAGAGCTGATCGGAGGATCCCGTGACGACCCTGGAACCAGGCGAAGAGCACGCCTGTTGCGGCGCCGAATGGATCCATCCGGGAAGCGGACCAGGAAGGAGTGGGGGGGCCACCTGCCTTAGAACGACAGCAGGAGCAGACCAGCCACCATCCGGGAGGTGGATGCGAACCTTGTCGTGTGGATGGATGCCGGGAAGGTCAGCAGCCCGTGAGTCGTAGCTAGATTTCTGCTGCAGTTGAGACATGTGCATGGGGTGGAGCACGTGGACATAATCGGGTTTGGGAGTGAGAATTGATGGCACCGTCGTTCTGAGGGTGCGGTTCATTAGCAGCTGAGCCTCCGACAGGCCGGTGGAGAGCGGGGCGGAGCAATAGGCTAGCAGAGCAAGATGGAAATCTGAGCCGGCATCGGCGGCCTTGCTGAGGAGCCGCTTAACGATGTGGACTCCCTTTTCCGCCTTCCCATTGGATTCGGGGTAAAGGGGACTGGACATAACGTGCTCGAAGTTGTAGTGTCGGGCGAAACCAGCTCATTCCTGGCTCACAAAACAGGAGCCATTGTCTGACATGATCGTCAGCGGAATGCCATGTCGGGCAAATGTCTCTTTACACTCCCTGATCACAGCCGAGGATGTGAGATCGTGCAGCCTGATGACCACCGGGTAACTGGAGAAGTAGTCGATGCTGATGACGTAGTCCCTGCCCGATGCATGGAACAAGTCGATGTCCACTTTGACAGCAATATGCGGCACATATACATGCATCATCCAAAGAATGGTTCCATTTTTCTGGACAAGAGACCATCACCGAGATACAAACTCACTTAAAACCCATCACGTAAACAGAGTTAGAATTAGGCCTCACATTGCTGGCCCTCTGCTATGAGATGAAATCCCATGTTCCAGATGCTCTAAAATATTACTGATATATGAATAAAGAGCAGGACTAGGTAATTCAGAGCCTCAAGTCCTGATCTGCCATTTAATCAGATCTGATAGTAACCACAAATCTGCATCTCACCTACTCCCGATAACATGAATTCACTCAGCTTTGCCTTAAAAATATTCAAAGACTCTGCTTCCACCAACTTTTCAGGAAGAGCGTTCCAAAGACCCACGACCCTCAGGGGCAAAAAAAATCACCTCATCTCCATTGTAAATGAGCGATCCCTTATTCTTAAACAGTGGCCCCTAGTTCTGAATTCTCTCGCAGAAGGAAATATCGGCTGGAGTTCTTTGGCCGTCGGGATTATCTTTTCCCGCTGGCACCACAACCCTTCCGCGGGTTTGCCAGTGGCATGGGGTGGCCTCAATGGAAAATCCCATTGACAAACGGTGGGAAGAGAGAATCCCGCCAACAGCGAATGGCACAGCCTGAGAAGCACTCGTCTGGGGGGGAGGCAGGAAAATCCCACCCATCCTCCCTATATCCACCCTCTCAAAACCCCTCAGAACTCCTGTGTTTCAATCAAGTCGCTTCTTACACTTCAAAACTCTAAATTCCAGTGGATATAAGCCTAACCTTTAGAGCTGCTTCTAGGGTGTCACTTGCATCCTCCATTGTGAAGACAGATGCAAAATACCTGTCCAATTCATCTGTCATCTCCTTGTTTTTCATTATCAGTTCTCCAGATTCATTTGGGCCAACGCTCACTTGGTTAACTCTTCTTTTTTTCAATATTTGTAAAACTCTCCTATCTGCTTTTATATTTCTGGCTAGCTTTCTGTCAGACTCTAATTTTTCCCTCTTTATTAATCTTTTCACCATCCTTTGTTGTTCCTTATATTCTGTCCGAACTGCCGTGACACCTATCTTTGCCTATTATATACTATTTCTTTAAGTTTGATATTATCTTTAATCTTTCTGGTTAACCATCGACGGTGGGTCCATCCATTGGACTTTTTGTTACTCGTTGGAATTTATCTATTGTGTGCATTCTGAAACATTCCCTTCAACGTTTACCACTGCATCTCTATGGACCCATCCCTTAACTGAATTTGACAATTCATTTAAGCCAGGTCAGCTTTCATGCCCTCATAATTGCCCTTATTTATGTTCAAAAGCATAGTCTCAGGCCCACTCCTCGTTCCATAGAATCCCTACAGTACAGAAGGAGGCCATTCAGCCCATTGTGTCTACACTGACCCTCTGAAAGAGCATCCTACCTCAGCCCACTCACCCACTGTTTCCCTGTAACACCATCTAACCTTTGGACATGGAGAGACAATTTAGAATGGCCAATCCACTTAGCCTGCACATCTTTGGACTGTGAGAGGAAACTGGAGCACCCGGAGGAATCCCAAGCAGACACAGGGAGAATGTGCAAACTTGACACCGATAGCGACCCAAGGTTGGAATTGAAACCGTGTCCCTGGCGCTGTCGGGCAGCAATGCTAACCACTGTGTCATCATGCCACTCTCCCTCAAACTGAATGTAAAATTCAATCCTATATTTGTTGCTACCTGGGGGTTCCTTCACTGTGAAATCATGAATTACTCTCATCTTGTTGCACAATATCAGGTCGAGAATAGCCTGCACACTGGTTAACTCCAGAACATGCTGTTCTGGGGAACTATCCCAAAAATATTCAATTAACTCCTCATCTAACCTATTTTTACCCATCTGAATTTTCCAGTCTATGCGTAGATTAAAATCTCCCACAAATATCGCCGTGCCGTTCTGACAAGCTCCAATTATTTCTTCCATTATGTTCCACCCGACCATACAATTACTGTTACTAACATAACTCTCATAAGTGACTTCTTGTCTTTACCATTTCTCATCTCAACGCAAACTGTTTACGCATCCTTGTTTCCTGAACTTTGGTCATCCCTCTCTATTGTTCTAATACCATCACTAATAAACAGAACCAGCCCATCTTTTCCTTGTTGCCTGTCCTTCCTCAATATCCTGTCCCCTTCAATATTCAGGTCCCAATCCATCTCCTCCTGCAGACATGTCTCTATAATGGCTATCAAATGGTACTTACTTATGTAACAGGACATCGACATGTGCTTATCGCAGTTGTGCTTCTTTTTAATGATTTTTTAAAAATGACACTGTCCTGTTTGCTTGCTGCTTTTATCTCTGCAATCACATTAATGTAAATCTTTATTGCGATGCTTGTTTTAGCTATGTGTTCAGATTTAGTTTTTAGATTAAATAGCGAGAGGTTGAACCACTGTTGGGAATATCCTGCAATGCTGCTCTCAGTTCATCTGTTTTGTTTCAAAAACTATGTGCATTCTGATACAGAGCTTTTGGTTTCAGTCTTTGATTCATTTATAACCTCTAGTATCACCGGTTGATTTACTATTAGGTTTGTACTTTTCTTGTATATATAGATACTTATTATATATATGTACTCTTATATATGTAGCATTTATTCTATATATATATATGAATATTAGATTCATATAAAACAGATTATATAGATGGATAATGGAAACTGCAGAGTTATATCTTGGAACAGTTCTATATATTATTCTTTTATGGGCAGCACGGTAGCACAGTGGGTAGCACTGTTGCTTCACAGCACCAGGGTCCCAGGTTCGATTTGCGTCTTGGGTCACTGTCTGTGCGGAGTCTGCACATTCTCCCCGTGTGTGCGTGGGTTTCCTCCATGTTCTCCAGTTTCCTCACACAAGTCCCGAATGACGTGCTTGTTAGGTGAATTGGACATTCTGAATTCCCCCTTAGTGTACTCGAACAGGCACCGGAATGTGGCGGCTCGGGGCTTTTCACAGTAACTTCATTGCGGTGTTAATGTAAGCCTACTTGTGTCAATGAATATTATTATTATTTTCCTTGACATTTTAGAGTTAGGTTTTCCATGGCCCCATTATCTGTTATTTTGTAGATCAATATTCAAATATTAAGTGGCATGAAATCATTAAACAAAGACATTTTAAATGGAACACACAAAATGGTGTTCTGGGGGGGGGGTTTACTTCAAATGTAATCTGCTTATTATTGTCATTGCTCACAGGATCAATTTAAGCATAATGTGTAGCAATAGGACATTGACGTGTGCTTATCTCAAATGTGTTTATTTTTAATGATTTTTTAAAAATGCGCTGTGGTTCTTGATTACTGTTTGCAGCTGCATTTATCTCTGCAATCATATTACTGTAAATCTCTAGCGCAATGCATTTTTAGTTGCGTGCTCAGATTTAATTTTTAGAATAATTTCAATTTACAATTCAACTTGCACATTGGATTCACAGATTTTGCGCATGATTAGCAGATTCACGGCAAATGTTTTTGGCAGTTTTATTTTGAACACGTGTGCATTTGATTTAAAGAATAAATAATGTGATCTTGTTAGTGACTTAGCCGTTTCCTTATTGTTGAGAGTGAGCACGAGTAATTATGCAGCATGTTTATTCTCAATTCTGTGTGGATTTTAGGGTTACCTGCAAATCAGGTTGTGGAGAGATTGACCCTCTGTTGGGGATCTTCTGCACTGCCACTCTAATGTGAGTGAAAGAGTCACTTTTTTTAGTGGTTCTTCCTCAAAGGTACAGCAGGAAGCAGAAACCCTTCCTACAAATGTGGTACCATTCCTGATCCTAGTAGCATTAGTCAGTTTGTCAACATTTTACTTTTGCCACTAAACTATGTACCTGTGGTGCAGAAATAAAGTGCTTAAGGCCAAGGAATAAATCATCAAGGAGATATTGTGAACTGTGGGAAGTTATATAACAGGAGGATTGACCTCTGCTCTTCCCTTCAATCCTTGATTTTGTTCTGATATATAATGAAACCGTGGTGGATTGAACCACATGTCCATTGTCTTGCAGTATCCTCTGATGGGGCTGGGCCAACGAGGATTGTACCCTCACCGCCGCACCCCCCCCCCCCCCCCCCCGCCCCTCTGCCATTCGCCACCCAAGAGAACACCTCGGAGGACAGCTCCGAGGAGAACAGCAGCAATGCGTCAAAGCTATCTTTTGTACCTTTCACCAGCGCAGAGACACACAGCCGGCTTCGGTGCACTATTCGGTAAGCAGTCTGGACAATGTTCTCCCTGAGCTGATGCAGATGATAGGACATAGCCGTACGATTCAGGGTGGCAACTGCAAGGCCGACTGGAGGCGTCCAAAGCCTTCGGTGCAGGAGATGGCACCGGCATTTCGTGGCACCCTGACCAACACTGCTAGCGTGGCGATCACTGGAAAGTCTGGAGCGTGACAACCACGCCTTAAGTGGTGGTGTCAAAGTTTACGTTCAGTCCATGATGACCATAGCTGAGGGTCTCAACATCATGTCCCTGTCATTGAGGAACGTAACCCAGATGCAGGTGGGCCTTCCTAAGGCACTCCACAATATGACCGAGTCACTGAGGATCATCACTAAGGGCATTGACAGCATGGTGCAGACCATGGGGAGCCTCCAGGACTGGGAGAGCCTGATGACTCAGAAGCTTTTGGAGCTCACATCAGCTGCCTCTCCATCCCATGTAGTCACCCAGGGCCGAATGGACACCCTCAGGGGGCAGATGTGCTGGAGCCCATCCCAGGTTGCCTTCTCCAAGAAGACTAAGGTGGCCTCAAGTTCCATCCTGCTCCCCCACCCAACAGCAAAGAATCTCAAGGGCAGTGGGCGGAACAGGATGGTGACACCTGTAACTCGGAAGGGCTCTATGGCTGCAGGCCCTTCAGAGGGTGTCCGCCAAGGGCATCAAGGCCATCGGGAATGGAAAGCAGCAGACTTCCTCCACCTCTGATATGCATCCTGGGGACACACCTAGATGTAGCTCTGGACCGCGGAGGATCAAGAAGATTGAGGAACACTGAGTGGGATAGATGAGTTCACTCTCTGTAGTTAGAGGGAATAGAAATCTGTTACATTCAAATTAAAGAATTTCACACCTGATACATGTAAAACCTCTCTCACTTTAGATTTTACCGCAGGCATGCCCCTGCTCCCCCTCCACCCCTGCGCCCCCTCGGCACAGTGGTCCAAGATCAAAAGCTCTCGATGCAGCCACCATCCTGAGAATGGATACGAGCAAGCATGCTGTCAGCAGAACAACAGGAGTCAGACTTAATCAAAACCTGAGGAACTCCAGCGCTTCCCTCATAGCAAGTGACCATCACTCTCCTGCCTTGTAGGGATCTGCTGACAGTGCCAGCCCAGGTCCATTGCCATGGAGTGATGTTGCATAGACCTTTGGAGGGGGGAACAGGGTTGTCGGGGTAGGTACGACAGGGTGGGTATTGAGTTGACTGACACAGCCTCGTCTCACGAGAATCTGAGGGCCTCCCTGGTCATCCCTGCAAGTTGGACCTCTGCCGCCACCTGTCCTCCACCATTCGGCTCCTCTTCCAGCTTGTTCTCCAGTGGCTCCTGGTTATCCTACCCCTGCTCAGACAAGGCTATGCCATTGCTATGCCAGATTATGGAGGGCACAGCAGGAGACTCTCTGGGGTGTGTACTATAGATCCTCGTCAATGTGCCAGGTGCGGAACCAAATTTTGATCAGCCTGATGCTTCGCTGATTGACAGCACGGGTGGCAACGTCGTCCTCATTTAATTGGCCTCCGCCTTTGTCTTAGGCCTCCACATTGGCCTCATCAGCCATGACCTCAGCTGGTAACCCTTGTCCCTCACCAGCGAACCCATCATTCTGGGGTGGTCCACAGATTCACCGGGGTTCTCTGACTACAGGATGTAGCTGTCATTCACACTGCCAGGATAGCGGGCAAACACATGCATGATCCTCAAGTGGTGGTCTCACACGATCTGAACATTCAGGAACTGGAACCCCTTCCTGCTAATATAGAGCATTCCCTGGTGCTCTGGTACTCACAGGGCAACATGCGTGCCATCAGCAGTCCCTTGGAGCTGCAGCTTCCCGCGATAGCGGAGAATCCTGTACCCTGGCATCTTGGTGGATCTGTTCCAGGTTGAAGGTGATATAGTCTGATGCCTGGACATACAGAGCATCTGTCACGTCCTGGATACACTTGTGAGCTGATGACTGCGATATGTCACACAGGACTTTGCTCAAGCCCTGGAGTAACCCGATGGTGGAGAAATCGAGCTGCAGCGACCTTCACAGCCACCAGGAGTGGGTGTATTCTTCCTGCACAGGTGTTGCACTGTCCCCTTGTTGAGACGAAGGGCTGTGCAGTAGCACAGTGGTTAGTACTGTTGCTTCACAGCGCCAGCGACCCTTTTCGATTGCTGGCTTGGGGTAACTGCCTGTGCGGAGTTTGCACTTTCTCCTTGTGTCTGCGTGGGTTTCCTCCGGGTGCTCTGTTTTACTCCCAAAGTCCAAAGATGTGCAGGGTAGGTGGACTGTCACGCTAAATTGATATGTAGTGTCCAAAAGGTTAGGTGGGGTTGCTGGGTTATGGGGATAGGGTGGAGGTGTCGGTTTAGGTAGGGTGCTATGTTGCTAGTTTAGGCTCAATGGGCCGAATGGCCTTCTTCTGCTCTGTAAATTCTATGAAATCTAAACATAGAATTTACAGTGCAGAAGGAGGCTATTCGGCCCATCGACTCTGCACCGGCTCTTGGAAACTGCATCCTACCCAAGTTCAACATCTCCACCCTATCCCCATAACCCAGTAACCCCACCCAACACTAAGGGTAATTTTGGACACTAAGGGCAATTTATCATGGCCAATCCACCTAACCTGCACATCTTTGAACTGTGGGAGGAAACCGGAGCACCCGGAGGAAACCCACGCACCCACGGGGAGGATGTACAGACTCCGCACAGACAGTGACCCTAGCCGGAATCGAACCTGGGACCCTGGAGCTGTGAAGCCATTGTGCTATCCACAATGTTACTGTGCTGCCCTTGGCAGCATATGCTGTCCATCAGCTCATTGGAGCACTAACAACTCCTGTACACCCTGGAATGTTGCTAGCCTCCACTTCTGGCCCCCTCCTCAGCCTGATCGGCAGCAGGGTCTTGAGGATATGCGGTGGCCCCCTGTACATGTAGTGCTGCTGCCAGCCTGCAGTTGATCTTGCCGTCTTCTTCGTTGTCTGCCAGCCTCGGCTGCGACAAGCCCAGTGAGGGCAGCCTGCGTGGGATTGACTCCAGCAATAGGTGCGGGGGCGTGGGGCGCGACGAGTTGGGTGGCGTGTAGTGTGAGGGGTACCACGGCGGTGGTAGTGGTGGGATTCGATCCTGCCGGCACTAGGTCCCGGAGGGATACAGTGTCCTGACGGCCGTCAGGGTACTTTATGAAGGCGTATTGGGGGTTTGAGTGTAGTAGAAGCACTTTCTCTATGAGTGGGTCAGTTTTGTGTGCCCTGACGTGCTTCCGGAGGAGTACCGGGCCCGGTTTCTTCAACCATGCTTGGAGCGAAGCCCCCGTGGTAGTGCCCCTGGAAAAAACGTAGCGAACATCTGGGAGCCCTTGTCCAGTTTTAACTGCAGGTAGGCGTGGCTCATGTCTAGTTTTGTGAACAAAAGCCCACCTGCCAATTTGGCATATAGGTCGTCTATTTTCGGGATTGGGTATTTGTCCAGCAGTGCGTATTTGTTTACCATCTGTTTGAAATCTCCACAGAGATGTATCGAGCCGTCTGGCTTCAAAATTGGTACCACCGGCGCTGCCCATTCCGAGAATTGTACTGGTCTGATAATGCCGTCGCGCCGTAACCTTTCTATTTCGTCATCTACTTTCTTCCTTAATGCAAAAGGTACCGGCCTGGCCTTACAAAATTTCGGAAGGGCTTCTGGGTCCACAAGCAAAGTTGCTTTGGCGCCTATGATTTCCCCCAAACCTTCCTGGAAGACCTCCGGTATTTTTGGAGTACTCCACTCAACTGCCCGCTTCCACTCTGGAAAGTTTTCATCCAATCTAATTTTAGGTCTTTCAGCCAGTTCCGTCCAATTAAGCTCGGTCCGGAGCCCTCTACTATCATCAATGGTAATCTGAGCAATTGGTTCTCATATTCCACAGGTACATGAGTCGTGCCTAGAACTTCCAGTGGTTCCCCTGTGTAGGTTTTAAGTTTTGTCGATGTTTTTGTTAGTGTTAGTGGCTGGAGACCATCTTTGATTTTTCTAAATGCTGCCACTCCCAATACTGATACGGCCGCACCCGTGTCTATTTCCATTATTGTCGGCCACCCGTTCACCCGTGGGGTAATCCTAATGGGTTCTGCTTTCTTCGTTGTAATATTATATAATTGTTCCCCTTCGGAGGAGGATGGGGCGTCTAGGTTGTGTACTTCCCTGCGTCCCCACCTGCTATTCCTCTTTTGCCACCTCCTTCTAGGGTTTCAGTCGTTGTTACCCCACTTTGTCTGGTGCCAGAAACGGTCCTTCTCTGTTGGGGGAGCCTCAGCTGGTACTTCCCTCTGTCTCCAGTTAGTCCTGGCAGACCTGGGGGCAGTTCTGGGGTTTTCCTTTTTCCCTCTATTCCTCAGGTTTTTCCTGAGAGCGGCTATCTGGTAGCAGGACCCATTGTGGTAGTCCCTCTCACAGGTATCTACCTCCATTGGCGTGCCCTGTAGTTACTGCGCCCCACTTGCTGCCTTTTCTAGGGACAGTGCGAGCTGTAACGCCTACCTGCAGTCTAGCTCCGTTTCCGACAACAGGCGTTTCTGTATTGTGAGGTCGTTTATACCACACACTAACTGGTCCCGAAGCATTTCATTTAGCGTCAGGCCGAACTCACATTTTTCCGCCAGCCTTCTCAGGCGGGTCAAGAAATTCGTGACTGACTCCCTGTCTTCCCACTTCGCTGTGTAGAATCTGTACCTACGCAAAATGAGTGGTGATTTTGGGTCGTAGTGCTCTTTCACCAATTCCGTTACTTCTTGGAAAGTTTTTGTGTCCGGCGCATCGGGATAAGTCAGACTACGTATAATGGCGAAAGCGAAGGGTCCGCACGCCAACAGCAGGATAAGCCATCTCCTTTCGTCTGTCAGTATATAAATTTGCCCGGAAGAAGTAACACATTCTCTCCACATACTGGGACCAGTCCTCAATAGCCGGGTCGAATGCCTCTAACCTTCCAAAAAACGGCATTTTTAAAATGCCAAGGCTTACCCTCCGAGTGCGGCAGCTGGTCTCCGCAAAATTCGTAGTTTACCTCGTCGCCACTGTAGTAATCCACAAGAGGCAGGAGTTCCGTCACCACACCAATATTTATTTACAATAACGATATTACAGGAGCAGCTACAAACAGTGCTGCTAGCAGTCCAGTCAACTTAAGACTGGCTCACAAATCCTACACAGGTGATTATATGGGCCCCCTCAATGAGTATCATTGAGGGAGCTCATACTCCAATTGGCCAACCAATAAAGCCAATTGGAGTTCATTACAGCAGGGGAGCGGGGGAAGTGAGAGCACCCCCAGGGTAAGGAACAGCAGCGGGGAAAGAAAGAGAGACAGACAGATGGCTGGAGGAAAGAAAAACACCAAGGTGAAGGGACAGCGGGACACAAGCAGCAGCAGCCGCGAGGGTAAGGTGCATGAGCGCCGGACGCGCAGGCAGGCGGCCCCACAAGACGTTACGGAGGTACAGGCGAGCCTGAAAGGGAAAGCGATGGTGGACCAATTAGCAAAGCGTGAGCAGGACGCAGCGACCAGCATAAAGGAGGCGCTCTGATCGGTACTCGAAGCAATGGTGAAGGAGACAATGCACAAAATGCAGCAGACCATCGAAGGCCTGGAAAGGAAAGTGAAGGCGCAGAGAAAAATGATTCTGGAGTTGGAGAGAGCCACCTCGGACCAGAGCGACAGGGTGATAACCCTAGAAGCCGAGGTTAGTAACGGCCCAGGGGAGCCTAAGAAGGAAAGCGGAGGACCAGGAAAATAGGTCCAGACGGCAGAACATTGAAATAGTGGCTCTGCCAGAGGGGATAGAGGACAGAGACCCAACAGGCTACATCACCTAAATGATGGGCAAGCTAGTGGGAAAGGAGGTATTCCCAAACCCACCGCAAATAAACACGGTGCACAGGTCACTCCAACACAAGCCCAAAGCCGGGGACCAGCCCAGAGCAATTATTGTGAAGCTGCACCGGTTCGAAGATCGGGAGAGATTCCTAAAGTGGGCCTGGCAAACCAAACAGAGCCTGTGAGAAGGGAAGACCATCAGGGTGTATCAGGACAGTGGGGCAGACCGAGCCAAAAAACGGGCTGAATTCAACAAGGCGAAATCAGCACTGCAGAAAAGCAAGGCAAAATTTGGGATGTTATTCCCGGCCAAACTCTGGGTAACATTTGAGGGGAAAGAGCTATATTTTACCAGCCCAACGGCGGCTGATGAGTTTGTTAGAGCGAACAAGCTGGGGGAGGAGCACACACAGCCGCAATGAAACACATGGGGATGGAAAAGGAAGGGAAAACCCGAACAAAGAGCGGAGGACAGACTGCAAACAAGGACAAGGGACCCATGAACTGTGCACATGTACGTTACACCTTGCACAGGAATGTGCTGCCTTGTCTCAGAGCTTGTCTCCTCTCTCAATGCAATGGGGGGGGGGGAGTGGAGCGAGGGAAATGAAGGTGAGGAAAGCAAACAGGAAGACCAGACAAGGGCCAGTAGGAGAAAGATTAAACAGGGCCAGAACTGGGCGAATACTGGGAGGAGGGCCGCCGTGCTAGCGAGGTGGGCTAGCACTGGATATCAGGAAGGAAGGAGGGCCGCGGCGCCCCTCTTGGGGAGTGGGGGGGGAGGTGGGGGGTTGGGGAGCGCCTGGCACAAGGGGGGGGGGGGCAGAAGGGGGGGAGAACGCGGGGGGGCTGATAAAGGGACAGGGGCTGGGGGGAGAGGAGTTTGGAGGAGAACGCAGAACTAAAGCAAAGCAAAGAGAAGGGTGAGATAGCGAAGCAGTACAGACATAGGCCCGGCGGGCAGGGAGCAGGGCGAGGAACCAAGAGGGCGCCGCAAACAGCCACTCAAGAGGGCGTCAGGGTGGAGGGAGATCCCGAAGCACAGGGGCACACCCGTGTGGTGTGCACACAGCTGGTGGCCACATTGGGTGCCCCCTGGGCAAAGGGAAACCCCTGTGTGCTGGGGCCCGACCCCATGGTGAGAGCGGTGACCCTGGTCATTTTGGAAGGCCCCCTAGCAAAGGGAAACATTGGAGTGCAGGGGTGCGTCCATCAGGTAACTATGGATGATCCCACAGGACTGGGGGGGTCAGAAACCCCCCTCCAGGATTGTTACCTGGAATGTAAGGGGACTCAACGGCCCAGTGAAATGATCCAGAGTGTTCGCCCACCTAAGAAGCCTAAAAGCAGACGTAATCTACCTACAGAAGACGCACCTGAGGGAGATACAAGAGACGCACCTGAAGGAAAAGGACCGACTGCTGGTAAGGAAGGGTTGGGTTGGACAGATGTACCGTGTGGTAGTCACCACTGATTGTATAGTAGTTGTAATGATGATTAGTAGATGTAATAATGTCAGACTCCTGTACTAGAGATACGGGGGTAAATCCCTGCCTGCTGGTTCCGCCCAGTAGGTGGAGTATAAATGTATTTGCACACCCGAGCTGCTCCCATTCTGGTAGCAGCTGCAGGAGGCCACACGTCTCTGCTTAATAAAGCCTTGATATTTCTCTACTCTCGTCTCGTAGTAATTGATAGTGCATCATACCACTCATGCTACGGGACGAGGGCTGAGGGGGTAGCAATCTTAATTAGCAAACGGACAAGGTTTATGGGAACCAAGACAGTTATGGACCCAGGGGGAAGGTACATCATGGTCAGCGGTGTCCTGGAAGGGGCACTTGTCGTACTGGTAAATGTGTACGCTCCCAACTGGGATGACTCAGAATTCATAAAGAAGAACATGGTAGAAATTCCTGACCTTGACACACACTGACTGATTATGGGGGGGGCAACTTTAACTGCGTGCTGGACCCACTGACTGACCGATCAAACCCAAGAACTGGGAAAACGTCTGGCATAGCCAGGGAGCTAGGAGCCTTCATGGAACATGTCATAATATACACCAGTATATCATAGTGCAGACACACACTGATGGACACACACAGGGACCAATCAACATGTACAAACACCGCAGCCAATCACCAGTTAGAATACACATACTATAAAGGCAGAGGACACGACAGTTCCCGTTCATTCTGGGTGCTGCCTCTGAGTGTCTACCCAACAAAAGAGACCAAACTCTCGACTGATGCCAGTCAGTAGGGCATTAGTGCCATGCTCCTGCAATGAAACGAGGCCTCGTCATGGGTCCTCGTTGCGTATTCGTGGGCGATGACTCCAATAGAACAGCGCTATGCGCAAATCGAGAAAGAGTGTCTCGGCCTTCTCCCCGGAGTCGTATACCCCGGGCAAAGACCTTGCCGTTGCCGATGCTCTCTCAAGGTCAGTCACAACTCCATGTGATAATGACGGCTTCATTTGCCAAATAGACGCTCACGTCCAGTTTGCAGCCTCTCATTTGCCAGCTATGGATGCACTACTGATGTAAATTCGCCGCGAGACAGCGGCTGATCCACTTCTGCAGCGGGTGATGCGCTTAATGTCGGATGGGTGGCTCAAGGGCCAATGCCCGCAATTTTACAGCGTCCGCGATGACCTGGCAGTTGTCGACTGAAATTGGATCGCATCGTCGTCCCACAAAGCATGCGCCAGCTGGTGTTGGAGCAGCTCCATGAAGGGCACTTAGAGATCGTGAAGTGCCGCCGCAGGGCCAGAGAGGCCGTCAACTGGCCAGGCATCAATGATAACATCGCCAATGTGGTGCTCAACTGCTCTACCTGCCAGCGCTTTCAGCCTGCCCAACCACGGGAGACCCTGATGCCCCGTGAGCTCGTCACATCGCCTTGGACCAAAGTGGGCATCGACTTGTTCCATGCATTCGGCAGGGACTATGTCATCATCATCGATTACTTCTCCAGTAACCCGGAGGTCATCAGGATGCACGACCTCACATCCTCGGCTGTGATCAGGGAGTGTAAGGAGACATTTGCCCAACATGGCATTCTGCTGACGGTCATGTCAGACAATGGCCCCTGTTTTGTGAGCCAGGAATGGGCTGGCTTCGCCCGACACTACAACTTCGAGCACGTTACGTCCAGTCCCCTATACCCCCAATCCAATGGGAAGGCGGAAAAGGGGGTCCACATCGTTAAGCAGCTCCTCAGCAAGGCCGCCGACGCCGGCTCAGATTTCCATCTTGCTCTACCGATGTATCGCTCTGACCCGCTCTCCACCGGCCTGTCGACTGCTCAGTTGCTAATGAACCGCACCCTCAGAACGACGGTGCCATCAATTCTCGCTCCCAACCTCGATTATATCCCCGCGCTCCACTGCATGAACATGTCTCAACTGCAGCAGAAATCTTCCTACGAATCACGGGCTGCTGACCTTCCCGACATCCATCCACGCGACAAAGTTCACATCCACCTCCCGGATGGTGGCTGGTCTGCTCCTGCTGTCGTTCTAAGGCAGGTGGCCCCCCCGCTCCTTCCTGGTCCGCTTCCCGGATAGATCCATTCGGCACCGCAACAGGTGTGCTCTTCGCCTGGTTCCAGGGTCGTCACGGGATCCTCCGATCAGCTCTTCTACTGATCCCACCATGGACTGTGTGGCGCCTCCGCATCAGCAAATGTGTGGACGACTGCGTGCCAAAGAAAGCAGTACGTATGTTCCCCAACCGGAAACCATGGCTCAACCGCAAGATTGACTCCCTACTGAAGGACAGATCTGAGGCGTTCAAGGCAGACGACCCTGTCCTACACAAGAAATCCAGGTACGACCTCCGTAAAGCCATCCGAGATGCCAAGAGAGAATATCAAACTAAGCTAGAGTCACAGACAGACTCTCGGCGGTTGTGGCAAGGCCTAAACAACATAACGGGCTACAAAGCGAAGCCAAGCAGTATCTCTGGCAGCAGCGCACCCCTCCCCGATGAACTTAATGCATTCTATGCTCGGTTTGAGCAGGTAACCAACAATCCGCTATCGATTGCCCCAGCAACCCATAATTCACCCATACCCACCATCACAGTTTCCGAAGTCAGATCGGCCTTGCTGAAAGTGAACCCACGGAAGGCGATGGGCCCGGACGGGATCCCTGGTCGTGCACTCAGAGCCTGCGCATACCAGCTGGCAGAGGTATTCACAGACATCTTTAACCTATCCCTAATCCACTCCGAGGTCCCCACCTGCTTCAAGAAGACCACCATCATACCGGTATCAAAGAAGAACCAGGCAACGTGCCTCAATGACTACCGCCCGGTGGCCCTGACGTCAGTTGTAATTAAGTGCTTCGAGAGGCTGATCATGAAGCGCATCACCTCCATACTCCCGGAATGCCTTGACCCACTTCAATTCGCATACCATTGCAACCGGTCCACATCAGACGCCATTTCCCTGGCCCTACACTCATCCCTAGAGCATCTCGAAAACAAGGACTCCTACATCAGACTCCTATTTATTGATTACAGCTCCGCCTTCAACACCATAATCCCAGCCAAGCTCATATCAAAGCTCCAAAACCTAGGACTTGGCTCTCCACTCTGCAACTGGACCCTTGACTTACTGACCAACAGACCACAATCAGTAAGAATGAACACCAACAACTCCTCCACAATAGTCCTCAATACTGGTGCCCCGCAAGGCTGCGTACTTAGCCCCTACTCTACTCCCTGTACACACACGACTGCATGGCAAAACTTGGTTCCAACTCCATCTACAAGTTTGCTGACGATACGACCATAGTGGGCCGGATCTCGAATAACGATGAGTCCGAATACAGGAGGGAGATAGAGAACCTAGCGGAGTGGTGTAACGACAACAATCTCTCCTTCAATGCCAGCAAAACTAAAGAGCTGGTCATCGACTTCAGGAAGCAAAGTACTGTACACACCCCTGTCAGTATCAACGGAGCCGAGGTAGAGATGGTGAGCAGTTTCAAATTCCTAGGGGTGCACATCACCAAAAATCTATCCTGGTCCACTCACGTCGACGCTGTCACCAAGAAAGCACAACAGCGCCTATACTTCCTCAGGAAACTAAGGAAATTCGGCATGTCCACATTAACCCTTATCAACTTTTACAGATGCACTATGGAGAGCATCCTATCGGGCTGCATCACAGCCTGGTATGGCAACTGCTCGACCCAGGACCGCAAGGAACTTCAGAGAGTCGTGAATACCGCCCAGTCCATCACACGAACCTGCCTCCCATCCATTGATTCCATCTACACCTCCCGCTGCCGGGGGAAAGCGGGCAGCATAATCAAGGATCCCTCCCACCCGGCTTATTCACTTTTCCAACTTCTTCCATCGGGCAGGAGATTCAGAAGTCTGCGAACACGCACGAACAGACGCAAAAACACCTTCTTCCCCACTGTCACCAGACTCCTAAATGACCCTCTTATGGACTGACCTCATTAACATTACACCCATGTATGCTTCATCCGATGCCAATTCTTATGTAGTTACATTGTATATATTGTGTTGCCCTATTATGTATTCTCATGTATTTTCTTGAATTCTGTTTAATTCCCTTTTCTTCCCATGTACTGAATGATCTGTTGAGCTGCTTGCAGAAAAATACTTTTCACTGTACCTCGGTACACGTGACAATAAACAAATCCAATCCAATCCAATCCAATCCGGTTACTCTGCCTGCCCCTGACAGTGCTGCAGCCCTCCCGGCTCCTGAGCCGCCAGCCATTGCCCCACCCTGGAGGCGGTCAACCAGAGTTCGTCGCCCACCTCAGAGACTGAACTTATGAACTCTGTACACATGTGGACTCTCTGAATTTTTTTTTTCCCTATATCCTTTATTGTTGCATTCGTTATCCAGTGATTTGTAAATAGGTTTGTTGGTTGTTGCAGTTCATAGTAGCCATCTGCACCAGGCACCTACCCCTGTAAATAGTCTTGTTCCCTGTGTATAGCTTTGTACATCTGTCTTCGCATCTCACATGTAGCAAGCTACATTCTCCACACACCCACACTATTTATTATCACATGCCTATATCAACATTTTTTTATAAAAGGGGGATGTCATAATATACACCAATATATCATGGTGCAGACACACACTGATGGACACACATAGGGACCAATCACATTTACAAACAACGCAGCCAATCACCAGTTAGAATACCCACACTATAAAGGCAGAGGGCACCATGGTTCCCGCTCATTCTGGGTGCTGCCTCTGAGTGTAACAAGAACTCATCCAGCCCAGCACAGACTTACAACACGGGCTGAGAGAATCAACTGGTTCGTACAAGGCTTAGGTCTCTAGTTTAAGTTATCATCATTTAGACCCACAGTCATCGTGTGTTAGTCAGTTAGAAGTAGTTAATAAAATTGAGTTGAACCTTCATCAGTGTTGGAAGTGTCTGTTTATCTCTCAAGTCTACACTAACCAACACTTCAGAACAGATGGGGCCGGTGGACCCATGGAGTTTCCTGCACCCAGAAGAAAAGGAGTTCTCGTTCTTTTCGTAGGTGCACAAGGTATACACCCGTATCGACTTCTTTGCAGTGGGGAAATCGGTGCTTCCAGGGATCACGGGAATGGACTACTCCGCGATCGTTATCTCCGATCACGCTCCACATTATACGGATGTGAGGTTGGAGACAGGCCGGGCCCAGCGCCCACATGGGGGCTGGACACGGACCTCCTGGCCGACAAGGCTTTCTGCCAAAAAATATCGCAGGCCATAGGCGATTACGTTAGTAACAACCAAAACGGGGAGGTCTCATCTTCCCCGTTTTGGGAGGCACTGAAGGCCGTGATCAGAGGAGAGATCATAGCCTACATGGGAAGTAGAGGTAGGGAGGAGAGGGTGGCCAGGCAACAGCTGGTGGACTCCAGTCTGGAAGTCGATAGAAAGTACTCCGAGACCCTGACCTTAGAGCTGCTGGCGGAGAGGAAAAAGCTGCAAATGGACTTTAACCTGCTATCCACTAGGAAAGCAGTGTACCAACTCCGCCAGACACCGGGGACCTTCCACGAACACAGAGACAAGGCTGACTGCCTATTGGCTCACCAGCTGAGAAAGCAGGCAGCCACGAGGGAAATAGCGCAGGTTAAGGACAGCAAATGGCAGACTGGTAACAGAGCCAAAGGAGGTCAATTGGACATTCGAGACCTTCTACCAGAGATTGTACACCTCCGAGCCCCCCGACAGGGACACGGAAATGAAACAGACAGACTGGAACTACCAGCGGTGGGGGAAGGCAGACGGGGGGGAGCTGGAAGCACCAATAGACCTGGGAGAAATCGTGGAGAGCATCAGCTCCATGCAGACGAGGAAGGCACCGGGACCCGGCGGACTTCTACAAGACATTCGCACCAGTCCTGGCCCCACACCTAAGGAAAATGTTTGCAGACTCACTGGCATGGGGCACCCTGCCCCCAACACTAGCGCAGGCCACAATCTCACTAATATCCAAAAAAGATAAAGACCTGACGGAATGTGGATCATACAGACCCATTTCACTGCTGAACGTGGATGCGTAAATACTCGCAAAGGTACTGGCCAAAAACTGGAGGGCTGCACACCAGAGGTGGTCGCAGAGGACCAAACGGGCTTTGTCAAGGGTAGGCAGCTCACAGCAAACATCAGGCAGCTGCTGAATGTGATAATGACCCCCCTCCCCCGGGGACAGAACACCTGAGCTACAGAGAGGAACAAGACAGGGCTGCCCCCATCCCCACTCTTGTTCGCGTTAGCGATCGAACCCCTGGCGATAGCCCTGTGGGACGCAAAAAGCTGGAAGAGAATCTGGAGAGGAGACAGAGAGCACAGAGTCTCAGTCTATGCAGATGACCTGCTCCTCTATGTCTCAAAGCCACAGGAGGGACTGAAGGCAATACTGCAAATACTGAAGGAGTTTGGAACCTTCTCGGGCTACAAACGTAATCTGGGCAAAAGCGAGACATTCCCAGTGAACCCTAAAGGGGGAAGCAAAGAGCTGAAGGGGCTCCCGTTCAAAATGACCCAGAACAGATTCCGTTACCTGGGGATCCAAATAGCCAGAGACTGGACACAGATCCACAAGTGGAACTTGACCAGCCTGGTGGAGGAAGTAAGAAGAGACCTTCAACGGTGGGACTCACTCCCACTCTCCCTGGTGGGAAGAGTGCAGATGATCAAGATGAAGGTACTGCCAAGGTTCCTCTTCCTCTTTAGATCCATCCCGATCTTCATCCCCATGGCCTTTTTCCAAAACATAGACAGGCTAATCATGGCGTTTGTGTGGCGGGGGCAAGAACCTGAGAATTCCCAAACCGACACTGCAAAGAGGGAAAGTCAGAGGGAGCCTGGCTCTACCGAACCTACAATACTACCACGGGGCAACAACGGCAGAAAAAGTGAGGAGATGGGTACAGGAACCCGACACAGATTGGGTACAAATGGAGGAGGCATTCTGTAAAGGAACAACCCTCCGGGCCCTGGCCACAGCAGCACTCCCATCTTCCTCAACAAGGTACACAACAAGCCCAGTGGTAGCGGCCACGCTGAGAACATGGACCCAGTTGAGACAGCACTTTGGGATAACCATACTGGTTATCCCCCATCTTCGGCAATCACAGATTCCCCCCAGCCATGCTGGATACCACCTTCAAAAAATGGAGGCGGGACGGGGGCACACTGACGGTCGGGGACTTCTAAGTAGGGCGCAGACTGGTGACACTGGACGAACTGACGAGGAAGTGCAAACTAGCAAGGGGACAGGAATTGAAACACCTTCAAATACAACACTTCCTCCGCAAAGAGACAGTAGGGTACCCTGGGTCCCCAGAAAGAACACTACCAGAGGACCTAATAGGCACAAGCAGCAAGAAAGGGAGGCTATGTGGGAAAATATACGGACAGCTACTGGGCAGAGCCCGGACTCCACTGAATGGGACCAGACAAAAATGGGAGGACGAACAGAGGACAGAGGTAGAGTGGGGATTGTGGAGCAAAGCACTGAGCAGGGTGAGCTCCACCTCCTCCTGCGCAAAGCTAAGCCGAATGCAGCTCAAAGTGGTGCACAGAGCGTACCTGACCAGAACTCAAATGAGCAGGTTCTTCCCGGAGGTGGAGGACAAATGTGAACGGTGCCAGAGGGTCCTGGCCAACCACACCCACATGTTCTGGGCTTGCCACAAGCTTGCTGGGTTCTGCACAGCCTTCTCCAAGGTTGTGGGGGTGAGGGTGAAGCCATGCCCAATAGTGGCAATCTTTGGGGTATCAGAGCAGCCAGAGTTACAACTGGGGAAGGGGGCCAACGTCCTTGCTTTCGCTTCCCTAATCACACGCCGGAGAATCCTGCTCAGCTGGCGATCAGCAGCACCACCCAAAGCTGCAGACTGGCTCCCCGACCTCTCGGAATTTCTCCACCTGGAGAAGATTAAGTACGCCATCCGAGGGCCAGCGGAAGGCTTCCTGGATACTTGGGGGCAGTTCGTCGGCCTGTTCCAAAACCTGTTCGAGGCCAGCAACGAAGAGTAAGCCAAGGGGAAAAAAAAGCTGAAGAACCAAAGGACTGCGCGACCGGGGGAGGGGGGGGGGGGGGGGGGGGGATAAAAATGGGGACATGAAAATGACATAAAAATGAAAATCACTTATTGTCACGAGTAGGCTTCGATTAAGTTACTGTGAAAAGCCCCTAGTAGCCACATTCCGGCCACTGTTCGGGGAGGCTGTTACGGGAATCAAACCGTGCTGCTGGCCTGCCTTGGTCTGCTTTCAAAGCCAGCGATTTAGCCCAGTGTGCTAAACAGGAAACCACAAGAGAAGAGGAAGGGTGCTGAAACCAATATTGTGGGGGCGGGGGGGGGGGGGGGGGGGGGGGGGGGGGGGGGCGGCTGTGAGGGAGAAGGGGGGATTCTTGAAGGGACAAGGGAGGCCAAAACTCACACTCATGCCTGAGGTAACTGCCTTTCGTCTATCTTGTAGTGCTCTGATTTTTAGTATTTCAATGTCCAACTGAGAATAATTTACCGATGTTTTCAACTCTCCTTTTATTACTGCATAATTTCTTCATTTAAATGCACTGCCATTGATTCAAGGAGGTGGACCAAAATGATCACACTGAGGCGAGATATACTAATTAGTGTGACATTAGGATGGGATGCATTCATTTCTTCAAGAATATTTCGAATGGTACTTCTCCATACATAATAAGCTGGATTTTACATCTTGACCGGGTCTCTCACCCCTCATCCTTCCACACCCTTCACCCCCGCACCCCACTCCCCTCCCCGCCCAAGAACCAACTGAATCAATTGGGATTGAGGAAGGCAGAGTGTAGCTAACGAGCACATCAGACAAAAATAACAAATTAGATCACCTAGGGCAGCATGGCAGCACAAGTGGATAGAACTGTGGCTTCACAGCAGCAGGGTCCCAGGTTCGATTCCCTGCTGGGCCACTGTCTGTGTGGAGTCTGCACGTTCTCCCCGTGTCTGCGTCGGTTTCCTCCGGGTGCTCCGGTTTCCTCCCACAGTCCAAAGATGTGCAGGGTAGGTTAATTGGCTATGATAAATTGGCCTTGGTGGCCAAAAAAAGGTTAGGAGGGGTTATTGGGTTACGGGGATCAGGTGGAAGTGAGGGCTTAAGTGGGTCGGTGCAGACTCGATGGGCCGAATTGCCTGCTTCTGCACCGTATGATCTATGTATAACCGAGTTCACACTGGTTTTGGCGAAATGCCAAGTAATAGTTGTGGGTTCAGAGCATTCCAACTGTCCCCATCAAAGAGATTCAAACAGATATCCTGTATAATGATAAATTGTTTTCAGTGTTGAATCAAACATAAGCAACAAGATCACAAATGTTCTGACAAGCAACATACTAATGATTACAGAGTAGCAGTGCCAACTTTATCAGATGACTGAAACCCTCACCAAGTGGAAAGTCAGCATTGGGTTCTGCCATTGACTGTTGGCTCTTTAATTCAGATGCATGTTAATGAACAACGTGAACATCAACCCCTTCAGAAGATTGCTTTCTTGATCATGGATTTATTAAATATTTTATTTCTGATTAATCTCTGTTCCTGCTCTACCAGTGACCTTGTTCTGCTCCACGATTTCTTACCAAATCCTTGTTTTTTTAAATCTTTCTCATATTCAGCGTTAGAACAAAGAATAAAAATAGGTACAGCAGAGGAACAGGCCCATCTGCCCTCAATGCCTGTGCCGACCATACTGCCCGTCAAACCTGAAACCTTTTATACTTCTGTATCCCTTTATTCCCAGCCTATTCATGTATTTGTCAAGACGCCCCATAAACATCACTATTGTACCTGTTCCACCACCTCCTTTGGCAGTGAGTTCCAGGCACCCACTACCCTCTGTGCAAAAAAACTGCCCTCGCACATCTTCCCTAAACGTTGCCCCTCGCACCTTCAAACTATGTCCCCGAGTAATTGATTCTTCCACCCTGGGAAAAAGCTTCTAACCATCTACTCTGGCAATGCCCCTCATAATTTTGTAGACCTGTTATCTCTCGTTTTCCTGCAACTCCTGAATTGCTTTCTTTCCACTGAAATGATCAGTTCTCCTTCAAATTCCCAGGACAGGAACTTAACAAAAATGGTAAAGTGTCCGTTCTGGTGTGATAAACGGTGCAAAACCCACCAACACCATTGCTGGGAAATCTCATGGAATATAAGCCTCTGCACAAAAGTTTTTTTCTTCACGTGGCTCACGCCATGCTCTTGGCAGCCTCTTGAGCCCTTCAGCTGGCCAGGGAGGAGCAGGACCGCCCCTATGCTGATGGTGAAGCGGGGGTTGTGAGCAAAAGTGAGAACCCGAAGGACAAACTAGGTCATTCCTCAAATCTCATGTGAGGTAATATCTCGCTTCATTTGCCCCTGTGCTGGACTAATTCATGGACTAATGCCATCTCCCTTCCCTTGCGGGGCAACCAGATGAGCAGCCCGGACCATCCTCATGTTCTCTGGGTACCGCAGATCTGAGCAGCTCAGAGGGTGAATTGTCAGACGTCATCATAGAAGTGGTGCCACGTCTCTCATCCATCCCCTCTACCAGCACAGATGCTCGCACCTCGGTGGGGTTGAGTAGTAGACAGACTTTCTGGGTCACACACTGGTGAGAACTTCATGAGATGATCTACAGTAAAGGAGACAGGGATGTCCCAGGGATCCAGCACTCGGATGGATGGCAGAGCCCTGGACATTGCTGAGCCCCTCGTTAATGACCTGCCCTGGGTCCAGTCGTCGCAGAGCTGATGGAACAGCAAAGGCAGAGTCATGAGAATCAGGAAGGGATGACAGCATCCCTCCATGGACTGCAAGGCTGATTGGAGGAGGTCAATGCACAAGGCAAGGGTGATGTCCACAGTGGAGGTCTTGGTGCAGGATAAAATGGGGGATGATCGCTCCGGTTTCTTCAACCATGCTGGGAGCGAAGCCCCCGTGCTAGTGCCCCTGGAAAAAACGTAGCGAACTTCTGGGAGCCCTTGCCCAGTTTTAACTGCAGGTGGGCGTGGCTCATGTCTAGTTTCGTGAACAAAAGCCCACCTGCCAATTTGGCGTATAGGTCGTCTATTTTAGGGATTGGGTATTTGTCCAGCAGTGCGTATTTGTTACTGTCTGTTTGAAATCTCCACAGAGACGTATCGAGCCGGCTGACTTCAAAATTGGTACCACCGGCGCTGCCCATTCCGAAAACTGTACTGGTCTGATAATGCCGTCGCGCCGTAACCTTTCTATTTCGTCATCTACTTTCTTCCTTAATGCAAAAGGTACCGGCCTGGCCTTACAAAATTTCGGAAGGGCTTCTGGGTCCACGAGCAAAGTTGCTTTGGCGCCTATGATTTCCCCCAAACCTTCCTGGAAGACCTCCGGTATTTTTGGAGTACTCCACTCAACTGCCCGCTTCCACTCTGGAAAGTTTTCATCCAATCTAATTTGAGGTCTTTCAGCCAGTTCCGTCCAATTAAGCTCGGTCCGGAGCCCTCTACTATCATCAATGGTAATCTGAGCAATTGTTTCTCATATTCCACAGGTGCATGAGTCGTGCCTAGAACTTCCAGGGGTTCCCCCGTGTAGGTTTTAAGTTTTGTCGATATTTTTATTAGGGTTAGTGGCTGGAGTCCATCTTTGATTTTTCTAAATGCTGCCACTCCCAATACTGATACGGCCACACCCGTGTCTATTTCCATTATTGCCGGCCACCCGTTCACCCGTGGGGTAATCCTAATGGGTTCTGCTTTCTTCGTTGTAATATTATATAATTGTTCCCCTTCGGAGGAGGATGGGGCGTCTAGGTTGTGTACTTCCCTGCGTCCCCACCTGCTATTCCTCTTTTGCCACCTCCTTCTAGGGTTTCAGTCGTTGTTACCCCACTTTGTCTGGTGCCAGAAACGGTCCTTCTCTGTTGAAAATGAAATGAAATGAAATGAAAATCGCTTATTGTCACGAGTAGGCTTCAATGAAGTTACTGTGAAAAGCCCCTAGTCGCCACATTCCGGCGCCTGTCCGGGGAGGCTGGTACGGGAATCGAACCGTGCTGCTGGCCTGCCTTGGTCTGCTTTCAAAGCCAGCGATTTAGCCCAGTGAGCTAAACAGCCCCGTCGGGGCTGTTTGTTGGGGGAGCCTCAGCCGGTACTTCCCTCTGTCTCCAGTTAGTCCTGGCAGACCTGGGGGCAGTTCTGGGGTTTTCCTTTTTCCCTCTATTCCTCAGGTTTTTCCTGAGAGCGGCTATCTGGTAGCAGGACCCGTTGTGGTAGTCCCTCTCACAGGTATCTACCTCCATTGTCGTGCCCTGTAGTTCCTGCGCCCCACTTGCTGCCTTTTCTAGGGACAGTGCGAGCTGTAACGCCTGCCTGCAGTCTAGCTCCATTTCCGCCAACAGGCGTTTCTGTATTGTGAGGTTGTTTATACCACACACTAACTGGTCCCGAAGCATTTAATTTAGCGTCAGGCCGAACTCACATTTTTCCGCCAGACTTCTCAGGCGGGTCAAGAAATTCGTGACTGACTCCCTGTCTTTCCGCTTCGCTGTGAAGAATCTGTACCTACGCAAAATGAGGGGTGGTTTTGGGTCGTAGTGCTCTTTCACCAATTCCGTTACTTCTTGGAAAATTTTCGTGTCCGGCGCATCGGGATAAGTCAGACTACGTATAATGGCGAAAGCTGAGGGTCCGCACGCCGACAGCAGGATAAGCCGTCTCCTTTCGTCTGTCAGTATATCATTTGCCCGGAAGAAGTAACACATTCTCTCCACATACTGGGACCAGTCCATTTGTTGCCTCTTTCCTTCCAAAAAACGGCATTTTTTAAATGCCAAGGCTTACCCTTCGAGTGCGGCAGCTGGTCTCCGCAAAATTCGTAGTTTACCTCGTCGCCACTGTAGTAATCCACGGGAGGCAGGAGTTCCGTCACCACACCAATATTTATTTACAATAACGATATTACAGGAGCAGCTACAAACAGTGCTGCTAGCAGTCCAGTCAACTTAAAACTGGCTCACAAATCCTACACAGGTGCTTATATGGGCCCCCTCAATGAGCTATCATTGAGGGAGCTCATACTCCAATTGGCCAAAGCCAATTGGAGTTCATTACAGCAGGGGAGCGGGGGAAGTGAGAGCACCCCCAGGGTAAGGAACAGGAGCGGGGAAAGAAAGAGAGACAGACAGATGGCTGGAGGAAAGAAAAACACCAAGGTGAAGGGACAGCGGGACACAAGCAGCAGCAGCCGCGAGGGTAAGGTGCATGAGCGCCGGACGCGCAGGCAGGCGGCCCCACAAGACGTGACGGAGGTACAGGCGAGCCTGAAAGGGAAAGCAATGGTGGACCAATCAGCAAAGCGTGAGCAGGACGCAGCGACCAGCATAAGGAGGCGCTCTGATCGGAGCTCGAAGCAATGGTGAAGGAGACGATGCACAAAATGCAGCAGACCATCGAAGGCCTGGAAAGGAAAGTGAAGGCGCAGAAAAAAATGATTCTGGAGTTGGAGAGAGCCACCTCGGACCAGAGCGACAGGGTGATAACCCTAGAAGCCTAGTAACGGCCCAGGGGAGCCTAAGAAGGAAAGTGGAGGACCAGGAAAATAGGTCCAGACGGCAGAACATTGAAATAATGGCTCTGCCAGAGGGGATAGAGGACAGAGACCCAACAGGCTACATCACCTAAATGATGGGCAAGCTAGTGGGAAAGGAGGTATTCCCAAACCCACCACAAATAGACACGATGCACAGGTCACTCCAACACAAGCCCAAAGCCGGGGACCAGCCCAGAGCAATTATTGTGAAGCTGCACCGGTTCGAAGATCGGGAGAGAATCCTAAAGTGGGCCCGGCAAACCAAACAGAGCCTGTGAGAAGGGAAGACCATCAGGGTGTATCAGGACAGTGGGGCAGACCGAGCCAAAAAACGGGCTGAATTCAACAAGGCGAAATCAGCACTGCAGAAAAGCAAGGCAAAATTTGGGATGTTATTCCCGGCCAAACTCTGGGTAACATTTGAGGGGAAAGAGCTATATTTTACCAGCCCAGCGGCGGCTGATGAGTTTGTTAGAGCGAACAAGCTGGGGGAGGAGCACACACAGCCGCAATGAAACACATGGGGATGGAAAAGGAAGGGAAAACCCGAACAAAGAGCGGAGGACAGACTGCAAACAAGGACAAGGGACCCATGAACTGTGCACATGTACGTTACACCTTGCACAGGACTGTGCTGCCTTGTCTCAGAGCTTGTCTCCTCTCTCAATGCAATGGGGGGTGGGGGGGGGGGGGGGGGGGAGTGGAGCGAGGGAAATGAAGGTGAGGAAAGCAAACAGGAAGACCAGACAAGGGCCAGTAGGAGAAAGGTTAAACAGGGCCAGAACTGGGCGAATACTGGGAGGAGGGCCGCCGTACTAGCGAGGTGGGCTAGCACTGGATATCAGGAAGGAAGGAGGGCCGCGGCGCCCCTCTTGGGGGGTGGGGGGGAGGTGGGGGGTTGGGGAGCGCCTGGCACAAGGAGGGGAGGGGGCTGAAGTGGGGGAGAACGCGGGGGGGGGGGCTGACAAAGGGACAGGGGCTGGGGGGAGAGGAGTCTGGAGGAGAACGCAGAACAAAAGCAAAGCAAAGAGAAGGGTGAGATAGCGAAGCAGTACAGACATAGGCCCGGCGGGCAGGGAGCAGGGCGAGGAACCAAAAGGGCGCCGCAAACAGCCACTCAAGAGGGCGTCAGGGTGGAGGGAGATCCCGAAGCACAGGGGCACACCCGTGTGGCGTGCACACAGCTGGTGGCACATTGGGTGCCCCTTGGGCAAAGGGAAACCCCTGTGCGCTGGGGCCCGACCCCATGGTGAGAGCGGTGACCCTGGTCATTTTGGAAGGCCCCCTAGCAAAGGGAAACATCGGAGTGCAGGGCTGCGTCCATCAGGTAACTGGATGATCCCACAGGACTGGGGGGTCAGAAACCCCCCTCCGGGATTGTTACCTGGAATGTAAGGGGACTCAACGGCCCAGTGAAAAGATCCAGAGTGTTTGCCCACCTAAGAAGTCTAAAAGCAGACGTAATCTACCTACAGAAGACGCACCTGAGGGAGATACAAGAGACGCACCTGAAGGAAAAGGACCGACTGCTGGTAAGGAAGGGCTAGGTGGGACAGATGTACCATGTGGTAGTCACCACTGATTGTATAATAGTAGATGTAATAATGTCAGACTCCTGTACTAGAGGTACGGGGGTAAATCCCTGCCTGCTGGTTCCGCCCAGTAGGTGAAGTATAAATGTATTTGCACACCCGAGCTGCTCCCATTCTGGTAGCAGCTGCAGGAGGCCACACATCTCTGCTTAATAAAGCCTTGATTATTCTCTACTCTCGTCTCGTAGTAATTGATAGAGCATCATACCACTCATGCTACGGGACGAGGGGTAGCAATCTTAATTAGCAAACGGACAAGGTTTATGGGAACCAAGACAGTTACGGACCCAGGGGGAAGGTACATCATGGTCAGCGGTGTCCTGGAAGGGGCACTTGTCGTACTGGTAAATGTGTACGCTCCCAACTGGGATGACTCAGAATTCATAAAGAAGAACATGGTAGAAATTCCTGACCTTGACACACACTGACTGATTATGGGGGGGGCAACTTTAACTGCGTGCTGGACCCACTGACCGACCGATCAAACCCAAGAACTGGGAAAACTTCTGGCATAGCCAGGGAGCTAGGAGCCTTCATGGAACATGTCATAATATACACCAGTATATCATAGTGCAGACACACACTGATGGACACACACAGGGACCAATCAATATGTACAAACACCGCAGCCAATCACCAGTTAGAATACACACACTATAAAGGCAGAGGGCACGACGGTTCCCGTTCATTCTGGGTGCTGCCTCTGAGTGTCTACCCGACAAAAGAGACTGATGCCAGTCAGTAGGGCATTAGTGCCATGGTCCTGCAACGAAACGAGGCCTCGTCATGGGTCCCCGTTGCGTATTCATGGGCGATGACTCCAATAGAACAGCGCTATGTGCAAATCGAGAAAGAGTGTCTCGGCCTTCTCCCCGGAGTCGTATACCCCGGGCAAAGACCTTGCCGTTGCCGATGCTCTCTCAAGGTCAGTCACAACTCCATGTGATAATGACGGCTTCATTTGCCAAATAGACGCTCATGTCCAGTTTGCAGCCTCTCATTTGCCAGCTATGGATGCACGACTGATGTAAATTCGCCGCGAGACAGCGGCTGATCCACTTCTGCAGCGGGTGATGCGCTTAATGTCGGACGGGTGGCTCAAGGGCCAATGCCCGCAATTTTACAGCGTCCGCGATGACCTGGCGGTTGTCGACTGAAATCGCATCGTCGTCCCACAAAGCATGCGCCAGCTGGTGTTGGAGCAGCTCCATGAAGGGCACTTAGAGATCGTGAAGTGCCGCCGCAGGGCCAGAGAGGCCGTCAACTGGCCGGGCATCAATGATGACATCGCCAATGTGGTGCTCAACTGCTCTACCTGCCAGCGTTTTCAGCCTGCCCAACCACGGGAGACCCTGATGCCCCATGAGCTCGTCACATCGCCTTGGACCAAAGTGGGCATCGACTTGTTCCATGCATTCGGCAGGGACTACGTCATCAGCATCGATTACTTCTCCAGTAACCCGGAGGTCATCAGGGTGCACGATCTCACATCCTCGGCTGTGATCAGGGAGTGTAAGGAGACATTTGCCCAACATGGCGTTCTGCTGACGGTCATGTCAGACAATGGCCCCTGTTCTGGAAAATACAGAATGTGTCATTTGAAACATAGAAGTCTGCCAATATCTGGCCTGGGAGAGTGCAGGGAAAGATCCCACAAGAGGTTGGTGGCAGCTGAAAAGAGCAGAAACTGGCCAGCTCTTCTGTCAAAAATGCAGTCAATTTCAGTCTGCCAGAATTGTTATTACAACCTGCAGCAGGAGAAAGGGAAAAAGAAAAAGAGAGTTTGCATAGATTTCTTTGTGCTGTGTTGAAGCACTGTGATGTACTGAATAGAGGGGGACCCATTGGCCTGGTTGTGTCCCACCATGCCCCTTTAAGCCCCGTAGCCCATCCCCAATCGGAGGTCCCGATCTCTCCCGCCAAAAAGCACTAAGCGCGGGCTCCCCTCGCCCCTCCCCCCACGCGCGAGGCAGGACAGAGAGCAGCAGAACGCGAAGCAGCAACAGCTGACGGCTGGAGCACGGCCCGGGGGAGCTCCGCTCCCCTCAAGGAGGTGGAAGGCTCAAAGAAACGGCAGCAAGAATGAGGAGGATGAGAAGGAAGATGTTCGTTGGTGGACTCAGCTGGGAAACAAGTAAGAAAGATTTAAGGGACTGCTTTTCTGGATGTGGAGAGATTGTAGACTGCTTAATTAAAATGGATCCTGTGACTGGGCGTTCGCGGGGATTTGGATTTATCCTCTTCAAGGATCCTGAAAGAGTAGACAGGGTATTGAATGGGGAGCACAAACTTGATGGGAGAGTTATTGATCCCAAGAAAGCTCGGGCTATGAAGGGCAAGGTTGAAATAAAATTGGCCCAACCTAAGGAAGTGTACCAGCAGCAGCAATGGGGAGGACAGAACACAGAGAAGAGAGAAAACAGAGAAACAGCAACAGGAGAGAAGGGGAGGAGAACTAAAAGAGAGAGAGAGAGTCTGAAGGTCCCTACAACAAACCAGCAGCAATGGGGAGGACAGAAGACAGAGAACAGAGAAAACAGAGAAACAGCAACAGGAGAGAAGGGGAGGAGAACTACAAGAGAGAGAGAGAGAGTCTGAAGGTCCCTACAACAAACCAGCAGCATCCAGAATCACTAATCGTTTTTCCTTTCTATAAAGAAAGTGTTTGCAACTTAAAGAAAAAAAAAGTATAATAATAAAATAACTTAACCTGAAAAAGTGGTTATTAGCTTACTTCACTTCCTTAATAACGCAGGACCCAGGACATCGATGCTATTAAGGGGTAAGTAGGTAAAATTCTTCGGTGAAGGTATGGGTTATACCGGGGAATAACTTGGAAATATAGTTTGACCTGAATAGCACCCACAGAAGCCTGCATCGGAGTCAGGGAGTGAGAATCCCTGTTCACCATTTGGAATATCGGCCCTTTTTGGTATAGGGGGAATTCTAAGACAGATTGGTGAATTTACAAAAACATGGCGCCCAACGTGGGGCAGAAGCCCATAATTACGCCCAGCCTGTTTTTTTGCTTTCTCCATGGCATCCAGCGTGGAGGCCTAGAATATTAGAAGTTTCTAGGTAAAGCGAGGCTGGAATATTAGAAGTTTCTAGCTGAGCAGAATGGGGGCTAGAGTAGGGGCTAGAATATTAGAAGTTTCTAGTTCCCAAGAAACGGTTGGAATATTAGAAGTTTCTAACCGGCACAAAGACTAGAATATTAGAAGTTTCTGGTCTATGTGTGAGTCAGACTTTACCTGCCGAGTTTAGTCTGGAAAGGATATTCTGTGGATCGAGGGGACTGAAACTCAGGTTGGGGCCTCACGGTAGCATGGTGGTTAGCATCAATGCTTCACAGCTCCAGGGTCCCAGGTTCGATTCCCGGCTGGGTCACTGTCTGTGTGGAGTCTGCACGTCCTCCCCGTGTGTGCGTGGGTTTCCTCCGGGTGCTCCGGTTTCCTCCCACAGTCCAAAGATGTGCGGGTTAGGTGGATTGGCCATGCTAAATTGCCCGTAGTGTAAGGTTAATTGTTGGGTTATGGGTATGTGGGTTTAAGTAGGGTGATCATTGTTCGGCACAACATCGAGGGCCGAAGGGCCTGTTCTGTGCTGTACTGTTCTAGAAGGGTGTGAATCAGCAGACTAGAAGATGCTGACCCTGAGTGAAAGTCTGCAAGACATCTTGGTGACAGCACTAAAAATCTTGCATCCATTACTGGTAAAAGGAGGCCAAAAAATAAATCATCCTTAGAGTAAGGCAGATTGTGTGGAAAATTTTCTGGAAAATGGGGACGCCTAGAATTCAGAGACCAATAACCAATCGACCCTTAACTAAAACAGGAAGATAGTGCCTTAGTCAGCCTTGGATAGGGCCCAGAAAGGGTACTTATCCTTAATTTCAGATTGCAACTGAAAGGGACAACCAGGAACAGAACTTGAATTCCGAAAAATGGCAATGAGAATAATCCTCTTGCTCTGAAACATGGTCAAGAGAGTTGAAACAATGAAACAAGAGTAGAAAAGCTTAACAGAGGCAAAAAAAACTCCTGCAGAAGTGAAACTTAACCGCATGGAGGGGTCTCAAAATTTTGTTAAGAATAACTAAAACCCTACAGAATAGAGGTCCAAGATCTCAGTGGATAAATGTGTATGTGTGTGTTTAATAAGGATTTGTGAAATCCTACAGAGTAGAGATCCAAGATCTGAGTGGATGAATGTGTGTGTGTATGTCTAATAAGGAATTGTGAATTTCCTTTAATGTTTGTATTTAAAAAAAAATGTATTTTGTAAAGCCGATTTTCACATAAATTGGAAGTTATAAATAGCAGGTAGAAATGTGATCAGTATTATGGGATAGTGAATCGGTATGTTCAGAACTAAATTGGTCTCAGAATAAACAGATAAAGAGTTTGTGTTGGGCAGCAGGCAGCAGTCAGCTGCTTTGCAGACTTTGAAATTGCTGCGTTGAAATTGAAACTGCATGGCTCCGCAGGGTCCTAGTGCCTGGGGATCACACAATGTCATATGCAGAAATAATGATGTTTAGAATGTTAAATACCTTGAAGAAGGAGCTTTAGAAAGTAAAGATATTAAAACCAATTGATAATACAGAGGAAATTTGGGTGAAGCTACCCATTGAGACTGCAGGGAAAATAATCTGTGAAGCTGTAAAGTGTAAAGACAAGATTGTTCAGATTCTGGGTACACATACAGTTGAATTAGAGAAGCATGGTATCTGGAGCAAAAGAAATTGTATCACAATTTCTCACTCAGGGGTGCAATGACAGAAGGAGGAGGCTTAACAGGCCTTAATTGTATGATGTACATCAATGATAAGGAAAATAAACCAGTTCAAAAAGAAATGGTGGCAAAAGAAATCCGGAAGTCCTGGAGAGGGCATTTCTGGGTTAACCAAATGAAAACAGAAGGTACAAATTAAAGAATAGGGCCCTCTCCACCCTTGATCTGTTCATTTGATTTTCAGATGGAAAAAATAAATAACGAACCAGTTCACAAGAAGGAAGAGAACTACACTCCAGAGAGGAATCCTTTAGACAGGATTGGGGGGGAAACTAATGATAAAATTGGCTACATATTTGAGGGAATTAAATGACAGAACCTGGAGGAAAACTTTACGGGTTAGAAACAAATTAAAATATCAAACTATAACTGGACAGTGAAACCTCCGGTCAGACATCTCTAACTGGACATTAGCTGATGGGTGATCTGCGGTCTCCATGGAGTATGTACTACGCGGTGGAATTATTAAGGGTCTCGGCAGATAGCAGCGACTGACGAGGAACCCCAATATGATAAATGACAATAATAAGAATTTTTGTAGCTTGATACCACGGTGGGAAAATTGTTACCAATGCAGCAAAACAATATTGCATTGAAGAGCTGAAATCGTTATTAAAAAAAAAATTCATGTAAATTGATAGGGACTGATATATATATATGATAAGGGGGGTATGTGTGTCGTTAAAGAACTTGATCCGCATTTCTAAACTGTGTGAATGTTTTAATAGAGGGGTAGTTTAGTGTGTTTTCTTGATTTAACTATATAGTACATTACAAATAATATTGATGTTGTTTATATGCCATATTTAGTATGTAATAATTATTGTTCCCAAAGCCAAGAAGGAATGTTTCGATATTGATATTAAATGTTGTTAACAGTTGAAAATATGTAAAGTTGTAGCACACAGTCTATTTGTGTGGTTAGGTAATGAATAATGTGTTAAGATAAGATTTTTTTTACTATGTATATAATAGGGAGAATTTGTTTGAAAAAGAGACGGTTCAATGTGGTTTTGCAAATGCTGTAATGGAAAATATACACTTTGTCAGAAAGATATTCTCTCATGTAAACCAGAGGTTGGCAGACTTACATGATTCACGACAATGTTAGACATTAATGGAGAAGTTAGGAATACAAGCAGGATCAATTGAACATTTTAAATTAATAAAACAAGGGGATCAGTGGGTGGTACATGATATTATAATTACCCCATTCCAATCAGAAATGGAAAACAATTTGGACGACGGGAAAATGGGACACGTAACAGCCAGTGATGGACAAAAGATCTGTTTGGTTACTGATGAACTGAGTTGTGTGCTGGTTCTAAGGGACATGAGGCAGCTTCTACGGTGCTGCTATCCCAAGGAAGTAAAATGCTTTGGAGGTAGTGGAACACACGGAAAGCTATTGTGTTACCTTCCTGAGCGGCTATGGCTATGGTTCACGGTAATTGGACTGGAACAGAAAACAAGACTCTTATTGACACTGGTCTGTGATATGCATACAAATGACCAAGATCGGGGATGTATGTTAGTACAATTGGATGGGGGGAAAATAAACCAAATTATAGTAATGTTTCAAATGTCAAGACGGGGTGTTCTGGAAAATACAGAATGTGTCATTTGAAACATAGAAGTCTGCCAATATCTGGCCTGGGAGAGTGCAGGGAAAGATCCCACAAGAGGTTGGTGGCAGCTGAAAAGAGCAGAAACTGGCCAGCAGTTCTGTCAAAAATGCAGTCAATTTCAGTCTGCCAGAATTGTTATTACAACCTGCAGCAGGAGAAAGGGAAAAAGAAAAAGAGAGTTTGCATAGATTTCTTTGTGCTGTGTTGAAGCACTGTGATGTACTGAATAGAGGGGGACCCATTGGCCTGGTTGTGTCCCACCATGCCCCTTTAAGCCCCGTAGCCCATCCCCTATCGGAGGTCCCGATCTCTCCCGCCAAAAAGTACTAAGCGCGGGCTCCCCTCGCCCCTCCCCCCACGCGCGAGGCAGGACAGAGAGCAGCAGAACGCGAAGCAGCAACAGCTGATGGCCGGAGCACGGCCCGGGGGAGCTCCGCTCCCCTCAAGGAGGTGGAAGGCTCAAAGAAACGGCAGCAAGAATGAGGAGGATGAGAAGGAAGATGTTTGTTGGTGGACTCAGCTGGGAAACAAGTAAGAAAGATTTAAGGGACTGATTTTCTGGATGTGGAGAGATTGTAGACTGCTTAATTAAAATGGATCCTGTGACTGGGCGTTCGCGGGGATTTGGGTTTATCCTCTTCAAGGATCCTGAAAGAGTAGACAGGGTATTGAATGGGGAGCACAAACTTGATGGGAGAGTTATTGATCCCAAGAAAGCTCGGGCTATGAAGGGCAAGGTTGAAATAAAATTGGCCCAACCTAAGGAAGTGTACCAGCAGCAGCAATGGGGAGGACAGAACACAGAGAACAGAGAAAACAGAGAAACAGCAACAGGAGAGAAGGGGAGGAGAACTAAAAGAGAGAGAGAGAGTCTGAAGGTCCCTACAACAAACCAGCAGCAATGGGGAGGACAGAAGACAGAGAACAGAGAAAACAGAGAAACAGCAACAGGAGAGAAGGGGAGGAGAACTACAAGAGAGAGAGAGAGAGTCTGAAGGTCTCTACAACAAACCAGCAGCATCCAGAATCACTAATCGTTTTTCCTTTCTGTAAAGAAAGTGTTTGCAACTTAAAGAAAAAAAAAGTATAATAATAAAATAACTTAACCTGAAAAAGTGGTTATTAGCTTACTTCACTTCCTTAATAACGCAGGACCCAGGACATCGATGCTATTAAGGGGTAAGTAGGTAAAATTCTTCGGTGAAGGTATGGGTTATACCGGGGAATAACTTGGAAATATAGTTTGACCTGAATAGCACCCACAGAAGCCTGCATCGGAGTCAGGGAGTGAGAATCCCTGTTCACCATTTGGAATATCGGCCCTTTTTGGTATAGGGGGAATTCTAAGACAGAGTGGTGAATTTACAAAAACAGCCCCTGTTTCGCGAGCCAGGAATGGGCTGGCTTCGCCCGACACTACAATTTCCAGCACGTGACGTCCAGTCCCCTGTACCCCCAATCCAATGGGAAGGCGGAAAAGGGGGTCCACATCGTTAAGCGGCTCCTCAGCAAGGCCCCGGACGCCGGCTCAAATTTCCATCTTGCTCTGCTAGCCTATTACTCCGCCCTGCTCTCCACCGGCCTGTCGACTGCTCAGTTGCTAATGAACCGCACCCTCAGAACGACGGTGCCGTCAATTCTCGCTCCCAACCTCGATTATTTCCCCGTGCTCCACTGCATGAACATGTCTCAACTGCAGCAGAAAACTTCCTACGAATCACGGGCTGCTTCCCGACGTCCATCCACGCGACAAGGTTCGCATCCACCTCCCGGATGGTGGCTGGTCTGCGCCTGCTGTCGTTCTAAGGCAGGTGGCCTCCCGCTCCTTCCTGGTCCGCTTACCAGATGGATCCATTCGGCGCCGCAACAGGCGTGCTCTTCGCCTGGTTCCAGGGTCGTCACGGGATCCTCCGATCAGCTCTTCTACTGATCCCACCATGGACTGTGTGGCGCCTCCGCATCAGCAAATGTGTGGACGACTGCGTGCCAAAGAAAGCAGTACGTATGTTCCCCAACCGGAAACCATGGCTCAACCGCAAGATTGACTCCCTACTGAAGGACAGATCTGAGGCGTTCAAGGCAGACGACCCTGTCCTACACAAGAAATCCAGGTACGACCTCCGCAAAGCCATCCGAGATACCAAGAGAGAATATCAAACTAAGCTAGAGTCACAGACAGACTCTCGGCGGTTGTGGCAAGGCCTAAACAACATAACGGGCTACAAAGCGAAGCCGAGCAGTATCTCTGGCAGCAGCGCACCCCTCCCCGATGAACTTAATGCATTCTATGCTCGGTTTGAGCAGGTAACCAACAATCCGCTATCGATTGCCCCAGCAACCCATAATTCACCCATACCCACCATCACAGTTTCCGAAGTCAGATCGGCCTTCCTGAAAGTGAACCCACGGAAGGCGATGGGCCCGGACGGGATCCCTGGTCGTGCACTCAGAGCCTGCGCATACCAGCTGGTCTTTAACCTATCCCGACTCCACTCTGAGGTCCCCACCTGCTTCAAGAAGACCACCATCATACCGGTACCAAAGAAGAACCAGGCAACGTGCCTCAATGACTACCGCCCGGTGGCCCTGACGTCAGTTGTAATAAAGTGCTTCGAGAGGCTGATCATGAAGCGCATCACCTCAATACTCCCGGAATGCCTTGACCCACTTCAATTCGTTTACCGTCGCATCCGGTCCACATCAGACGCCATTTCCCTGGCCCTACACTCATCCCTAAAGCATCTCGAAAACAAGGACTCCTACATCAGACTCCTATTTATTGACTACAGCTCCGCCTTCAACACCATAATCCCAGCCAAGCTCGTATCAAAGCTCCAAAACCTAGGACTTGGCTCTCCACTCTGCAACTGGATCCTTGACTTTCTGACCAATAGACCACAGTCAGTAAGAATGAACACCAACACCTCCTCCACAATAGTCCTCAATACTGGTGCCCCGCAAGGCTGCGTACTTAGCCACTACTCTACTCACTGTACACACACGACTGCATGGCAAAACTTGGTTCCAACTCCACCTACAGGTTTGCTGACGATACGACCATAGTGGGCCGGATCTCGAATAACGACGAGTGCGAATACAGGAGGGAGATAGAGGACCTAGCGGAGTGGTGTAACGACAACAATCTCTCCCTCAATGCCAGCAAAACTAAAAAGCTGGTCATCGACTTCAGGAAGCAAAGTACTGTACACACCCCTGTCAGCATCAACGGAGCCGAGATAGAGATGGTGAGCAGTTTCAAATTCCTAGGGGTACACATCATCAAAAATCTATCCTGGTCCACTCACGTCGACGCTATCACCAAGAAAGCACAACAGCGCCTATACTTCCTCAGGAAACTAAGGAAATTCGGCATGTCCACATTAACCCTTACCAACTTTTACAGATGCACTAAAGAGAGCATCCTATCTGGCTGCATCACAGCTTGGTATGGCAACTGCTCGGCCCAGGACCGCAAGAAACTTCAGAGAGTCGTGAATACTGCCCAGTCCATCACACAAACCTGCCTCCCATCCATTAATTCCATCTACACCTCCCGCTGCCGGGGGAAAGCAGGCAGCATAATCAAGGATCCCTCCCACCCGGCTTACTCACTTTTCCAACTTCTTCCATCGGGCAGGAGATTCAGAAGTCTGAGAACACGCACGAACAGACTCAAAAACAGCTTCTTCCCTGCTGTTACCAGACTCCTAAATGACCCTCTTATGGACTGACCTCATTGACACTACACCCATGTCTGCTTCATCCGATGCCAATGCTTATGTAGTTACATTGTATATCTTGTGTTGCCCTCTTATGTATTCTTATTTATTTTCTTGAATTCTGTTTCATTCCCTTTTCTTCCCATGTACTGAATGATCTGTTGAGCTGCTTGCAGAAAAATACTTTTCACTGTACGTCGGTACACGTGACAATAAACAAATCCAATCCAATCCAACCCAATCCAATCCGGTTACTCTGCCTGCCCCTGACGGCTCCTGAGCCGGCAGCCATTGCCCCACCCTTGAGGCGGTCAACCAGAGTTCGTCGCCCACCTCAGAGACTGAACTTATGAACTCTGTACACATGTGGACTCTCTGAAATGTTTTTTTCCCTATATCCTTTATTGTTGCATTCGTTATCCAGTGATTTGTAAATAGATTTGTTGGTTGTTGCAGTTCATAGTAGCCATCTGCACCAGGCACCTACCTCTGTAAATAGTCTTGTTCCCTGTATATAGCTTTGTACATATGTCTTCGCACCTCACATGTAGCTAGCTACATTCTCCACACACCCACACTATTTATTATCACATGCCTATATCAACATTTTTGTTCTAAAAGGAGGATGTCATAATATACACCAATATATCATGGTGCAGACACACACTGATGGACACACACAGGGACCAATCAACATGTACAAACACCGCAGCCAATCACCAGTTAGAATACACACACTATAAAGGCAGAGGGCACCATGGTTCCCGCTCATTCTGGGTGCTGCCTCTCAGTGTAACAGGAACTCATCCAGCCCAGCACAGACTTACAACACGGGCTGAGAGAATCAACTGGGTCGGACAAGGCTTAGGTCTCTAGTTTAAGTTAGCATCATTTGGACCCACAGTCATCGTGTGTTAGTTAGAAGTAGTTAATAAAATTGAGTTGAACCTTCATCAGTGTTGGAAGTGTCTGTTTATCTCTCAAGTCTACACGAGCCAACACTTCAGAACAGATGGGGCGGTGGACCCATGGAGTTTCCTGCACCCGGAAGAAAAGGAGTTCTCGTTCTTTTCGTAGGTACACAAGGTATACACCCGTATCGACTTCTTTGCAGTGGGGAAATCGGTGCTTCCAGGGATCACGGGAATGGACTACTCCGCGATCGTTATTTCCGACCACGCTCAACATTATATTGATGTGAGGTTGGAGACAGGCCGGGCCCAGCGCCCACATGGAGGCTGGACACGGTCCTCCTGGCCGACAAGGCTTTCTGCCAAAAAATATCGCAGGCCATAGGCGATTACGTTAGTAACAACCAAAACGGGGAGGTCTCATCTTCCCCGTTTTGGGAGGCACTGAAGGCCGTGATCAGAGGAGAGATCATAGCCTACATGGGAAGTAGAGGTAGGGAGGAGAGGATGGCCAGGCAACAGCTGGTGGACTCCAGTCTGGAAGTCGATAGAAAGTACTCCGAGACCCTGACCTTAGAGCTGCTGGCGGAGAGGAAAAAGCTGCAAATGGACTTTAACCTGCTATCCACTAGGAAAGCAGTGTACCAACTCCGCCAGACACCGGGGACCTTCTACGAACACAGAGACAAGGCTGGCTGCCTATTGGCTCACCAGCTGAGAAAGCAGGCAGCCACGAGGGAAATAGCGCAGGTTAAGGACAGCAAATGGCAGACTGGTAACAGAGCCAAAGGAGGTCAATTGGACATTCGAGACCTTCTACCAGAGATTGTACACCTCCGAGCCCCCCGACAGGGACACGGAAATGAAACAGACAGACTGTAACTACCAGCGGTGGGGGAAGGCAGACGGGGGGGAGCTGGAAGCACCAATAGACCTGGGAGAAATCGTGGAGAGCATCAGCTCCATGCAGACGAGGAAGGCACCGGGACCCGACAGGTTCCCGGCTGACTTCTACAAGACATTCGCACCAGTCCTGGCCCCACACCTAAGGGAAATGTTCGCGGACTCACTGGCATGGGGCACCCTGCCCCCAACACTAGCGCAGGCCACAATCTCACTAATATCCAAAAAAGATAAAGACCTGACGGAATGTGGATCATACAGACCCATTTCACTGCCGAACGTGGATGCGGAAATACTCGAAAAGGTACTGGCCAAAAACTGGAGGGCTGCGCACCAGAGGTGGTCGCAGAGGACCAAACGGGCTTTGTCAAGGGTAGGCAGCTCACAGCAAACATCAGGCAGCTGCTGAATGTGATAATGACCCCCCTCCCCCGGGGACAGAACACCAGAGCTACAGAGAGGAACAAGACAGGGCTGCCCCCTGTCCCCACTCTTGTTCGCGTTATCGATCGAACCCCTGGCGATAGCCCTGTGGGACGCAAAAAGCTGGAAGAGAATCTGGAGAGGAGACAGAGAGCACAGAGTCTCACTCTATGCAGATGACCTGCTCCTCTATGTCTCAAAGCCACAGGAGGGACTGAAGGCAATACTGCAAATACTGAAGGAGTTTGGAACCTTCTCGGGCTACAAACGTAATCTGGGCAAAAGCGAGACATTCCCAGTGAACCCTAAAGGGGGAAGCAAAGAGCTGAAGGGGCTCCCGTTCAAAATGACCCAGAACAGATTCCGTTACCTGGGGATCCAAATAGCCAGAGACTGGACACAGATCCACAAGTGGAACTTGACCAGCCTGGTGGAGGAAGTAAGAAGAGACCTTCAATGGTGGGGCTCACTCCCACTCTCCCTGGCGGGAAGAGTGCAGACGATCAAGATGAAGGTACTGCCAAGGTTCTTCTTCCTCTTTAGATCCATTCCGATCTTCATCCCCATGGCCTTTTTCCAAAACATAGACAGGCTAATCATGGCGTTTGTGTGGCGGGGGCAAGAACCTGAGAATTCTCAAACCGACACTGCAAAGAGGGAAAGTCAGAGGGAGCCTGGCTCTACCGAACCTACAATACAACCACGGGGCAACAACGGCAGAAAAAGTGAGGGGATGGGTACAGGAACCCGACACAGATTGGGTACAAATGGAGGAGGCATTCTGTAAAGGAACAACCCTCCGGGCCCTGGCCACAGCAGCACTCCCATCTTCCTCAACAAGGTACACAACAAGCCCAGTGGTAGCGGCCACGCTGAGAACATGGACCCAGTTGAGACAGCACTTTGGGATAACCATACTGGTTATCCCCCATCTTCGGCAATCACAGATTCCCCCCAGCCATGCTGGATACCACCTTCAAAAAATGGAGGCGGGACGGGGGCACACTGACGGTCGGGGACTTCTAAGTAGGGCGCAGACTGGTGACACTGGACGAACTGACGAGGAAGTGCAAACTAGCAAGGGGACAGGAATTGAAACACCTTCAAATACAACACTTCCTCCGCAAAGAGACAGTAGGGTACCCCGGGTCCCCAGAAAGCACACTACCAGAGGACCTAATAGGCACAAGCAGCAAGAAAGGGAGGCTATGTGGGAAAATATACGGACAGCTACTGGGCAGAGCCCGGACTCCACTGAATGGGACCAGACAAAAATGGGAGGACGAACAGGGGACAGAGGTAGGGTGGGGATTGTGGAGCGAAGCACTGAGCAGGGTGAGCTTCACCTCCTCCTGCGCAAAGCTAAGCCGAATGCAGCTCAAATTGGTGCACAGAGCGCACCTGACCAAAACCCGAATGAGCAGGTTCTTCCCGGAGGTGGAGGACAAATGTGAACGCTGCCAAAGGGGCCCGGCCAACCACACCCACATGGTTTGGGCTTGCCACAAGCTTGCTGGGTTCTGTACAGCCTTCTCCGAGGCAATGCCCAAGGTTGTGGGGGTGAGGGTGAAGCCATGCCCAATAGTGGCAATCTTTGGGGTATCAGAGCAGCCAGAGTTACAACTGGGGAAGGAGGCCAACGCCCTTGCTTTCGCTTCCCTAATCACACGCCGGAGAATCCTGCTCAGCTGGCGATCAGCAGCACCACCCAAAGCTGCAGACTGGCTCACCGACCTCTCAGAATTTCTCCACATGGAGAAGATTAAGTACGCCATCCGAGGGTCAGAGGAAGGCTTCCTGGATACTTGGGGGCAGTTTGTCGGCCTGTGCCAAAACCTGTTCGAGGCCAGCAGCGAGGAGTAAGCCAAGGGAAAAAAAAGATGAAGAACCAAAGGACTGCGCGACCCGGGGGGGGGGGGGGGGGGGGGGGGGGGGGGAGAAAAATGGGTAAATGAAATGAAAATTACTTATTGTCACGAGTAGGCTTCAATGAAGTTACTGTGAAAAGCCCCTAGTCGCCACATTCCGGCGCCTGTCCGGGGAGGCTGGTATGGGAATCGAACCGTGCTGCTGGCCTGCTTGGTCTGCTTTCAAAGCCAGCGATTTAGCCCAGTGTGCTAAACAGGAAACCGCAAGAGAAGAGGAAGGGAGGAAGGGTGCTGAAACCAATATGGTGGGGGGGGGGGGGGGGGGGGGGGGGAGGGGGCCCGGGGGGGGGGGGGGGGCTGTGAGGGGGAAGGGGGGATTCTTGAAGGGACAAGGGAGGCCAAAACTCACATTCATGCCTGAGGTAACTGCCTTTCGTCTATCTTGTAGTGCTCTGATTTTTAGTATTTCAATGTCCAACTGAGAATAATTTACCGATGTTTTCAACTCCCCCTTTATTACTGCATAATTTCTTCATTTAAATGCACTGACATTGATTCAAGGAGGTGGACCAAAATGATCACACTGAGGCGAGATATACTAATTAGTGTGACATTAGGATGGGATGCATTCATTTCTTCAAGAATAAGCTGGATTTTTCATCTTGAGGTAAACAGTGAGAGTTGGGAAATTTCCGCCTCATGAGAAAGTTTTCATTCCGGGCAGGGCAGGTGCATGCTGGAATCATATCCTCTATCTCCGGAAAGAGCTCAGAAACAACAACCAAAGCCGTTGGGTGCCGAGGCAGGCTGTTTATAAAATGTGCCTTGGTGCTTTGGGACCCATCCCAGTTATGATAGGAATAGTGAGACCCTCCGGGTCTCTCACCCCTCATCCTTCCACACCCTTCACCCCCGCACCCCACTCCCCTCCCCGCCCAAGAACCAACTGAAACAACTGGGATTGAGGAAGGCAGAGTGTAGCTAACGAGCACATCAGACAAAAATAACAAATTAGATCACCTAGGGCAGCATGGCAGCACAAGTGGATAGCACTGTGGCTTCACAGCAGCAGGGACCCAGGTTCGATTCCCTGCTGGGCCACTGTCTGTGTGGAGTCTGCACGTTCTCCCCGTGTCTGCGTCGGTTTCCTCCGGGTGCTCCGGTTTCCTCCCACAGTCCAAAGATGTGCAGGGTAGGTTAATTGGCTATGATAAATTGGCCTTGGTGGCCAAAAAAAGGTTAGGAGGGGTTATTGGGTTACGGGGATCAGGTGGAAGTGAGGGCTTAAGTGGGTCGGTGCACACTCGATGAGCCGAATTGCCTGCTTCTGCACCGTATGATCTATGTATAACCAAGTTCACACTGGTTTTGGCGAAATGCCAAGTAATAGTTGTGGGTTCCAACTGTCCCCATCAAAGAGATTCAAACAGATGTCAGTGTTTTCAGTGTTGAATCAAACATAAGCAACAAGATCACAAATGTTCTGACAAGCAACATACTGGTGATTACAGAGTAGCAGTGCCAACTTTATCAGATGACTGAAACCCTCACCAAGTGGAAAGTCAGCATTGGGTTCTGCCATTGACTGTTGGCTCTTTAATTCAGATGCATGTTAATGAACAACGTGAACATCAACCACTTCAGAAGATTGCTTTCTTGATCATGGATTTATTAAATATTTTATTTCTGATTAATCTCTGTTCCTGCTCTACCAGTGACCTTGTTCTGCTCCACGATTTCTTACCAAATCCTTGTTTTTTTTTATCTTTCTCATATTCAGCGTTAGAACAAAGAATAAAAATAGGTACAGCAGAGGAACAGGCCCATCTGCCCTCAATGCCTGTGCCGACCATGCTGCCGGTCAAACCTGAAACCTTTTATACTTCTGTATCCCTTTATTCCCAGCCTATTCATGTATTTGTCAAGACGCCCCGTAAACATCACTATTGTACCTGTTCAACCACCTCCTTTGGCAGCGAGTTCCAGGCACCCACTACCCTCTGTGCAAAAAAACTGCCCTCGCACATCTTCCCTAAACGTTGCCCCTCGCACCTTCAAACTATGTCCCCGAGTAATTGATTCTTCCACCCTGGGAAAAAGCTTCTAACCATCTACTCTGGCAATGCCCCTCATAATTTTGTAGATCTGTTATCTCTCGTTTTCCTGCAACTCCTAAATTGCTTTCTTTCCACTGAAATGATCAGTTCTCCTTCAAATTCCCAGGACAGGAACTTAACAAAAAATGGCCAAGTGTCCGTTCTGGTGAGATAAACGGTGCGAAACCCACCAACACCATTGCCGGGAAATCTCATGGAATATAAGCCTCTGCACAAAAGTTTTTTTCTTCACGTGGCTCACGCCATGCTCTTGGCAGCCTCTTGAGCCCTTCAGCTGGCCAGGGAGGAGCAGGACCGCCCCTATGCTGATGGTGAAGTGGGGGTTGTGAGCAAAAGTGAGAACCCGAAGGACAAACTAGGTCATTCCTCAAATCTCATGTGAGGTAATATCTCGCTTCATTTGCCCCTGTGCTGGACTAATTCATGGACTAATGCCATCTCCCTTCCCTTGCGGGGCAACCAGATGAGCAGCCCGGACCATCCTCATGTTCTCTGGGTACCGCAGATCTGAGCAGCTCAGAGGGTGAATTGTCAGACGTCACCATAGAAGTGGTGCCACGTCTCTCATCCATCCCCTCCACCAGCACAGATGCTCGCACCTCGGTGGGGTTGAGTAGTAGACAGACTTTCTGGGTCACTCACTGGTGAGAACCTCATGAGATGATCTACAGTAATGGAGACAGGGATGTCCCAGGGATCCAGCACTCGGATGGATGGCAGAGCCCTGGACATTGCTGAGCCCCTCGTTAATGACCTGCCCTGGGTCCAGTCGTCGCAGAGCTGATGGAACAGCAAAGGCAGAGTCATGAGAATCAGGAAGGGATGACAGCATCCCTCCATGGACTGCAAGGCTGATTGGAGGAGGTCAATGCACAAGGCAAGGGTGATGTCCACAGTGGAGGTCTTGGTGCAGGATAAAATGGGGGATGATCGCTCCATGGCTTAGCTCATGACCTCCGTGGCTGAGGCATTAGCTTCATGGTGCAGGGTTTCAACTGCACGTTGCAGGCACTGGTGGGAATCCACACGTGTGCGTGCCAGGGGATGGTGGAGCTTCTGGATCTCACTCCAGCTTCCCTTTTATTCCCTATAACATTGTTTTTAGAACTTTTTCCCCAGGACCTACTTTTGCCAACCGACTGACCTTCATGACACACGCCACGTTCGCTAACCTATAATGTGAAAGGGAAGCCTGCTTGTTCCTCACAATCTGACTTGAATCAGGTTCACGGGAGGAGAGGGCAATGCGCATATGAAGTACAGAGTTCAGCCAGTTCCTTTATGCCATTTACATCTTTGTGAGAATGAAAAATCCAATCTTGCACATGTAGATCAACATGAAGGGCAATAGCAACAAATACTTGTTTTACTCAGCACTAGATACTCCTGGGAGCTGCTACTCCAGAATGCTGACAACCTCATGGACTTCTGGCGTGCTTATAATGTGCTGTCACAGGTCAGGTACTGCAGCTTAGTCTTTTCATTTGGAGTCAGCTGTAAGTAAATAACTCACTCTGGCATCTTAACTTCAAAAGGAATTATTCACTCATCACTTCTTTCAAAATCTGCAACTTCTCTTCTCAATTACCAGTTCTTCCCTGCATGTAAAACACATGGGCTTTGCATCCTTATTTGCATTGGTACAATTGACAAAACCATCCCTCAAGAAATCACCTTGATACTGATTTGTTCCCGAGTTAAATTTCTTCTTTGTAGGCTGTTCACCAGAGGCCCTGGAACTCTGTACAGCACCAACACTATCACTGCTCTGTCTTGCAATGGATTTTCCTGAGCAGATTCAGATGTGAGATCCTGGCCAATAGGCATACTTCCTATTTGTGTCTCTGGCCATCTCTTCCTTGTAACAAACTGATCGATCTTCACAGCCCTCTTGCCTTGCTTGCTAGTAGCTATAAAATGGCAGATGCTCTCCTCCGCGATTTGGGGCCAAAAGCATCTACATACAGGGCACTTGACATGAAGTGTACATGCAGGGTGCGAGAACCCCACACCTCTGTAGCTAATGGTCAGAAGACTGCACACAGCCTCATTTTGTTCTCAGTTAATAGCTGGTAGTGGACGCAATTTTCAATTTAAATGCCGGTAGCGGCCATTGGACACTTCTCCCGCGATCGAGACCACCGCAGAAATGCTGCGTCCCTTCTGACACCCCAAAAGAGAAGAGCACCAAAATGAGCGATGACGGTTCCTTGTTAGAGCCCAGTCTCTCAGCCCCGCACTCCTCTGGAACCTCCACCCATATGCTTCCACATCAGAGAGTGCCTCTCTGCTAGGACACTCACACTGGCAAACCCCCACAGCTGTCCCTCTAAACTCCCAACAGGATTAGGCGCCTGGACCCTCGAGAGTCTCAGTAACCTTTCTCCTGATCTTTCCCCAATCCCTCCTCCACCTCTCCACACCTTACAGTAGGTAACAGGGCTATTGAGTGAATGGAAGGGACCAGCATTTGCCACCCCACAAGGCACCTCAAAGAAGCCCCCCATCAGGGTGAGTGATGGTACACTTAACCATGAAGCCTTGCATTGTGGTACACATCAGTGTGATCTGTGTGAGGTTAATTCTTGTGTGAGCATTGGAGTTCAATACTTGGGACACCACTATGTTGCGTGAAACCAAATAAACTAAATTAAAATATCTGAAGGACAAAGTAAACCTGGGAAGCCCCTTACAGGGATACAGCCTTAAACCAAAACATATCACAAATTAAACTGAAAACATCAAACTAAACTGTGATTTAAAGGGTCAATAAAGCATTTCAGACCCTGAAGTGCTCACCTGGCATGGAAAGCCTCGATAGTGCCCGTGGACACTGCATGCTCCATCTTCAGGGGCACCCGGTTGTGTATGTAGCTGCAGTAGAGGGGCAGACAGTCGTGGCAGACAACCCCTCGATTTCCCGCTGCCCCTCTCCGCACTGCAAGTGTCTCCGACTCCAACTAGTTTGATTGAACCAAATAAACGAAATTAAGCCATCTGATGGACCAATTAAATGTTTGGTCAGATCCAGGAACAGGTTGTATTTTAGAGCCCAATCAACTCAACAGAAGAACAGAAATTAACTGAGGGATAAATTAAAAAGGGCCACCCCTGAAAGACAAACAGAGCACAGCACAGAAAGAACAAAGAGGAATGGAAACTTAAAAACATTAAATCATAATGTGAAAACTGGGGTCGATGAAACAGTCCAACCCCTGCAGTGCCCACCGAGCACGGAAGGCCTCAAGTGTGCCCATGGACACCGCATGCTCCCTCTCCAAGGATATCCGGCAACGAATAAACCCACGGGGCCTCACGGTAGCATGGTGGTTAGCATCAATGCTTCACAGCTCCAGGGTCCCAGGTTCGATTCCCGGCTGGGTCACTGTCTGTGTGGAGTCTTCACGTCCTCCCCGTGTGTGCGTGGGTTTCCTCCGGGTGCTCCGGTTTCCTCCCACAGCCCAAAGATGTGCGGGTTAGGTAGATTGGCCATGCTAAATTGCCCGTAGTGTAAGGTTAATGGGGGGATTGTTGGGTTACGGGTTACGTGGGTTTGAGTAGGGTGATCATTACTCGGCACAACATCGAGGGCTGAAGGGCCTGTTCTGTGCTGTACTGTTCTAAGTTCTAAGGAAGAGGGACAGACAATCCGATCGGATGGCCTCCTCAGTCGCCCGCTGCCTGGACCTGTTTATGGCAAGCTTTGCCAGGCCCAGGAACAGGTTCACGAGGAGGTCCTCCGCTTTCCCAGCCCGTCGCCGCACCGCACGTGTCTGGGACTCCAACTATTTTGATTGAACCAAATAAACTAAATGAAACAATCTGAGGGAACAATTAAAAGTTTGGTCAGGCCCAGCAACAGGTTCATGAGGAGATCCTCCTCCCTTACAGCCCCTTTCTGCACTAGGTGTGCCTGTGTCTGCAAGTGAGTACTTGGTGATGGATTAAAATGAGGTTCCTGGGCTCCTGTGGCATGATTTGCACTACTCCACCAGAGAGAGAGAAGGGCAGGGGTGAAAATTGCAAATCCCAATCATGCTGAACAGAATCACGTTTTTTGATTCACTCCGGATGTTGAACCTGCACCGCGTTTCTCACTGATGGCTAGTGCAGACTCACAATCGCCCGCCTATTGTTTTGCCCTTTTATCTCCAACCTGCACAAATATTAAGAAAAAAGAAATGTAATGTTGGCTGTTGTTATGTAAGCTTTATGAATGTATAATTGTATGGGAGACAATCCTCAATGGAACTGGAAGAAATGAATTATGTTCAATTTTGCAGAAGTATTTTTAAATGTTGACAAACTTATTTGTTGTTTTACCCACCCAAGGACTCATGGAAGGTGGGAATTAATCAGAATAAACAAATGGAGATGTTAATGTACTTTGGGATATGATATTCTTCAAATGCATTAAAATAAATCCGACTGATAATATTATCCCTATCTTTGCTAATTATAATGCTGCACTTAATAATAATATTTTTTCTTGTCACAAGTAGGCCTTCAATAACATTGCAATGAAGTTACTGTGAAAATTCCCTAGTCGCCGCATTCCGGCACCTCTTCAGGAACATGGAGGGAGAATTCAGAATGTCAAAATTACAAACAGCACGGGTGGGATTATCCAACCCCCACCGAGGGGTTGGAGAATCACCCCTGGCCGGCGTCAATCGCGCCCCTACCGTGTCCCAAATTCTCCGACCCCCCGAGATTCGGCGGTGGCGGGAATCGCGCCGCGCAGGTCGGCGGGCCCCCCGTGGCGATTCTCTGGCCCGCAATGGGCCGAAGTCCCTCCGCTGACAAGCCTCTCCCGCCGGCGTAGTTTAAACCACCTACCTGACCGGCGGGATTGGTGGTTCAGGCGGGATCCGGGGTCCTGGGGTGGGGGGGGGGCAATCTGACCCCTAGGGGTGCCCCCACGCTGGCCTGGCCCGCGATCGGGGCCCACCGATCAGTAGGCGGGCCTGTGCCATGGGGGCACTCTTTTCCTTCCGCTTTCGCCATGGTCTTCACCATGGCGGAGGCGGAAGAGAGCCCCTCCCCTGCGCATGCGCCGGTATGGCGTCAGCAGCCACTGCCACTCCGGCGCATGCGTGGACATACGCCGCCCAGAGAAGTCCTTTCGGCCCCTGCTGGCGTGGCGCCAAAGGCCGTCCACGCCAGCTGGCGGAGTGGGAACCACTCCGGCGCAGGCCTAGCCCCTCAATGTGAGGGTTTGGCCCCTAAAAGTGCGGAGAATTCCGCACCTTTGGGGCGGACCGACGCCAGAGTGGTTCACGCCACTCCGACACACCATTGGCGTGTAAAACAGGCAGCCAATCAGATCACATTGATGCCAACAGATGGATTAGGTTAGAAATGTCCCCAATGCTTTTGTTATATTCAGTCCCAGTCTCATAAATGAACATAAATCTCTAAATTTGCTGACCAAACAGTGACCAAACAATGCTCATTTCGGGGAATGCACGGTGCTCTTGTGACTGTGTTCAGAGGATGCATTGTTCTGACACAGCTGGCTTCAGAGAATTCACTGCACTAACACTGCCATGATCAGGATCAACATTGAGCCACTTCAAGAGCTGAGCATGCTCACAACCTTCCACCAATGCTTTCACCAAAATCTTCAAAGCCTTCATTCGAATGGAGTGATGTAAAACTGAAAAGAGCTGAAGACCGCAATCATCTCAAGCTGTGAAGGAGCTATTAGCTGCAAGACTGGTTCAAGCCGAACGACCACGCCATCCAAGATCTCATTGACAAGAAGGGGAAAGCTCTCTGCATCTGGCGAAATGACATCGCCAGCAAGGCAAAGAGGAGAGCTCATCAATCAGCAAAGACACAGGTACCAGGAAAAATTAGGGATTTCAAGAACCAATGGTGAACTGAGAAAGCTAAGGAGATGCAATCCTCGCCAACAAGCATGACAGTTAGGACTTCTTCAGTGCCACCATATATGGACCCAACACCCGAAGCCTCAAACCAGTGCAGAGTAAGGACAGAATCCTTTTGTGAGACAGAGAATTCTTCAATGGAGATAACACTTCAAAGGGCTCCCAAACCATGATACAATCATAGATGAAGATATGTTCAAGGAATTCTCCCAACTCTACAGCAAAGAGGATTATCGACTCCCACCAAGAGTGGATGAAATTGAAGCTGCCATTAAACCAGTGAAGAATCAAAAAGCCGTGGACGGAATTCCAGTGGATATTTTCAAACATGGAGGAGAAGAACTCACTCGTCGTCTCCATTAGATGTTCCTGAAAATCTGGAATTGAGAATTCACTGTCGACCTCAGGAATGGCATCATCGCCACCGTCTTCAAGAAAGGATTGTGGGAACTACCGAGTACTTTTCCTACTCTCCATCGCGGGAAGATCATAGCCGCCTTCTCCCACTCTCAGATGAAAATCTTCCAGAAAGCCAATGTGACTTTCAATCAAACCATAGAACAGCTGATTTGATTTTCACTGCTCGACACCTTCAAGAGAAATTCCAGGAGCAACGTCAGCTACTCTACATTGGCCTTCACCGATCTGACCAAGATCGACTTTTTCAATAGGGAAGTGTTATGGAAGACCTTGTCAAAGGACGGCTGTTGAGAGAAAAAAATGAAATGAAAATCATTTATTGTCACGAGTAGACGTTAAATTAAGTTACTGTGAAAAGCCCCTCGTCGCCACATTCCGGCGCCTGTTCAGGGAGGCCGGTACGAGAATTGAACCGTGCTGCTGGCCTGCCTTGGTCTGCTTTAAATGCCAGCTCTTTAGCCCTGTGCTAAACCAGCCCCGTGGAGTGTAGATGAAAGTCATCTACATCTTCCGACTCCTCCATGACAAGTTGTTAGCGACATTCCACATCGATGGAAATAAGACATAAACTTCTGAGGTCAAGTCTGGAGTCAAGCAGGGATGTGTCATCTGCCCCCCCCCCCCCACCCTTTCCCCATCATCATCGTCACCATCCTTCACCTTGTCAAGAACAAGTTTCCCGGTGGCGTAGACATGGTTTACAGAATGGATGGAAAACGTTTCAACCTCAACCAGTTGAAATCCAAGAAGAAAACAACACCGACTTCGCTAATGGAACTTCAGTATGTGGAGGGAATCGCCATTTCCATTCTCTAAGGTAAGAACCTCCGAGCCATGGTTGACACATTCGCGGAAGCATATCAAAGAATGGGTATCGGGCTCAACCTTAAGAAGACGCGAGTCCTTTACCAACCCACCCCAGGGCAAGATCCGGTCTCTCCCTCCATAAGGATGAATGGAGAAACCCTCCAAAATGTGGAACATTTCTACACCCAACTCCCTCTGTTCCTGATGCCCTTTAAAATTGTACCATTTAGTTGATTTGCCTCTCCCTACTTTTATGATCAAAAATAATTATGTTCCATTTCTCAGCATTAAAGTTCATCTACTTTGAGTCTGTTCATTTAATCAGCCTGTTTATGTCCTCCTCACTGTTTACCATATTTCTCATCAGCACACTTTAAAACTGGAATCCGTTTACAATTGACTGTGACTGCTGAAACCAATCTGGCACGATGGTTTGAAAACCAGCTGTCCCTTCCAGCAAAATAGCTTAATAGTAATAAATCATATATATACCAAAATAAACAGTGTTACAGACAGCAGTTCTCAGGGGAATACTGTGGATTTGCTAATGACCTCATAAAAAGAGCGATCTTGATGGTGTGGATTTCACCTTTTCTGGGTTGGTTGGAAACTGAAACCAAGTAAAGGGGATCTCGTGGTTGGATTTTGTCATTCTGATTCAGGCTCAAAATCATGAGCCGTCAGGGTAGAGTAAATCGGAAAAAACTTCCTCTTGTCAGAAGATCAAGAACCCTAAAGGTGAATAACAAAGGATCCATAGAGGAAATACATCTTTACACAACAAGTTTTTTTGATTTGGAATGTACTGAGAGTGTGGTGGAGACAGATTCAATTGCAGTTATCAGGCAAGGAATTAACATTAAGTTGACAAACTATCAGTGGGATACTGATGTTGCTTTAGATCTTGGCAGCCTTGAGATTCAAAGAGGTGAAATGCCTGTTTATGAGAATTCTGTGTACAGGGAGTGGTAAGGTCTGTATATGTTTACAGTCAGGGAGCTGTACAGGAGGGTTACTGCTTGCTGCACATTAAAACCTGGGCCCAGTGTTCCCTCCTCCACCTCTTAACCTTCCGGAGCACCGGATTCACAGCCACTCTATGAGCTCCAGACTTTCCGGTCATCTCTTAACATCCAGTCTCAACTCAAACACTCGGAACTCATGGCCATACCTGCTCTTGTGCCCCACATAGTAACGCAGTAGAAATCACTCAACATTGTCCTTGTGGCGGCCACCTCTGCATCACACGTCAGGCAGTCCCATATGGTTGCGAGAGGACTTCCCTCCAGTACCAGTTGTCGCATCAATAAGCCAAATTCCCCTGCAGGTGTTACTTGTGGAAAAATGTAGCTTCAATATTGGAGGCAGTGAGGACGAAAATCAACACCAATCTCACTGATTGAAAACACAAGCTGACAGGCTGAGATCAGTGGAAAGAAAAGACAAGTGGGGCAAAATATGAGAGGATTGAGAAATGGCTGACTCCATACCTGACCAACTACAGCATGGATGGTCCCAGTATTCCGCTGAGCCAAGAGATCATTATCCATCACCTGTACCTTGTGAAAAGCAGATTTTGGGTTTATGCCATGCACTTTTTTTATTCAGGTGGGTGTCGCTGGTTAGGCCAGCATTTATTGCCCATCCAGAGTAGCTTTTCAGAAGATGGTAGTGAGTTGCATTCTTGAATCATTGCAGTCCTTGAGGTGTAGGTACACAAACTGAGCTGTTAGGGAGCGATTTCCAGGATGTTGCCCAGTGACAGTGAAGGAACGGCAATATATTTCCAAGTCAGGGTGGTGAGTGACTTGGAGGGACAGCCAGTTCCAGATTCTCACCCAGGTGGTGGAGTTCTGCAACTCTTCTCCTTCTCGATGGTAGTGGTCATCGGTTTGGAAGGTGCTTGGTGAGTTACTGCAGTGTATCATGTAGATGGTATACACAGTTGCCACTGTTCATCGGTGGTGGAGGGTTTGAATGTTTGTGGAAAGGGGAGCAATCAAGCGGGCTGCTTTGTCCTGGATGGTGTTGAGCTTCATGAGTGTTGTTCATCAATACTTGCCATCAAAGTCTGGTCAGTGCTCCTCAGTGCAGGAAACAACGTGAAGTGTAGCTTTGGGGTTTGGTGTGACGGTGGAGGGGCGTCCCCACCGGGGACACGAAAACACAACAGAGTGCCATTACTTAGAGAAGGCCGTTCCCAGAACTTGACCCCTCTAAACCCCAGACATCTGTTTTTGTTGGTAAGATTGCACCCATAGAGTATTACAGTGCAGAAAGAGGCCCTTTGGCCCATCGTGTCTGCGCTGACCATCAAGTACAATCTATTCTAATCCCATTTTCCAGCACTTGGTCCATTACCTTGTATGCTATGGCGTTTCAAGTGCTCATCTAAATACTTCTTAAATGTCGTGAGGGTTCCCGCTTATACCACTCTTTGAGGCAGTCAGTTCCAGATTCTCACCACCATCTGGGTGAAAAATATTTTTCTTCAGATTCCGCCTAAATCTTCTGTATCTCACCTTAAATCTATGCCAGCTGGTTATTGGCGCCTCTCAGAACAGTTGACGGTGAACCTCTGGTATCTTCTTCTACCGGTGGTTGCCTCTGCCATTTCCGTCTTTGCACTAATGTCATCGCTGCTTGGTTCAACCAGCGTTGATGTAGGAGCTAGAGGTTGTCCCCATGTCTGATTAGAATGTGATGTGTTACTTTTATCAACAGTGTTTGTTAGTATCCGGGTTGTAGAAAAGGTCAAGCCATGACTTTGTAGGGTTGAACCCCTGAATTTTCCGCAGGCCCCAATTCCATTCTTCCAAGCAGAAAATGGTCTGCATGTCTCTTCCCGATAATGTCATCTCTGGAACGGACAGTGTATGAGATTGATACCGTCTGTGCAAGGATTGTGGCAGGAACGCATTTCCCCTCCATGGAGTAATTTCCAGCCATATCCCCTTGTCCTTGGCGGAAAACTCTGGGCGCAATTCTCCCAAAACGGGAGAAATCGTAAAGCTGGCGTCAAACCCGGGCGGGTTTGACGCCAGCGCGCCCCTTCCCGACCGGGAACCGATTCTGGTCCCCGTTCGGGGCTAGCAGCCCGACGCCGTAGGCTCCGGCATGACGGGCTTAACGAATATCGTTAAGCCCGCTTGCCGGAGTTAGCGCCGGCTGACGCGTCATATGACGTCAGCCGCGCATGCGCGGATTGGAAGACTCCAACCCGTGCATGCGCGGATGACGTCATCACGTTTTTGCGCGAAACCCGCGCATGCGCGGGCCGGGTTGCCCCTCAGCCGCCCCGCGAATGGATACTGCGGGGCGGTGGAAGGAGAAAGAGTGCGCGGGCATCGGGCCCGCTGCCCGCGATCGGTGCCCACCGATCGCGGGCCCATGGCACCCTTGGCGCGGCCGTGGTACTGCCGTGCCAATCGGTGCCATGGTTATGAAAAGCGAGTTTGTGACGCCGTTTTTACGAACGGCCAGACCAGGTGTGTTTGCCGTTCGTAAAAACGGCGTAAAGGGCTGGGACTTCGGCCCATCGAACAGCTGTGAATCGCTGCCAGCCGTAAAAAAACGGCGGCAGCGATTCGGGTCGGGAGTTGGGCGGGGGGTGGGGGAGAATAGCGGGAGGGCGGGAAAAATGTCGGGAAGGCCCTCCCGCTATTCTCCGACCCGTCGTGGGGGTCGGAGAATTTCGCCCTCTATGCTTCACTTTGCTTTCCCGCTGTTCCATTTGTACTTGCTGTTGTACAATCTCTTTTATTTTCGGAGGTTTCAACAGATCAAACGCATAGTGTAGTTGTCTTTGAACATTCGTAATGTAGGAGATGCTTTGGTCGTGGCTCATGCAATATTCCTATACACATGTAGGAACTTGTTAAGACGTTTGATCAACGAACTTGTTCCCTGGTTGCTCTCAAGATATGTTTCATAGATTGGATGACACGTTCTGTTCGTCTATTAGTGGCAGGGTGGTATGGTGTGGACTTAATATGTTGAATACCATTCTCTTGTAAGAAACTTTATAATTCTTGTGTCTGAGACAAATTGATGTCCATTGTCAATTACCAGTTGTTCAGGGAATCCAAAACAACTAAACACTTCTCCTAGTTTCTCAATGGTCTTCACCAATTGCCATAATATACACCAGTATATCATGGTGCAGACACACACACTGATGGACATACAGTAGGACCAATCAACATGCATAACACCGCAGCCAATCACCAGTTAGAGCACACTCACCAGAATCAGTTTTCCCGCACATTCGGGATGCAGCCTTTCAGAAGTACAGAGCTTACAGCTTACAGCACAGATCCTCACCATGTGCTGAGTGATTAGACTGGTTAGGATAGGCACATGTCTTTAGTTAATCTAACATCGTGTTAACCCACAGTAAGAGTATGTTCAACAGTTTATAGTTTAATAAAATAGTGTTGTACTATTTTAAGTGTTGGTGGCCTGTATGTGTTTCACGGATCCAGAGCACCCAACACATCACCAATGAGGTGGATTTCATCAAACCGACCTCTGGCCACTTGGTGTGGGCATCAACTCAGAATATATTGAGGTCCATTGACGGGTCGGGGGCCTCACGGTAGCATGGTGGTTAGCATCAATGCTTCACAGCTCCAGGGTCCCAGGTTCGATTCCCGGCTGGGTCACTGTCTGTGTGGAGTCTGCACATCCTCCCTGTGTGTGCGTGGGTTTCCTCCGGGTGCTCCGGTTTCCTCCCACAGTCCAAAGATGTGCGGGTTAGGTGGATTGGCCATGCTAAATTGCACGTAGTGTAAGGTTAATGGGGGGATTGTTGGGTTACGGGTATACGGGTTACGTGGGTTTAAAGTAGGGTGATCATTGTTCGGCACAACATTGAGGGCCGAAGGGCCTGTTCTGTGCTGTACTGTTCTATGTTCTATGTTCTATATGTCCTTCAAAAGGTCCTGCAAAATCCACATGTATGCACTGCCAAGCTTTTTCAAGGCACACCCTTGGATGCAGTGGTGCTAAGGGTGGCAGGTTTCTTACCTTCACACAGGATGAACATTTTCTAGCTTTCTCTTCAGTTTCATCATCCAGTCCAGGCCGCCAGAAATAACGGGCGAGATTCTCCCAAAACGGGAGAAATCGTAAAGCTGCCGTAAAACCCGGGCGGGTTATACGGCAGCGCGCCCCTTCCCGACGGGGGACCGATTCTGGTCCCCGGTCGGGGCTAGCAGCCCGACGCCGTAGGCTCCGGCAAGACGGGCTTAACGAAAATCGTTAAGCCCGCTTACCGGAGTTAGCGCCGGCTGACGCGTCATATGACGTCAGCCGCGCATGCGCAGTTTGGAAGACTCCAACCCGCGCATGCGCGGGTGACGTCATCGCGTTTTGCGCGAAACCCGCGCATGCGCGGGCCGGGTTGCCCCTCAGCCGCCCCGCGAATGGATACTGCGGGGCGGTGGAAGGAGAAAGAGTGCGCGGGCATCGGGCCCGCTGCCCGCGATCGGTGCCCACCGATCGCGGGCCCATGGCACCCTTGGCACGGCCGTGGTACTGCCGTGCCAATCGGTGCCATGGTTATAAAAAGCGAGTTAGTGACGCCGTTTTTACGAACGGCAAGACCAGGTGTGTTTGCCGTTCGTGAAAACGGCGGAAAGGGCTGGGACTTCGGCCCATCTAACAGCTGAGAATCGCTGCCGGCCGTAAAAAAACGGCGGCAGCGATTCGGGTCGGGACTTCGGCGGGGGGGTGGGAGAATAGCGGGAGGGCGCCAAAAATGTCGGGAAGGCCCTCCCGCTATTCTCCCACCCGTCGTGGGGGGCGGAGAATTTCGCCCAACTTCTCTCTATTTCCTTCATGCATACAACTCCACAATGGCCTTCAAGTAGCTTCTCTAACACACATTTCCTCAATGGTGGCAAAATAATAACTTTGAGCTCACATAGAAGACATACCGACTGTACTGACAGCTCCAATCTTCTCGAGCAATAGGGTTTCAGGTTAAGTGCTAGTTCCGAAGTGCTCCCTTGTAACATCATATATATCACTTCCTTGTGTGTTTCCTAATATGTTTTGAAGTGTATGGTGTGTTGTCTTCTTGTACAAAGTAGAAGATATTCCCATTTTGAGCAAGTTTTAAAAAAAAAATTTTTTATTGAAAAATTTTGAATTTACACAACAACATCAAACCATACTAAAATACCAACGATAACAGTAATAACAATCATAAACCTTCGCCCCTCCTCAATGAACAACCCAACATATTAACAACAACTTAAGTTAACTCAGTGTTAAGTTACATAACCGTAGCAAAACAAAAATAGAAACTATAGTTAGGAACACCCCCCCCCCCCCCCCCCCCCCCCCCCCCCCCCCCCCCCCCCCCCCCCCCCCCCCCCGGGTTGCTGCTGCTATTGACCAAGATCTTCGAGCCAGGAAGTCCAGAAAAGGCTGCCACCGTTTATAGAACCCTTGTACTGATCCTCTCAGGGCAAATTTAACCCTTTCCAACTTTATACATCCCGCCATGTCATTGACCCAGGTCTCCACACTTGGGGTCCTCGTATCCTTCCACTGTAGCAAGATCCTCCGCTGGGCTACTAGGGACGCAAAGGCTAGAACACCGGCCCCTTTCGCCTCCTGCACTCCCGGCTCCACCGCAACTCCAAAAATCGCGAGTCCCACCGCAACTCCAAAAATCGCGAGTCACCACCGCAACTCCAAAAATTGCGAGTCTCATTTTGAGCAAGGTGACAAACAACTTGGCAATGGTAATCTTGAAAGCCCATCTGCATCACCATGTAGACTTAATTGTCGGTACTTAACGGCATAATTATTTTTATGACACCCTTGGCTAGTGAACGGTCGATTCCAGCTCGACAGGCCCCAGATAAACAACACAAGTGAATTAACCAATAACACGTGTAAAGTTTTGAGATCTTTGGACCTTTGACTGCTCCATTGACTTACAGGCACCAGATTGTTAAGTGAAACACAACTGTTTCTTCATAACAACAATAAAGACAAGACGTGCAATTATTATACTAGAATAATGGTCAGCTATCAATTACCCCCACCCCTTTTACTATCCTACCCTCCACCTAAACACACACACAAGACATACATGTGCAGAGGGAGAGGGAGGGAAACATAAAAGAGGAGTGATATGAGTTGGAAGGTGAGTGCCCTTGCCCTGGGTGTTGAAGTTTTTTTTTTCAGCTGACTGCCCTTCCAGGAGGCGGAGTGACTGACATACACCAGTTGGATGGCTAACAAGGACCTTCTGGCTGGAACATTCAGTCGCAATTCCCTCTGAGGAGTCACTTTCATTTTTATTAACCTGGGCCTTCACTCAAAAGAGCCACCTTAGGCCTGTGTAATTATTATTTGTTCCCAACTCCACCAGAATGCCCCTTAGCTTTACTGAGGAAAAACAGAGCTCCCGTCATGAGATTTTACAGAGGGTTCTTTAAACAATAGGCCCTGCCTGCAACTGTTGCTGGACTGAATTTCCTTGCAGGTCAGTCTGACTGAGGGAAAAGTCTTTACTTTGAACCTTTACACTAGAGTCCATCAGGTAAAAGGAAGATCAGGGCTTTGACCTCCAGTTTCTTGTCAGCACATCTAGCTGGATTCCTTTTTAAAAAAAATGAGAGGTGAAGTCCATCTTTAAAGCATAGGTGAATTTTTGTCCTGGTACAAAAATGATAAAAGTCAAAGTAACAGAAAATAAAGGGAACACACTGGGAAAACAAAGTTTAAACAGGAGGATCCTTACAGTATATGCAAACAAAAGCAATGCCTATCTTTGCATTCTACTTGCAGCAAGTGACAGAATTCCTGTGCGTGGTCCAAAAATAGGAGTTAATGGACAATGGTCTGTCAGTAATGTGAACTTTCTCCTGTACAAGAATTGTTGGAATTTCTTTACTTCAAAAATAATCCCTTCTGTTTCCCTTTTAATCTGGACATAGTTACTTTCAGTTTTGCACAAGGGTTGAGAAGCAAAGGCAATGGGTCTTCCCTCACCCAGTGGCATGATGTGGAGACCACAGCTCCTAAACCATAAGGAGAGGCATTACAAGCTAACTGTAAGAGTAACGTAGGATCAAAGTGCGTGAGAAGTTCAGATTTAAGTGATACATCTTTGACTTGTACGAAAGCGTTATTGGATTGATCCGACCACCACTTCCACTCTTGTTCTAGCAGAGGAAGTTATGTAATAATTTCAGAATGTTTGCCAAGTTTGGGACAAATCTTTCCCAGTAGTTCAACAATCCCAGGAAGGAATGTAACTGGTTAATATTCTGAGGTGCAGGTGTCTTAATCATGGCCTTAACCTTTGAAGGAGATTTGTGAAGGCTAGTGAAGGCATCAATCACATGTTCCAAACACTCAATGGAGGATTGGAAGAACTCACACTAGTCCCTGTGGACTTTCAGACCACAGTCTCCCAATCTCTGGAGAGAGCCATCCAGATTTCAAAGAAGCTCCCCTTCATTATTTGCGGTGACTAAGATGTCATTGAGATAGGAATGAATTCCGATCAGTCCACAGCATCTGATCCATTGCTCTTTCAAACAATGCAGGAGCTGATGTGATTGATGGCAACCTTCGGAACCAGAACAAGCCTTCATGTGTCACAATTGTCAGAATTTCCTCTGACTTCTTGTCCACATTCATCTGTCAGCAAGCTTGGCTAACATCAATTTTGATGAAAGCTGGATGTGCTGACATCGGTGATGACTGATTTAGATTGACTTGTCTGTCGGCCAATGAGCTGCTTACTTTGTTGGGCTCTCAGCTGGTCATCTATACTGATTGGTGGTGACTCTTTTGGAATGTTATTTTTGCCAATCCCGCAAACAAATCTACCAATGCGTGGTCATGGGTACTGTTCAGCACATAAGACTGGATTTATGGTGACCTTGAAGTCCATGCAAACACTATAACTGGTTTAGCTCAGTGGGCCAGACAGCTGGTTTGGGATGCAGAACAAGGCCAGCAGCACGGGTTCAATTCCTGTACCAGCTGAGAATTCTGAATTCTCCCTCTGTACCCAAACAGGTGCCAGATTGTGGGGACTAGGGGCTTTTCACAGTAACTTCATTGCAGTGTTAATGTATGCCTACTTGTGACAATGAAGATTATGATTAATTACAGATCCATCTTTCTCAATGACTGAAACTATTGGCATGGCCCATTTGCTGATGCTGACAAGCTCCAAGACCCTACACTCACAAGTTGCTCTAAGTTAGCCTCCACCTTCTATATGCCAAGTAGCATATGGTACAGGTCATAATTTATACCAGTATATCATTTTTTTTAATAAATGTTTTTTATTGAGTTTTCATAGTTTATATATGACAAATTACAAATTATTAGAGAGAAAAAAAGAAAACACAAAAATTTAACATGAATATTTACAGGTAAGCATCTTCATAACAACAATTGTGGCCGCCCCCTTTAGCCAGCATACATATTTTACATTCCCCAATATGGCCGAGGCACATGTTTATAGGCATTTATTTATAGTTTGGTTTTGGGCCTTGGCTTGCCATCAAACCCCCATAACAAGCCCGTAAACCCCCTCCCTATCTACCAGTCGGTCATACATGTCACTACAGTTCCCTTTCTCTAGGATACTTGCGTCCAGTAGGTCTTCCAGTAGTGTCTGTCGTGGCGGTTGTGGGTACGTCCTTGTCTCCTTTCGTAGGAAGTTTTTGAGCTGCAGGTACCGTAGCTCGTTCCCCCAGCTAGCTGAAATTTCTCTGTCAGTTCGTCCAGTGTTGCGATCCTGTCGTCCGTGTATAGTTCCCTGACTGTCAGTGTCCCCCCGTCCTGCCTCCACCTTTTGAAGGTGGCGTCAGTCAGTGCTGGTTTGAACCTATGGTTGTTGCAGATGAGAGCCTTGTCCGACATTTTGGTCAGGCCAAATTGCTGCCGCAGTTGGTTCCAGGATTGGAGGGTGGCTGTCACCACTGGGCTGCAGGAGTGTTTTTTGGGTGGGGATGGGAGTGCTGCCGTGGCGAGGGCCCGGAGGGAGGTTCCCATGCAGGAGGCCTCCTCCGCACGCACCCACTCGGCTTCTGGATCCTGGATCCTTCCCCTTACTCGCTCGGCTGTTGCTGCCCAGTGGTAGAATTGTAGATTCGGGAGGGCTAGCCCCCCCCTGGATTTTGGTTTTTGTAGGACCTTCTTTGGGATCCTAGCATTTTTACCCCCCCCATACGAACGCCATGATATGTTTGTCCAGCGCTTTGAAAAAGGCCTTGGGGATGTAGATCGGAATATACCAGTATATCATGGTGCAGACACACACTGATGGACACACACTGGGACCAATCAACATGTACAAACACCGCAGCCAATCACCAGTTAGAATACACACACTATAAAGGCAGAGGGCACCATGGTTCCCGCTCATTCTGGGTGCTGCCTCTGAGTGTAACAGGAACTTATTCAGCCCAGCACAGACTTACAACACGGGCTGAGAGAATCAACTGGTTCGGACAAGGCTTAGGTCTCTAGTTCAAGTTAGCATTATTTAGACCCACAGTCATCGTGTGTTAGTTAGAAGTAGTTAATAAAATTGAGTTGATCCTTCATCTGTGGTGGAAGTGTCTGTTCATCGCTCAAGCCTACACAAGCCAACACAACAGTACAGACCGTGCCCTCGAGCATTTTGCTTGGCTTCCTTCTTTTATTTTCTATTTAACTGCAAGTTGTTTCACCGCTGAACAAAATAGTGTGCTTTTTAAAAGTTTTCTTGAGGCCGAGTTCTCCATTAGCCATCATGTTGTAGGCACAAGAATGTGGAGACGAGGGGCTTTTCACGGTAACTTCATTTGACACCTACTTGTGACAGTAAGCGATTTTCATTCATTTCATGTTGACTTTTGTCAGTCAAATCTTCTCCAGCCATGTTTGATGCATCAATACTGGATAGTTTTTTTTAACTTAATGTCGAGATAAATCTGCTGTTTGTCGATTATGTTGCAAAGCTACTTCAATGCAGCCAGTCAGCAGAACCACTTCTGTGTTTGTCATCAGCATTACCCTTGATGGCCTCAAGGGAATATGCGTACGTTTCTCCTTGTAGATAGTCTCTGGCACCAATGAGACTGATGCCCCATTGTCAACTTCCATCCCTTTTGGTTATGTATCCAGCAGTTGAGTGACCCATTATCTGTGTGTAGTGCCAGAAATGGCAAGCACATTTAGGATTATTCCTCTCTTGCTGAATTGAAATTATCATTTAGGTTAATCCTAAATGTGAAACATTCCAGTGTCCAGCAAGGTCAGACACCATAAAAGTTTATTTCTCTAATTGAAAATAAAATTCCAGCAGCAGGCTTTTTAGTGCTTTTAAAAATAAAGGTTATTTATTATCAGATATTTATACACAGTTGAAAATAACAAAGTGAGTCACTTTGGGCGAGATTCTCCGCAAATGCGGAGAATTGTAAAGGCTGCCGTGGGACAGGCCGTGACCCACGGCAGCCTTCACGCCCACTTCCGGGGCCGATTCTCCCCCCGGGCGGGGCTAGGAGTGCGGCCCCGTGCGTCACGGCGGCGCGGCCTTGACGACGGTCGTCAAGGCCGCACGTCAAGCGTCACGCCGGCTGACGCGGCCGATGATGTTGGCCGCACATGCGCAGGTTGGACAATGCCAACACGCGCATGCGCAGTTGCCGTCTTTTCCCTCAGCCGCCCCGCAAGACGTGGCGGCTCGATCTTGCGGGGCGGCGGAGGGAAAGGAGTGCGTTCGTTAGGAGATTCTGTGGGAATGAGAGAGACTCGTGGTTGGTGTGTTGCCTCCCAGGTGCCAGGGTCCGCGATGTCTCAGATCGTGTTTTCGGGATCCTTAAGGGGGAGGGGGAGCAGCCCCAAGTCATGATCCACATAGGTACCAACGACATAGGTAGGAAAAGGGATAGGGATGTAAGGCAGGAATTCAGGGAGCTAGGGTGGAAACTTAGAGCTAGAACAAACAGAGTTATTATCTCTGGGTTGTTACCCGTGCCACGTGCTAGCGAGTCGAGGAATAGGGAGAGAGAGCAATTGAACACATGGCTGCAGGGATGGTGCAGGAGGGAGGGTTTCAGATTCCTCGACAATTGGGGCTCATTCTGGGGTAGGTGGGACCTCTACAAATGGGATGGTCTACACCTGGACCAGAGTGGTACTAATATCCTCGAGGGGAGGTTTGCTAATGCTCTTCGGGAGGGTTTAAACTAGTTCAGCAGGGGATTGGGAACCTGAATTGTAGCTCCAGTACACAAGAAGCTGAGAGTAGTGAGGTCATGAGTAAGGTTTCAAAGTTGCAGGAGTGTGCCGGCAGGAAGAAAGGTGGTCTAAAGTGCGTCTTCATCAATGCCAGGAGCATCCGGAATAAGGTGGGTGAGCTTGCGGCATGGGTTAGTACCTGGGACTTCGATGTTGTGGCCATTTCGGAGACATGGATAGAGCAGGGCGAGGAATGGTTGTTGCAGGTGCCGGGGTTTAGATATTTCAGTAAGTTCAGGGAAGGTGGTAAGAGAGGGGGAGGGGTGGCATTGTTAGTCAAGGACAGTATTACGGTGGCTGAGAGGACATTTGATGAGGACTCGAATACTGAGGTAGTATGGGCTGAGTTAAGAAACAGGAAAGGAGAGGTCACTCTGTTAGGGCTTTTCTATAGGCCCCTGAAAAGTTCCAGAGATAGAACATAGGACATAGAACATAGACCGATACAGCGCAGTACAGGCCCTTCGGCCCACGATGTTGCACCGACATGGAAAAAACTAAAGGCCATCTAACCGACACTATGCCCTTATCATCCATATGCTTATCCAATAAACTTTTAAATGCCCTCAATGTTGGCGAGTTCACTACTGTTGCAGGTAGGGCATTCCACAGCCTCACCACTCTTTGCGTAAAAAACCCACCTCTGACCTCTGTCCTATATCTATTACCCCTCAATTTAAGGCTATGTCCCCTTGTGCTAGCCACCTCCATCCGCGGGAGAAGGCTCTCGCTGTCCACCCTATCTAACCCTCTGATCATTTTGTATGCCTCTATTAAGTCACCTCTTAACCTTCTTCTCTCTAACGAAAACAACCTCAAGTCCATCAGCCTTTCCTCATAAGATTTTCCCTCCATACCAGGCAACATCCTGCTAAATCTCCTCTGCACCCGTTCCAAAGCTTCCACGTCCTTCCTATAATGAGGCGACCAGAACTGTACGCAATACTCCAAATGCGGCCGTACTAGAGTTTTTTACAACTGCAACATGACCTCATGGCTCCGGAACTCAATCCCTCTACCAATAAAGGCCAACACACCATAGGCCTTCTTCACAACCCTATCAACCTGGGTGGCAACTTTCAGGGATCTATGTACATGGACACCAAGATCCCTCTGCTCATCCACACTACCAAGAATTTTACCATTAGCCAAATATTCCGCATTCCTGTTATTCTTCCCAAAGTGAATCACCTCACACTTCTCCACATTAAACTCCATTTGCCACCTCTCAGCCCAGCTCTGCAGCTTATCTATGTCCCTCTGTAACCTGCAACATCCTTCCGCACTGTCTACAACTCCACCGACTTTAGTGTCGTCTGCAAATTTACTCACCCATCCTTCTGCGCCCTCCTCTAGGTCATTTATAAAAATGACAAACAGCAACGGCCCCAGAACAGATCCTTGTGGTATGCCACTCGTAACTCAACTCCATTCTGAACATTTCCCATCAACCACCACTCTCTGTCTTCTTTCAACTAGCCAATTTCTGATCCACATCTCTAAATCACCCTCAATCCCCAGCCTCCGTATTTTCTGCAATAGCCGACCATGGGGAACCTTATCAAACGCTTTACTGAAATCCATATACACCACATCAATTGCTCGACACAATGTAGAGGAAAGGATTGCAAAGATGATTCTGGATAGGAGCGAAAATAACAGGGTAGTTGTTTTGGGGGACTTTAACTTTCCAAATATTGACTGGAAACACTATAGTTCGAGTACTTTAGATGGATCCGTTTTTGTCCAATGTGTGCAGGAGGGTTTCCTGATGCAGTATGTAGATAGGCCAACAAGAGGCGAGGCCGTATTGGATTTGGTACTGGGTAATGAACCAGGACAGGTGTTAGATTTGGAGGTAGGTGAGCATTTTGGTGATAGTGACCACAATTCGATTATGTTTACTTTAGCGATGGAAAGGGATAGGTATAAACCGCAGGGCAAGAGTTATTGCTGGGGGAAAGGCAATTATGATGCGATGAGGCAAGACTTAGGATGCATCGCATGGAGAGGAAAACTGCAGGGGATGGACACAATGGAAATGTGGAGCATGTTCAAGGAACAGCTACTGCGTGTCCTTGATAAGTATGTACCTGTTAGGCAGGGAGGAAGTGGTCAAGTGAGGGAACCATGGGTTACTAAAGCAGTTGAAACACTTGTCAAGCGGAAGAAGGAGGCTTATGTGAAGATGAGACGTGATGGTTCAGTTGGGTCGCTTGAGAGATACAAGTTAGCTAGGAAGGCTCTAAAGAGAGATCTAAGAAGAGCCAAGCGAGGACATGAGAAGTCTTTGGCAGGTAGGATCAAGGATAACCCTAAAGCTTTCTATAGGAATGTCAGGAATAAAAGAATGACTAAGGTAAGAGAAGGGCCAGTCAAGGACAGTAGTGCGAAGTTGTGCGTAGAGTCCGAGGAGATAGGAGAGGTGCTAAATGAGTATTTTTCGTCAGTATTCGCACAGGAAAAAGACAAAGTTGTCGAGGAGAATACTGAGATACAGGCTACCAGACTAGAAGGGCTTGAGGTTCATAAGGAGGAGGTTTTAGCGATTCTGGAAAGTGTGAAAATAGATAAGTCCCCTGGGCCGGATGGGATTTAACCTAGGATTCTCTGGGAAGCTAGGGAGGAGATTGCTGAGCCTTTGGCTTTGATCTTTAAGTCATCTTTGTCTACAGGAATAGTCCCAGAGGACTGGAGGATAGCAAATGTTGTCCCCTTGTACAAGAAGGGGAGTAGAGATAACCCTTGTAACTGTAGACCAGTGAGCCTTACTTCTGTTGTGGGAAAAGTCTTGGAAAGGTTGATAAGAGATAGGATGTATAATCATCTGGAAAGGAATAATTTCATTAGAGATAGTCAACATGGTTTTGTGAAGGGTAGGTCGTGCCTCACAAACCTCATTGAGTTCTTCGAGAAGGTGACCAAACAGGTGGATGAGGGTAAAGCAGTTGATGTGGTGTATATGGATTTCAGTAAAGTGTTTGATAAGGTTCCCCATGGTAGCCTATTGCAGAAAATACAGAGGCATGGGATTCAGGGTGATTTAGCAGTTTGGATCAGAAATTGGCTAGCTGATAGAAGACAAAGAGTGGTGGTAGATGGGAAATGCTCTGACTGGTGTCCAGTTACTAGTGGTGTGCCACAAGGATCTGTTTTGGGGCCGTTGCTGTTTGTCATTTTTATAAATGACCTGGAGGAGGGCGTAGAAGGATGGGTGAGTAAATTTGCAGATGACACTAAAGTCGGTGGAGTTGTGGACAGTGCAGAAGGATGTTACAAGTTATAGAGGGACATAGATAAGCTGCAGAGCTGGGCTGACAGGTGGAAAATGGAGTTTAATGCAGAAAAGTGTGAGGTGATTCATTTTGGAAGGAATAACAGAAAGGCAGAGTACTGGGCTAATGGTAAGATTCTTGGTAGTGTGGACGAGCAGAGAGATCTCGGTGTCCATGTCCATAGATCCCTGAAAGTTGCCACCCAGGTTGAGAGGGTTGTTAAGAAGGCGTACGGTGTGTTAGCTTTTATTAGTAGAGGAATTGAGTTTCGGAGCCATGAGGTCATGTTGCAGTTGTACAAAACTCTGGTGCGGCCGCATTTGGAGTATTGCGTGCAGTTCTGGGTCGCCACATTATAGGAAGGATGTGGAAGCATTGGAAAGGGTACAGAGGAGATTTACAAGAATGTTGCCTGGTATGGAGGGAAGATCATATGAGGAAAGGCTGAAGGACTTGAGGCTGTTTTCGTTAGAGAGAAGAAGGTTAAGAGTGGACTTAATTGAGGCATACAAGGTGATCAGAGGATTAGATAGGGTGGACATCGAGAGCCTTTTTCCTCGGATGGTGATGTCCAGCACGAGGGGACATAGCTTTAAATTGAAGGGAGATAGATATAGCACAGATGTCAGAGGTAGGTTCTTTACTCAGAGGAGATTGGGCACTTTTTTTCGGCACTGCTGGCCGGTCCTCGAGTTGTTGCCCATAGCGCTGACAACCTCTGGCACCTGCGTCCAGGCCCTGGCAGCTGGCAGCCTCCTTCCCACCCGGGGTACAGGGTTGTCCACGTCTCCTCCCTGCTGGGTCTCAAGTTTGGCATCTGTGAAATGGGGTGCCTCTCTTCCAGTTGCCATCTTGTTGGCTGGGATGAGTATGTGTGGAGTGTGAAGTGTGCATATGAGGATGCAGCTTGTCAGCCTCCTGAGTGCCAATCCCAAACCCCAGAATCTGGCACTATTTCTCAATGGAATCAATCATGTTCCACATGGCGCTGTCGCTAGCCCCTTAACAGTCGCTGAATCGATCCAGGTGTGTCACCAATTTTGCTGTCGTAGAAAGCTATAATCCTGCCCTGGCGTCAACACTTCGGGCTGGATTCTCCGATTTTGAGGCGATGTCCGGATCATGCGTCTAGTCTTACGACCAAAAAGCCGGCGCTGCTCCTGCACCGATGCTCCACCTGGTGGGGAGGGGGCTGCTAGTCCCCATGTGAAGTCCCCGCCGTTACCTGCATATACGGACAGAGAATTGCCGGGTCTGTGCCCCTGTATGTGCATAGCGGCGACCTGCAGCTGTTGCGCCGTACAGCATGGCACAAGCCGCGTACGAAATCTGCCGGTCTGCCAGATAGTGCCCCTCTGTAACTCCCTCGTCATCCCTGGAACACCCCTCACCAGTCCCCGAGGCCAGCGGAATGGCTCCCCCCCCCCTCCCGGCTGTGGCGTAGTCCGCAGCCACTATGCGAGGTCGCCGAAAACTGTAAGCACACGCGAACCATGTCATCGTGAAGTTGACCCATCGGGGGCGGAGCACCAGGGGAGGGCTTCAGGTGACGTCCTGAGGTCACCCCAATGGCGTGCGGAGTACTCAGCGATGACAAACATTTTTGAGGGGGAGGAGCATCTGAAAAAAAGCACCGACCCTGATTTCGGCGTCAAAACTGATTCTCTGGCCAATCGCCAAACCCAATTTCGGCGTCGGCAATCGGAGAATCCGGCCCCCTGCCTTTACACCAACATTGAACAGCAGAATGCCCTGGCTTTGCACATCCGTAACAGGTACGAAGCATGAGATTCTTGGGTGTTGATTTAGCAGCCATTTTGTGTGTACAGAAACTCAATTGTTAAGTTGCTTTGCAGCCAGCTCTGTAGAAAGACCGATTTCCATAGCCTACTGAAAAGTAAGATTTCTCTCAGTTAGCAAATGTGTCGCTTCGCTGCATAGACCACAAACCAGTCTGTCCCGAATAGTGTCATTCAGCGCGTCTCCGAACTCATAATATTCTGCAAGCCTTTAAAGCCCAGATGCAAAATGCACGATTGACTCCCCTGTTCTTGGTTTATTTTATGGAATCTAAAGCGCTCTGTAATCACCAAGGTTTTTGGTGAAAAATGAAACTACAATATATCTACAATCTGCTTGCACATCTTAACCTGGCCTCTCAGGTTACACTAAACTATGGAGGCGATAAACCTTTCCCCCCCCACCACGGTCAGGAAACTGGGCAATATAATATCTTCAGCTATTTTCTTTGCCTGCGCAAGTAACCAAAATGCTTAGTATAGGAGGCCATTGGTCTACATTTTCATCAAATGGTCCCATGATGCTGAAAACCCCCGCCATTTTTCTACTAATGGAGGTTTCCTGCATGCACTTCGCATTTTCAACAGCTACTTTGATTCCCTCACAAGGTATTTATCACAGACAGCCGTATAATCTGTTTTGTAGGCGGAGTATCGCTCACCGAGCCCATTAGTTCCCCATAGTATGTGTCGTGGCATGTGAAAGGTTTTATTTTCTAACTTTTATTTTTTCCAACTTTTCTCAGTTGATTTCTTCTTTCCAGGTGGCTAGACAGTGTAAGTTCGTAGTCCTCACCACCAGTTTTTATGTTATGCTTTGGTGGTATGACACGAGGGAGCACAGGGGTTTAAAACAACGGAGCTTTATTTACAATGTATTATCTCTTATATGGCTGTTCTCTCTGTTTCCCATGGTAGGGCTTACAACATCACTGCCAGTGAACACATTAATACAACAGAGCTTCTCTGGATTTGATAAATATTAATGCAAATACAAAACAATTGAACTTCTTGTGGCACTATAACCATACTCCTACTTCTAACTACCTCAGTGGCTTCCAGACAAACCTGCTTGGTCTGGAGTCTGGTTGCTTCTGTCATAATATCCACTCATGTATATAATGAAGTGCAGACAGGCAGTGATTGACACACAAGATGACTAGTAAGCATACAGCACAGAGCAACCAATCACCAGACAGGACACTACCACTATAAAGCCAGAGGGCACTAGGTTTCCCGCTCTCTCTGGACCCGACCACTGAGACAGTCAGAGTCCACGAGCTAGCCAGTGCAATGCGGTAGCTAGTAAGTCTGGTCAGGCTAGTACCAGGTCTCCAGTCAGTTCAGTATAGTGCCGACCCACAGCTGAGCCTGTATGTTAGTTGTATCGTTGAATAAAATTGTGTTGGATCTTCTCCAGTGTTAGAGGTCTGTCTCTCGCCACACTGCATCAAGTGCAGTCCACGTCGAACCAACCTGCCTAACACATCATGGTACCAGAGTGATATTGAAATTTGACCGTCCTACCTCGAGTGAATCAGCATTGACCAGCAAACAGCCATCCGGTGGCATGGAAAACATCCACCCTCCTCCACAGCTCCGCATCTCCGGCACCTCGGCGCCAATTGGAAGATCTTCAAACAAAAGTTCCTCTTATACATCGAGGCCGCATCGGATGCCAGGAAGATCACGCTATTTCTGTCCACAGTGGGGGCTACGCCATCCACATCTACAACTCCCTTACGTTCGCAGAAGACGAAGACAAGACGAAATTCAAAACAGTCCTGCTGAAGTTTGACAGCCACTGTGACATTGAGGTGAATGAGAGCTTTGAACGGTCCGTTTTCCTGCAGAGGCTTCAGGGTAAGGATGAACTTTTTCAGTCCTTCTTGACCCATCTCCACATCTTCGCGCAGTCATGTAACTATGACTCGACAGCTGATTCCATGATCCGGGATCAGATCGTTTTCGGGGTCCACTCCGACTCCCTTCGCCAGCAGCTCCTGAAAGTCAAGCAGTTGACCCTCACTATCACTATCGAGACGTGCGTTGTCCATGAACATGCTAACAATCGTTACTCCCACATCAGGGCGGCAGAGACTGCAAAGCTGGCCTCCCACGAGGCGAAACGGGTGCAGGCCATCGCACAGATGCAGGGCCTGAGCATCGAGGACAGTGGCCATTTTGCTTTTCCCGGAGCCCTGCGCATGCGCGCCACGCCCGAGGGGACAACGAGACCGACGACCCGACTGCGCAGGTGTGTACATCGATCCACCGCACTGCGCATGCGCCATGGTGTACGGAACGTGTTGACGTGTCTGCATTGTGGCTCCGCCCATTTAAAGCAGCTATGTCCGGCAAAAGGACGCTGGTGTCGACAGTGTGGCAAGCTTGGCCACTACGCAGCCCTTTGCAGATCTGCTCCACCGCTCAGCAGCCAGTGATCCCAGCTGCGGCACAGAAGTGTCCGCCCAATACAGCAAGGCATGCCAGATTCCAATCCAGACAGCCCAACAGACCCTGATGCTGAGTGCCTCAAGTCCCCATAGCAGGTGGGCATCATAGCAACACATGCGCTGCCCTCCACCACGACGGCGAAGCACCTCTCGATCCTCAGTGTGGATCCTGACGATGAGTGGTGTGCGGTCCTCACAGTTAACAAGGCTCACATCAGGTTTAAACCATCCGCGTCAGACCAATTATTCTTCCACCGGCCTGCCAGCTCCTTGACTACAATGTCAATGCCATAGCTGCCAGTGACTTGTGTCAACGAGGGGTCTCCAATAAGGCGATCAAGGCGAGGCTGCGGTTTGAAATCGTCGGGCCCGACAGAGCATCGGGCCTGCTCGGTGCTCGAGCCTGCAAGCTCCTGAACCTGGTTCAGCAAGTCCACACCATGTCATGGTCACCGGCGACGGCCTCGCCTGATGGAAACTTCCAAGCTGACATAGATGACATCATCAAGCAGTACCACAACGTATTCAATGGAATGGGCACGCTCCCATACTGATATAAAATCCTGCTCAAGCCAAACGCCACCCTTGTAATTCATGCACCACGCCAGGTGCCGGCACCCCTCAAGGATCGTCTGAAGAAGCAATTACTGGACCTCCAAGACCAGGGCATCATATAGAAGGTCACAGAGCCCACAGACTGGGTCAGCTCCATGGTCTGCGTCAAGAAGCCTTCAGGGGAGCTTCGAATCTGCATTGACCCCAAGGATCTAAATCGCAACATCATGCGGGAGCATTACCCAATACCAAAACGTGAAGAGTTGACCAGTGAGATGGCTCATCCCAAATTCTTTACTAAGCTGGACGCCTCCAAGGGTTTTTGGCAAATACAGCTGGACGCGTCCAGTTGCACGCTGTGCACGTTCAACACCCCGTTCGGTCGCTACTGCTAAAACCGCATGCCTCTCGGCATCATAGCTGCCTCCGAAGTCTTTCACCGCATCTTGGAACAGATGATGGAAGGCATCGAGGGGGTGCGAGTGTACGTTGACTATGTCATTATCTGGTCCACAACGCCCCAGGAACACATCGCTCGCCTCAAGAAGGTAGTCCAGAGAATCCATGAACATCGTCTCCAGCTCAACAGGGCCAAGTGCTCATTTGGTCAATCGGACATCAAATTCCTAGGCAACCACATCTCGCAGCAGGGTGTGCGGCCAGATGCCGACAAGGTCTCGGCGATCAATGCCATGAAGACCCCGGAGGACAAGAAGGCGGTCCTCCGCTTTCTCGGGATGGTCAACTTCCTCGGGAAATTCATTCCCAATATGGCATCCCACACCACGGCCCTCCAAAATCACATCAAGAAGTCGATGGAATTCCAGTGGCTGCCCATGCATGAAGAGGAATGGCGTGAGTTGAAAGCAAAGCTCACCACAGCCCCGGTTCTGCCGTTCTTCGACCCAACCAAGGAAACCAAGATATCAACTGATGCAAGCCAGGACGGCATTGGGGCGGTGCCCCTTCACCGAGATGACTTCTCGTCCTGGGCTCCAGTGGCGTATGCCTCCAGGGCCATGACGCCCACTGAGCAATGGTACGCTCAGATTGAGAAGGAATGTCTGGGCCTCCTGACAGGGATAGTCAAGTTTCACGACTATGTTTATGGCCTGCCAAAATTCACGGTAGAAACGGACCACAGGCCTCTAGTCCACATTACCAGAAGGATTTAAATTACATGACACCTCGATGACAGCGAATTCTTCTCAAGCTACCCCGCTGCAACTTTGAACATGTCTACACGCCAGGCAAAGAGCTCATCATTGCAGATGCCCTATCCAGTTCCGTTACCACACCATGTGAACAAACTGACTTCATCGGCCAATTAGAAGCGCATGTGCGATTGTGTGCCACCAACCTTCCGGCCTCTGACGAGCGGGTGGTCCAAATTTGTGAGGAAACGGCAAAGGATCCTCTGCTGCAGCGTGTGATGCAGCACCTTATCAATGGCTGGCAGAAGGGGCAATGTCCCCAATTCTTTAACGTGAAAGACGAGCTGACGGTCCTGAAACTCGACAGGATTGTGATTCCTCAAAGCATGCGAGCTATGGTGCTCGGCCAACTCCATGAGGGTCACCTTGGTGTCGAGAACTGCTGACGTAGAGCTCGGGAGACCGGCTATTGGCCGGGCATCAGCCAAGACATTGCCAACACAGTCCTCAACTGCTCTACCTGTCAGAAGTTTCAGCCGGCTCAACTCAAAGAAACGTTGCAGCAACACGAGATTGTGACCTCTCTGTGGTCCAACGTCGGTGTCGACCTTTTCCACGCCAAGGGGCGTGACTCCGTACTCCTGGTCGACTACTTCTCCAGTTACCCAGAAGTGGTGAAATTGCCTGACCTCACATCGAAGGCAGTGATCAAAGCCTGCAAAGAACCGTTCACCAGGCATGGGATACCGCTCACGGTGATGAGTGACAACGGTCCTTGCTTTTACAGCCAGGAATGGTCTGATTTTGCACAGTCCGACAACGTCTGTCAGGTAACCTCCAGTCCCCACTACCCGCAATCAAACGGGAAGGCTTAGAAAGGGGTCCATATTGTAAAGCGGTTGCTGTGCAAAGCTGCAGACTCAGGTTCCAACTTCAACCTGGCAATGCTGGCATACAGGGCAACCCCACTGTCCACTGGGTTGTCTCCAGCCCAGATGCTCATGAATCGCACTCTGAGGACCACAGTCCCAGCCATCCATGTTCCAGACATGGACCACCTCATGGTCGTGTAGAAAATGCAGCAGTCGCAGGCCCAACAGAAGGCCACATATGATACTCATGCCACGGATCTACTCGAGTTGGTCCCAACTGATCATGTTCGTATCCAGTTGCCTGAGGGCGGCTGGTCAGCCACAGCTGTGGTGATCAAACAAGTGGCCCCAAGGTTGTTCCTTGTCCGCATGGCTGATGGCTCCCTGCTACGGCGCAACAGATGGGCACTGAGAAGAGTTCCACGCCCGCTACCTGACCGAAGTGCCCCGCCGCCCACGATGCTTCCTCCGGACGTACCCTACCACGAGGCCACGGATCTACCAGCAATCCTGCCGGCCCATGCAACCACCGCGATGGCAGCGATCCCGCCTATCCAAGTGCAGGCGGCCCCGATCCACCTCTGCGGTGGTCAACAAGAATTCGTCGCCCACCACAAAGACTAAATTTGTAGCGTGAACCTTTTGTACATTTTGTGAACTCATCGATTTGACCTCTGTAAATATCGTTTCATTTGCCATAAATCTGCACTATTGACACCTTCCTATGTATATACGTTCATTTTGACACCTTTTGTATATCGTCATATATATATATATATATCTCTACGCATGCACACCTTAATATTTATTTATCTAAAAAAAAGGGGGAGATGTCATAATATCCACTCATGTAGATAATGAAGTGCAGACAGGCAGTGATTGACACACAGGATGACCAGTAAGCACACAGCACAGAGCAGCCAATCACCAGACAGGACACTACCACTATAAAGCCAGAGGGTACTCGGTTTCCCGTTCTCTCTGGACCCAGCCACTGAGATAGTCAGAGTCCACGAGCTAGCCAGTGCAAACACCATGCGGTAGCTAGTAAGCCTGGTCAGGCTACTACAAGGTCACCAGTCAGATCAGTGTAGTGTCGACCCACAGCTGAGCATGTATATTAGTTATATCGTTGAATAATATCGTGTTGGATCTTCTCCAGTGTTAGAGGTCTGTCTCTCGCCACACTGCATCACGTGCAGTCCACGTCGAACCAACCTGCCTAACACATCAGCTTCTTCCTGACCATGGCAAATAGCATATCCCTTCTGGTCTTCGCCTCCTGCAGCATCACCACCAGGCAAAAGTCACAGAATTGGAGATGGTGAGGGGTTGTGTGGGGCTGGGGTGAGGGTAAAGTTGGATGGTGGGGGCAATGCTTCCTGTGAAAGATGTTTCCTTCTCCTGCCTCCACATCCCTCAGTGGGGTCCCTTCAATTGTAGAAGCTCCATTGTCAGATGCAGGTTGACATTACATTGCTGCAGTTTCTGATTGGTCGGGAAACTTGGAAGTGCGATGCTAATGCCAGGCTTGAATTAAACAGCTGGGGCAAAACTCTGCTGCTGGAACAGTTGCTGTCAACAGCACTCTTGTGAGCAGGTTGGTTGCAATAAAATTCTGTCTCATATACTTGTTAACCCGATTGATATGTGGGAAGTTTTAAAGATGGAGCATATGCTTGTCAATAAATACTTGTGTAAGATAAGGGAGATAAATCACTTGGTTGCATAGTGGACCGAAAACACCCTCTCTCTAAATGTTGGAAAGACCAAGGAACTGATCTTCGGTTTTGAGAAGCGTAGCATGACACACACTCCCGTCTGCATCAATGACTCCGAAGTGGAGATGGTCGATAGCTTTAAGTTCCTGGGAGGGCCACCATCACCAACAGTCTGTCCTGGTCCACTCACGTTGATGCAACAGTCAAGAAAGCACATCCAGACATAGGAACAGCTTCTTCCCCAAGCTACAAGACTCCTCAACAACTCCCCCTCTGACTGATCTGTTCCCTGTAAGAACACTATTCACGATGCCCTATGCTATTCTTGCTCATGTATTTGCTATGTTTGGCTCCTTGTGTCGCACTGTAACCAATCACTGTTTGTTGATGTACCATTTGTCAATGTCCTCTGTTGATTATTCTTTAATTTGATTATTGATTATTATTTAACTTTCCAAATATTGACTGGAAACACTATAGTTCGAGTACTTTAGATGGATCCGTTTTTGTCCAATGTGTGCAGGAGGGTTTCCTGATGCAGTATGTAGATAGGCCAACAAGAGGAGAGGCCGTATTGGATTTGGTACTGGGTACTGAACCAGGACAGGTGTTAGATTTGGAGGTAGGTGAGCATTTTGGTGATAGTGACCACAATTCAATTACGTTTACTTTAGCGATGGAAAGGGATAGGTATAAACCGCAGGGCAAGAGTTATTGCAGGGGGAAAGGCAATTATGATACGATGAGGCAAGACTTAGGATGCATCGCCTGGAGAGGAAAACTGCAGGGGATGGACACAATGGAAATGTGGAGCATGTTCAAGGAACAGCTACTGCGTGTCCTTGATAAGTATGTACCTGTTAGGCAGGGAGGAAGTGGTCGAGTGAGAGGAACCATGGGTTACTAAAGCAGTTGAAACACTTGTCAAGAGGAAGAAGGAGGCTTATGTGAAGATGAGACGTGATGGTTCAGTTGGGTCACTTGAGAGTTACAAGTTAGCTAGGAGGGCTCTAAAGAGAGAGCTAAGAAGAGCCAAGCGAGGACATGAGAAGTCTTTGGATAACCCTAAAGCTTTCTATAGGTATGTCCGGAATAAAAGAATGACTAAGGTAAGAGTAGGGCCAGTCAAGGACAGTAGTGGGAAGTTGTGCGTGGAGTCCGAGGAGATAGGAGAGGTGCTAAATGAGTATTTTTCGTCAGTATTCACACAGGAAAAAGACAAAGTTGTCGAGGAGAATACTGAGATACAGGCTACTAGACTAGAAGGGCTTGAGGTTCATAAGGAGGAGGTGTTAGCGATTCTGGAAAGTGTGAAAATAGATAAGTCCCCTGGGCCGGATGGGATTTATCCTAGGATTCTCTGGGAAGCTAGGGAGGAGATTTCTGAGCCTTTGGCTTTGATCTTTAAGTCACCTTTGTCTACAGGAATAGTGCCAGAGGACTGGATGATAGCAAATGTTGTCCCCTTGTACAAGAAGGGGAGTAGAAATAACCCCGGTAACTATAGACCAGTGAGCCTTACTTCTGTTGTGGGAAAGGTTTATAAAAGATAGGATGTATAATCATCTGGAAAGGAATAATTTGATTAGAGATAGTCAACATGGTTTTGTAAAGGGTAGGTGGTGCCTCACAAACCTCATTGAGTTCTTTGAGAAGGTGACCAAACAGGTGGATGAGGGAAAAGCAGTTGATGTGGTGTATATGGATTTCAGTAAAGCGTTTGATAAGGTTCCCCACGGTCGGCTATTGCAGAAAATACAGAGGCATGGGATTCAGGGTGATTTAGCAGTTTGGATCAGAAATTGGCTAGCTGATAGAAGACAAAGAGTGGTGGTAGATGGGAAATGCTCTGACTGGTGTCCAGTTACTAGTGTTGTGCCACAAGGATCTGTTTTGGGGCCGTTGCTGTTTGTCATTTTTATAAATGACCTGGAGAGGGCGTAGAAGGATGGGTGAGTAAATTTGCAGATGACACAAAAGTCGGTGGAATTGTGGACAGTGCAGAAGGATGTTACAAGTTACAGAGGGACATAGATAAGCTGCAGAGCTGGGCTGACAGGTGGAAAATTGAGTTTAATGCAGAAAAGTGTGAGGTGATTAATTTTGGAAGGAATAACAGGAAGGCAGAGTACTGGGCTAATGGTAAGATTCTTGGTGGTGTGGACGAGCAGAGAGACCTCCGTGTCCATGTCCATAGATCCCTGAAAGTTGCCACCCAGGTTGAGAGGGTTGTTAAGAAGGCGTACGGTTTGTTAGCTTTTATTGGTAGAGGAATTGAGTTTCAGAGCCATGAGGTCATGTTGCAGTTGTACAAAACTCTGGTGCGGCCGCATTTGGAGTATTGCGTGCAGTTCTGGGTCGCCACATTATAGGAAGGATGTGGAAGCATTGGAAAGGGTACAGAGGAGATTTACAAGAATGTTGCCTGGTATGGAGGGAAGATCATATGAGGAAAGGCTGAAGGACTTGAGGCTGTTTTCGTTAGAGAGAAGAAGGTTAAGAGGGGACTTAATTGAGGCATACAAGGTGATCAGAGGATTAGATAGGGTGGACATTGAGAGCCTTTTTTCTCGGATGGTGATGTCCAGCACGAGGGGACATAGCTTTAAATTGAGGGGAGACAGATATAGGACAGATGTCAGAGATAGGTTCTTTACTCAGAGAGTAGTAAGGGCGTGGAATGCCCTGCCTGCGACAGTAGTGGACTCGCCAACACTAAACGCATTCAAATGGTCATTGGATAGGCATATGGACGATAAGGGAATAGTGTAGAGGGACTTTAGAAGTGTTTCAGAGGACGGTGCAACACCGTGGGCCGAAGGGCCTGTACTGCGCTGTAATGTTCTATGTTCTATGTTCTATGTTGTCTACTATGTACGTACTGTGTACACTCTTTAAGATGCAGAAAAATACTTTTCACTGTACTTCGATACATGTGACAATAAATCAAATCAATCAATCAATTAATCAATGAAGCATCCATTTTATTATGCTTATTAGCGTACTATGTCATGATCTTGACTGTTCTGCATCATGTTAAGAGTGCAAGCTAGAAACTGTGCTTATTAACCTGAAAATAATGAATCAGGTCCCACAGAATAAAACATTTAATGACTTATATGTGAGCTTGTTAAAGCCGAACGGTCAGCTGTGAAGTGCTTGATTTATTATTTTGACTTTTTTACAAGATAGAATCTACTTTGTTGAAGTAATTACACCAACCTTGAAATGTGAATTAAGTTTCCAAACACATTATTAATTAACATCCAACAAAAGTTAATTCAAAACCATATGGACTATTATGGGTCAGGGTTTAAAGAACCCCAAAGTGTATCATGGAGTTCACCTGACCCACAACTTTTACTAGCTTGTGGTATTGGGAGCACATGGCTCACTCTACAGGTGTGGGAGAGCAGAAACGGAAAGGTATTTTTTAAAGAAAAACAATGTTTATTCTATGAACTCAAATTAACATTTTTAAAACATACAGTGAACATCTTAGCAACCATTCATTCAAATACAACCCCCAAAGAATACAACACTAAGTCATCCTTTAAGCTTTCCTTTTAACATCCATAAGACCTAAAACACCTTTTACCAGAAGCACATCAGGTTAAAGTCACCACTGTTATTAGTTTTAAATCACCAGGATCAATTTACAGTCTTTAGATTACAGAGAGAGGCTCTAATGTACCTTCTGGCTGTGATTGCAGATATCCAGCTCTGAAAACGAAACTAAAATACACCCTGCAGCAAACAGCCTAAAACAAAAGTAAAAAGCTGACAGACAGCCCAGCTCCACCCCTTTTCTGACATCACTGCAGTAATAAACCCCCATTTCTTTAAGGTAGTCACACTACAGATATTTATATACACACCCATTTATAAACACCCATTTCTTAAAGGTACTCTCACATGACAGGACAATCTTGAGCACCAAACAATTTTGAATTACATTTTTTATGTTCAGAAAGTTGGAAGCATGACAGGATTACATGAAAACATTATGTTATAAGAGCATCTGATTTAATCTCATGTTCAGAGTGCAGCTTGTGATGAGAGGGATGGCCAAGAAAATATCTCAATGCAGATTTATTTTTCTGTTTATTTCTTTTAAAGTAACTGTTTTAAAGTAGCTGCAATTCATTTCATTGTTCCTTCAAAAAGTCTGAGGAGTGTAATGTATATTTTCCAGACCCAGGCTAAAGCTGAGCTGGAGCTAGCAAGAGGCTGATGAAGTCCTGGCTCACAACTATCCTGGGAATATTAGGAGGAGATATTTGTCCCCTGAACCCAATGTTTCAAGGCAAATAAAATTTGCACTGTTGTGAATTCACACCAACACTTTAAATGCTCTAAAAAGAAATGACTCATGTGTGCAGGAACCCTTAACCAGGCTTAACAATCTTGTAAGCAAGTACAAGCAATGGAACTTTCAGCTTGTATTTCTTCCCCACATGGACAACCCCTCCACCCGACCACTCCTGCTGCCCCCTACCCACCCCTTTGCCCCCGACCCATCCCTCTGCCCCATAGACTCCCCTCTGCCCCTATCCCTCTCAGCCCTCTACCACTCCGCTGGCCCCTACCCCCCGCTGCTCCATACCTCCACTACCCCCTACAACCCCTGCTGCCCACTATCCCACCCACTGCCCCTACCCCCTGCTGTCCCCTACACCCCCGCTGCCCCCTAACCCCCGCTGCCCCCACACACACCCCGCTGCCCCCTACACACACCCCACTGCCCCCTACCCCCCGTTGCCCTCTACACCGCCGCTGCCCCCTAACCCCCTGCTGCCCCTACACACACCCCGCTGCCCCTACACACACCCCGCTGCTCCCTACACACACCCCGCTGCCCCCAACCCCTTCCGGCCCCGCTGCTCCTATCCCCCGCTGTCCCCTAACACCCCGCTGCCCCCTACCCCCCTGCTGCCCCTACACCCCCACTGCCCCTACCCTCACCCGCTGACCCCCCGCTACCCATACCCCCCGTTTCCCACTGTCTGCCCTACTGCCCCCGAGTCGCCCGCTGTCCCTAGTTCCTCCTGCTGCCCCTTACCCACCCCAAAGCTGCCACTCCCATTTACTTGAACCCAGAGAATTTATGTGTGGTATGTTAAGTGCAACAATGGCAAATCACTGCTGGCCTAGTATTAGCTGCTCTAAACTATCTAAATCTGGGCCGGGATTCTCCGGTATCCGGCGGGCGGGCTGTACCGGCACCAAGGAGTGGCACGAACCACTCCGGCTTTGGATCCTCCGGACCTTCGGGGGCTAGGCCAGCGCTGGAGTTGTTGGTGCCATGCCAACCGGCGCCAAAGGGCCTCCGCCGGCCGGCGCGAGTTGGCACATGCGCAGGAGCGCCAGCATGTTCCCAGAACTGCTGCCGTGATTCCTGCGCATGCGCAGGGGGTTTCTTCTCCGCGCCGGCCTGTGTAAAGCTCTGCCATGGCCGGCGTGGAGAAGAAACCCCACCCTGAGGGCCGGATCCCCCCACGCCCCCCCCCCCCCCCCCCCCCCCCCCTGATGACTCCGCAGGCCACCCTCAATGCCAGATCCTGCCAGTACGGACCTGGTGAGACTGGCCGAAAACGGACGGCAGCTTGGCCCATCGGGGACTGGAGAATCGCCAGGGGGGCCACTGCCAACGGCCCCCGACTGGTGCGGTGCGATCCCCACCCCCCGCCAAAAAACCGGCGCTGGAGAATTTGGCAGCCGGCGTCGGAGTGGCTGGGCAGGATTCACCCCCCCCCACAGTGATTCTCCGACCCGGCGAGGGTTCGGAGAATCCCGCCCCTGATGTCTAGACAATGTCTAGTGAATTGGAAAGAGAGGTAAATTGAAATAAGGGGAATTGTAACATCTGAAAATGGGTGGTTTGGGTTAGTAAATGTATAAACTATCTCAATACCAAATGCAACTCACCTTGAATCCGCCTGTTGTTAATGGTGGTAGGACTCTTGTCGGGTGGTATATGACCAAACCACAACAGACGCTGGGTTCCTCAGTTAATATTTCAATGAGAGAATGTCCCTCAGATGTATTCTCTGTTCCAGCTTTAACACTGGCTGTTCAGGTTCCTGGGGCTTCGAGAAATTTAGCAGCTAACTGGAGGGTGTAATGTTCTTTGATTGGGTTGATGTGAGCAAAGAACATTAGACTTTATTTTATAAACAAAGCTATTTATTACTAACACTACATTAACAAATAACTAAAATGTCAAAGATGAATACAGTTGGAAATACACGTTTATCACTAACTTACACTAAGATACAACAGAGCTACTTTAAACTGAGACTGCTATCGTCCCATGACAAGCACCTTCTGATGGAGCACATGGTGCATCCTGGGCCTTGGGACTCTGTACTTGCCCCATCTGCTGGTCTGGTGGTAGAGCGACAACAATAAGACATATAACTTATAATTCACATGCAGATCATAGAATTTACAGGGATGATGAACTACTCACATTATATATAGATAATAGTCTACCTATCATCACGTCCTCCTTCCTTTCAAAATGATTTTGAATCACAGGCATGCACATTCAAACTATATACATATACATTGATTTTGGTCATGTAAAACTGCATGCACGTGACTGTTCATCAGTTCAATCGATCAGGCTTCTGACTGATTCTGATGCTGAACCGCCTTTGTTGCCTGATGTGGTCTTTTCTTGTGCTTGTGGCATTGAAATATGTGTTGACTTCTTGTTTTCTTTGGCCAATTTTTGAAGAACCATTGACATCTTGCTTCTTGAAAGATCAGTTGCTAAAGCATAAAGAACTCTTCCTTTCTGTTTTATCTTTCAAGGCAGCCTTGGTATCTATACGCACTTTGATCTATATTGTTCTTGAGCACAAAATGGTCTAGTTGTGAGACCTGACTTGCTGAGGTTTCGTGGAGTTTGGGTAGGTTCGCCAGAGACCTCTGTACATCCTCAACTAATTGTATTATCTCACAGTCTTTTGCTGCCAGTTCAACTTCCTGACTTGATCGTGTTAACCTTTTGATAGCTGATTCCCCACTTGGAGCTTTCTGGATTTGGGTGGCCAGCTGCAGAGATTTGTTAGCTAAGAAAAATTGCTCATGTAAGTTCTCTCTTGGAACCAACTCTGCCCTCTGTTTGACTCTTTCCGGATCTGACCTGATGACTTCAACTTCATCCACTTTGGTAGTTGATTCTGCATCGTACTTCACTTTTGAATCACGTGGCTCAGTCTGAGTTGATTCCAGGGCTGTCTGTAATCCTTGGACCTTGTGATCAGTCTCCTCAAATTTGGAGGCCAAAAAGTTTGAGTCTTCTGCAACATCCTGTCCTTTTTCGTGACGTCATTCTGTAAAGTCTGCTCTTTCCCAAGAGCAAGGCTTTCTGCTGTGCTGCTCAAGGTCTGCTCATATTTGTTGAATTTTTTCTTTCAGTGCTTTTATTGTTGCTTCCTGATTCTTGACTTCTGCAAACTCCTTGTTGTGTTCCTCAAGTGTGTCCCGCAGTTTCTGATTTTCATCTGGACTATCAGCTGGAGCTGTTGTCGTAGATTTAATGCTGGAATGGGATCACTGAGGTCACTGTTGGCGATCCAGTTATATCCGCAGTTATATTTTCAGATTACAATGAGCGGTTCTTCTGCAGAAGTACCTTGAGGGATTTGGATGTGCCCTGTGGTCCAGGCCCTTCTGATGCTACACCTCCCATCGATTTCAGGATACTGGGCTCTTTTTTAACCTCTTTATAGTCAGACTGCCCTTTCAGCTTTTTCTCTAGTTTCTGGGGTGTGCTGTTCTTTGCACTGAGCTGCTTTCTTCGGTATGGCTGAGATTATCTATCACCACTTGCAGCTCTGCCTTTTTCTCTTGCAGGCAGGTTTCCATATCTCCTGTCTTTCTATTTTGCTCTTCCTTCTGGGTATACAGTTGTCTGATTTCCTGATGCAATTCACCTATCTCAGTGTGTAGTTTCTGCAGTTTAAACACAGTATTTCTGTTATTGTCTTCACTTGCTTCATATGCTTTTTACAACTCAATAAGTCTGTTCTCCAACTCAAGGCAATTCTCTTTCATGTGGTTTCTCTCTCTCTCTAGAAACTCAATAATTTGCTGCAAGGAGTTCATTTTTGTGTTGAGCAGGTTTATGATTTGCCAATTCTTCTCTATCAGCTGTTTTTGGAGTGCATTTCTTCTATTTCTGTGTTTCGTTGTTCAGCGCTTTCCAGCCATCTGGTGCATCAATAAACTCAGTTTGTCTGTTCAGGGCTGCACTTTTCATAATTGACGAATCGCTCATTTTTTAAAGCCTCGGTTATCACATTAATATTCTTAGGTTGCTGCGTTCTTGCAATCAATGGTCATTGTTTTTTTTCTGGCACATCAGGCACAGGTTTGGCCAAATGCAGGGCATTTTCTCGGATTGTGCGTTCTGCCGCACCTCCAGCACAAAATGGAGTTCTCCGAAAATTTCTCAAAATATCCACTGCCCAGACCACGTTTCTGATCCCGCTGTGGCAAAGCAAAGATGGTGAAGGCAACGCCCTCTTTTTTCCCACCAAGGGGCTTTTCACAGTAACTTCATTGAAGCCTACTTATGACAATGAGCGGTTATTATTATTTTCTTGTGCGTGGATCTCAGTGATTTGCTTTTGTGCAATCTCACTGGCCTTGCATATTTTTATAGCGTCTGCTAGTTTTAAATAATTTTCCCTCAGCAATAGCTCGCATAATTTATCACATTGCAGACCGTATACAATTTGGTCTTTTATCAATGAATCATGGAAGTTTGCATTTGAAACTCAGATCCGTGACAAAACAGTCAAAGGTTTTGCCTGATTTCTGCAGTCTCATCCTGGGCAGCACGGTAGCACAGAGGTTAGCATGGTTGTTTCACAGCTCCAGGGTGCCAGGGTCAATTCCCGACTTGGGTCACTGTGTGGAGTCTGCATGTTCTCCCCGTGTGCGTGGATTTCCTCCGGGTTTCCGGTATCTTCCCACACTCCAAAGATGTGCAGGTTAGGTGGATTGGCCATGCTAAATTGCCCTTAGTGTCCATAAAGGTGTGGTTACTGGGTTACGGGAATAGGGTGGAAATGTGGGCTTATGTAAGGTACTCTTTCCAAGGGCCAGTGCAGACACAATGGGCCGAATGGCTTCCTTCTGCACTGTAAATTCTATAATTCTATGAATCGGTAGTGCTGAAAGATTCCTTTTTTTTCGGGTGGCAACAATTATCGAATTGCACGATTACTTTTGAGTAGCTCTTCTTGTCTTCCTCCGAAGCAAAACACATCAATTGTTTCAGAACTGACTACTTTCATTAGGAGTGCTATTTTTCTCTCCTCCGTAGCTTCTTGGAGACCAAGAGCTGCATGTAAAAAGTGAACTGTTGCTTGAAAGCACGCCAGTTTGCATCTGCATTACCAGCCGTCAGCAGTTGGCTGCCAGTCTTCAATGCTTCCACCTCGCTTCGACGATCCTGGTAGTATTTCGTTTAACAGCCAATTTGTTTTTTCGACTCTTCTATCGATGTCTGAGAAGCATCTTTTGAGGGAGCACATGGTGTATCCCGGATTTCTGGGACTCTGTACGTGCCCCACCTCCTGGTTGGATGGTAGAACTAAACAATAAAATATATAACTTACAATACACATGCAGATCATAGAATTTACTGGGATGATGAACTACCCATATTATATACAGATGATAGTCTACCTATCATCACAGAGGGGTTACATGTTTTTCCAACAATGGTTGTGGGTCAGGAGGAGAAGTGCAACCTCTTGACATAAAGAAAGATTACTAACCTGCACAATTATCCCTCCTCCATCCCCTCGCTCTGATGCTCTCTCAATGTCCACCACAACCTGTCCTCCTCCTGATTTTTCCCCATGACCTCCACAAGACCTCTGTGATCTTCTCCCTTCTCCACAGCCATCTTCCAGCTTTCATCTATGCCTCACACACAAATACCATAATTCCGTGAACCACCCCTTGATGTTTTCCCAACCCCCAATCTCTGTAGCCCCATCTATGAATGCCCACTCCAGATCTCCTCCATCAATGTTCCACCCATCACCCTTGATAATTCCTGGAGCCCATCAATGTCTCCCATTCCCTAATCTCTCTGTACCCCATTCAATGAAATCCCAACCCTTACATAGATCTCTTCAAACCCCACAATCAATGTTCCCCTTTTCCTGGGTCCTTGATACCTCTCCACCTTTTCTTGGGGATCTGACCAACAACCATCCAGCCTCTCGGTTGGGTTCAGGAAACCGATGACACAAAATACTATTCACAACATACAGTTAAATTTAGCAGGGTCTGAGAAAAAGCGTTTTTTCCAGGATTCCTAATCGCAAAACTGTCCCATGACCCATGGCCCAAGTTCCTCCCCCACCTTCCTGTAAATGACAAGGCCTTATTTTCAAATATTTGACTGGGAGGAAGAAAATTCAAATATTTGATTGGGAGGAAGAACCTGGGAGCCAGAGAACTCTGTGATCAGTGGGCATCTCCTTCCACTGTGGGGATGTTGATGACCAGGCACCTTTTAAATATTGCACATGGTGGGGCGTGTGCCATCCATCCTGCCCCGTGAAACATTGGGAAACCCCCGACTGTTTCATTAATTAGACCAGGACCTTGCGATTCGGTAAGAATTCCCACTGGTCTCCATGGCGGGAAACACTCTTGGTTCCTGCCCCCGACATGGGGCTTAGTCCTGGAATGGAAAATTTCACCCATTGTCTCACATAGTGGCTTGGATTCTCAGCCGCCAACTGCTGGTAATGGTGTTCTTTCTTAAATAAGGAGATCAGAATTGTACGCCGTGGTCTTACCAAGGCCCTATACAACTGTAGCAAAACATTCCTACTTTTATATTCCAGTTCCCTTGAAATAAATGACAACATCCCATTTGCCTTCCTAATCATTTGCTGTAACTGCATACTAACCTCTCCCGATTCATGTACCTGGACACCCAGATTCCTCTGTACCTCCCCATTCAAATAATAAGCTGCTCTTTTCATTCCTCCTGCCAAAGTGGATAAGTTCACATTTTCCCACAATTTACTCCATCTGCCAAATTTTTGTCCACTCACTTAACCTATCTGTATCCTTTGCAGACTCCTTTTGTCCTCTTCTCAACTTACTTTCCTACCTATCTTTGTGTCATCAGCAAATTTAGCAATCATATATCTAATCCCATCATCCACGACATTAATATAGATTAATGTAGTGCTGAGGCCCCAGCACTGATCCCATTCTGGTCACATCTTGCCAATCTGAAAATGACCCAGTGATCCCTACTCTATGTTTCCTATTAGCTAACCAATCCTCTACCCATGCTAATATGTTACCCCTGACACCATGAGTTCTTATTTTGTGTGGCACCTTTGATGTGGCACTTTATCAAATGTCTCTGGAAATCTAAATGCAGCACATCTGTAGGTTCCCCTTCATCCTTGTTCATGTCACTTCTTCAGCAAACTCTAATAAATCAAACAAACATGATTTCTCTTTCACAAAACCGTGATGAACCTGCCTGACTGCATTGAGATTTTCTAAGTGCTCTCACCTCCTTAATCATAGATCCCAGCATTTCCTTATGACAGAGATTTAACTGGCCTGTAGTTCTCTGTTTTCTGTGTCCCTCCTATTTTGAATAGAGGAGTCACATTGTTATTTTCCAATCCGATGAAACTTTTCCAGAATCTAGGGAATTTTGGAAAATCTGTTCCGTCAGCAATTGGACAGAAAATCCCTTGGATCTGCTCCTGATCTGCCCCTGTTCCTTGACTGGAAATGTGACAGAGGCCAGGTTTATGTATGAAAACAGTATTTCCACCCTACTTCCTGTAATGTTACAATTGGAGTGCAGGAATACTGAGAAAATCTAGAGATATTGTGGGAGATTCTTCAGTCGTTCACACAGTCCGCTTAGTCTCCTTTCTTGAAGGTGGTGGCATTGACGGCATCCCTGAGCTCAGCAGGAATTCATTCTCTGTCCCAGATTTTCATTTCCCTGCTCTCCAAGACCGGAAAAATTCTCGCTAGCCATCGTCTCCCAGTCTCTGCAGAAATCCATTGGGAAACCCTGTGAGGCGTCCGACCAAATCGAACAGCAGACATGATTTTCACTGTTTGGCAACTCCAAGAGAAGCAGCATCAACCACCTTCATCGATCTGACCATGGCGTTTGGCTCAATCAATCGGGAAGTTCCATGGAAGACCCTGGGCATGCTTTACTGGCTACATCCTGCCAGAATTCAGACGGGATGCAGCCGGTGGATCCTGCGAGAAGCCTCTTCCAGGATTTCCGACAGTCGTTATGCCCCGTGAAATCTACCTAGGTCTCGTGAGACATTGCCATTTGGATCCCTCCCACAATGGGCGGGATCCAGACTTGCATAGCTAAGAGAGCTTAACTGCTCACATAACTATGCCTATGCCAGACCTAACTGGCCCTGGGGATTGACCGGGGACCGGGTCTTGCAGGAGGAGACCCCAGCCATGCTCCATTTAGCACTGCTCACCACAAACGGGGACCAGGTGGAATAGAACCTAGGGAGGGAAGTGGGGAGGGTCTACCAGGCAATCTGAAGCCCTCGAGTAGTTGGAATCTGTGCAGGGTGGGACCCTGGCACTGTCGCTGCCATCAGGAAACAGTGGCACTGTCAGGCTGGTAGTGCTAATGTGCCCAGGTGACATTTTGCCCACAACGGGGATCAAGTTCACGGGTTGGGGGGGGGGGGGGGGGGGGGTCAGTAGGTCGGGTATGGGGGGGTGGTAGAGTGATCGGGGCCCCATTGAAAAATGGCACCCCGATCTCTTCCTGCAGTGGCAAGCGGAGCTCCTCAGTTCAGGAAATGTAACTGACTGTGGCCTCGGTAGGGTGTTCTCCACTAAGGCCCGAAAAAATAACTACACGCACTTGGAAAGATCCTGCTAATCCCACCCACAACGGGACTCTGTTTTATTTCGTTTGCCCAAGCCCCATGTCAATGGCCAGCTGTCCAGAGAAATTCATCAACATCCTCCGACTCATCCATGAAAAGATGTCAGTGATAGTTCCCCCTGATGGAAATAAGGCAGACACCTTCAAGGTCAAGACCGGAATCAAGCAGTGATTTGTCGTCATCCCCACCTTTTCTCCAACTTCATTATCACCACCCTTCACCTTGTCAAGATCAAGGGCAGGGTTCACACCACACCGGTCAGGGCCGTTGGCAGCGGCCACCGAGGCAATTCTCTGGGCCTTGATGGGCCAAGCGGCGGTCTGTTTTTGGCCTGTCGCGTCAACGTGGGTTATGTATGGTCCCACAGGGCGGGACGTGGCAGGCACGTTGGCTGGGGCGGTCCCTGGGGGGGGGGGGCCACAGTGGCCTGGCCCATGATCAGGGCCCACTGATCTGCGGGCGGGCCTGTGCCATGGGGGCATTCCTTCCTTCCGCGCCGACCCCTGTACCGCTCCATCATGGCCAGCGTGGAGAAGAGAGCCCCCCTGCGCATGCGGCAAAATATGCTGGCCGGTCTGCAAGATCACGCAAGCCCTTTGGCACATGCACGAGCTCGCGCCGGCCCTTCGGCACCAGATGGACCAGCAGTCTCCGGTGTCCACCTAGCCCCCGGAAGTGCGGAGTAGTTGGCTCCCTTCACTCTTCATAGATGCTGTCAGACCTGCTGAGATTGTCCAGTATTTTCTGTTTTTGTTATTAATTTAATGTTTCTGATCCTGGAAGGGTAAAACTTATAGTTCATGCTGGAGAAAGATGTTTGAATGCACGGAGATTCGTTAAGTTCCAACTGTGATTCTATTGTGCTTAGAGCGGGCTATAGCATGAAGACTAAATAACCTAGCAGTGATTGCTTAGCAACTGGGAGCTTTGTAAGATAGAAAAGATTTTAAGTTTTAGTTTTAGGTGGATATATTGCATTTAGAATCATAGAATCATAGAATTTACAGTGCAGAAGAAGGCCATTCAGTCCATCAAGTCTGCACCGGCCCTTGAAAAGAGCACCCTAATTAAGCCAATGCCTCTACCCTATCCCCGTAATGCAGTAACCCCATCTAGCCTTTTGGACACGGAGGTGCAGTTTATCATGGCTAAACCACCTAACCTGCACATCTTTGGACTGGGAGGAAACCGGAGCACCCGGAGGAAATCCAGGCAGACACGGAGAGGAAGTGGATACTCCACACAGACAGTCACCTGAGGCGGGAATTGCGCTCTCTGGAGCTGTGAGGCAGCAGTGCTACCCATTGTGCCACTGTGCCACCCAGTTGAAGAAGGACATCAGGGAGTGAACACCCCTCAACTTTGCCAGAAGAAAGACTGGACAGGGCAGGAGCTGCAAAGAAGCAGGCTTCCTAAAGAATCAGTTACTGTACCGATAACTAGAGAATTGGGAGAGAAAGAGTATCTTAAGATGACTAAAGTCAATAAAACAGAGACCAAGGTGTTGTTCAGAAGAATTCAAATAAAGCGTAAAACAAGTGTTCTGAGTTAAAGAGACAATTCCAGCATGGTAGCATAGTTGCTTCACAGCTCCAGGGTGTCAGGTCCGATTCCCAGCTTGGGTCGCTGTCTGTGCGGAGTTCGCACTTTCTCTCCGTGCCTGTGTGGGCTTCCTCTGGGTGCTCCCGTTTCTTCCAACAGTCCAAAAATGTGCAGGTTATGTGGATTGGCCATGCTAAATTGTACCAAGTGTCCAAAAGTACGGGGATAGGGTGGAGATGTGGGTAGGGTGTTTTTTCCAAGGGCGGGTGCAGACTTGATGGGTCAAATGGCCTTCTTCTGCACTGCAAATTCTATGAACCAGACTTAAAGTGGGAAAACAGACCTCAGAGGTAAATCTAAAGTTTGATGCCATTTTAATAGAGTCGGGTAATCAAGAGTTAAAGCAGTTGTGAGTAGTTTCCACAGCAGTCAAGCCAAAGAAATCCTAAAGGGAGCGATATAAAACCTGGATACTGGATTTGCTGTTAGAATTGGAGTAGGAGCTTTGCTTAAAAGAGTTATTTGGAAAACCTGGGAAAGCATTATTGTGAAAGAAGGCTTTAAAGAGAGTTTTGGGAGTGGAATTTGGAATCTCTCATGTGACAATCATTTGGAGAATTCTAAGAAGAAATCCATGTACATTAACTTGGGTTCAGAGCTGAGTGTGTATGTCACCACTGTTACATGCTGAAATGGACTTTGTGTTACTGAGACTATTGTAGCTTCAGATGTACTTTGTAATCCATGTTAATCTTAAAATAATGGTTTATTTGTTAAAATAAGGAGTTAGTAAAGGAGTATTGTGTCATAAGATAACTTTTCATGTTTAATAAATGTTTTTTTTTCTTGTTGTTAAAACTAATCAGCAGTCCTGCGATTTTGTTCCTCCACAATTTATTTTTTAAAAAGTTACAATCTTCTGAGCCAGAATTGCATTCTGGTTTCTTCCCGTCCAGATATAACGTGAACTGGGATCCTAACTGTACCCCAGGTGGAACACCCATTATGCGCTGGCAGCCAATGTTCCCCAGCAGTCTGTGCAGGTGCTAACAGTCTTGCACATGCTGAGGATCAGGCCATCAATTTTATTGGCCCAGATTGTGTTGTCAAGACTGAAGGAACAGTAAGTCATTCACCTCTCACTAACAGATGTTTGCAACGTTTGTGTGGTTCACAGTGGAGACTTATCTAATTTCTCATCTGAACCAATGTGAAGCCTTGCTAGGCCTGGTGGACAGGGCCATTCATTTTTCATTCATTGGATGTGGGCATCTCTGGGCCAGCATTTATTGCATTTTAAGGGTCAACCACATTTCTGTGGACCTGGAGTAACATGTTGGCAAGTCCGGGATGACAGTTTTCAAGTGAACCAGATGGGCTTTTATGATAATCGACAATGGTTTTGTTACGACATCCTGGGTTATTGAGCAGTCAATTCCTGCACCAGTTGAACTGGAGTCAAAACACATGTGAATTAACCAGTAATTCTTAGAAAAAATACCCCAAAGCTTTGGCCCTTGGCTGCCCAATAATTACAGTCACCATGTTTGTAAATTTAAACTCAATTACTGTTTATTTATAACAAGAATTATAATGAAATCTGTATCAAATGCAACTGATTAACTATAATCTAATTACTAATGACACTGTAGCTTGCCCCTCCACTCTACAGATACACAAGACAGACAAAACTGTAAGGAACTTGTTAATTCCTTGTCTGTTTTGTATTTCTTGTTTTAACCCCTGTCCCGCAACATTGTAGTTCCATTTAAACTGCAAACCTTGGTCAAACCAAAAACAGCCCTGGTCTAATGTACTGGCCCAGGTCTCCCCTTGTTGCTCTGTGGCATAGTCCGTGATGTCACTTTGATGGACTTCGTTAGTAACCAATTAACTCCATTGCAATCCCAGGGCTAGACAGATCCTCAATGCGATTGGTGTTTTTTTTCTGGTATGCCTTGCTGGGTGACTCTCTGTGTTTTTGGATTCAGTTTTGTTTGGAGCTGCAGAGCCAAGCAGATTCCTTTTGAATCACTCTCCCAGAAGGAGTGAAATTCTCTCTCAATTCCTAGCTGGAATTCCTTCAGATACACACAGCAGTTAATGAGCTTTCAAAGCTTGAAGATAGAGCTGGAGAATGGGAACTTTCCAGATTCCTCTTCCAGTAAAGATACCAGGGCACGTGAAGGCCATGCAAAAGCTACTGCTCTGATATTCTGTTTAACGGAGACAGCTGGTTGATGAGTCTGCTGAAGCTGACCACATATTAGAAACTGGAAAGACCTGAAGTGCATCTTCCGAGAGTAAAGCTCAGCTCAACACAAGTTGAAGCGTGTGTGCGTTGGTTTCCTCCGGGTGCTCTGGTTTCCTCCCACAGTCCAAAGATGTACAGGTTAGGTGGATTGGCCATAATAAATTGCCCTTAGTGTCCAAAATTGCCCTTAGTGTTGGGTGGGGTTACTGGGATGTGGGGATAGGGTGGAGGTGTTGACCTTGGGTAGGGTGCTCTTTCCAAGAGCCGGTGCAGACTCGATGGGCCGAGTGGCCTCCTTCTGCACTGTAAATTCTATGATAATCTATGATTAATCTAGGACAAAGGTTCGGCCGAACATCGTGGGCCGAAGGGCCTGTTCTGTGCTGTATTTTTCTATGTTCTATGTTCTATGTCCATAGAGGGAATCCCACAGCCTAAGAATCCGGCCTGAGTGGCCCAGCTTGAAGATCCAAACCAACCAATGGTTCAACACCTTGCCTTCTGAAAAGATCACTGCCTATACAGACCTCAACTCCAGCAGTGAACATCCTCAAATTTCTCATACCCTTTTAATCCCTGTTATTTTTTGAACCTTCCCTAATCCCACCATGTGTCTGTCTTGTGTGTGTCTGGGTGGAGTTGAGACGGGCATTTGGGAATAGTTAGACTAGTAAACCACTATTCTATTATTTCTATTATACGTTAATCTTTTACTCTTGTTATAAATAAAGAGTTTTTTTTCACGTTTTACTCATAAATCTGCTGCCTGTAACTCATTGAAGCAGTCAAGGGTTGAAGACCTCAGGAAGATACCAAATTATTGGTGAATTCATTGATGTTGGAACCCTGGGGTCTGTGGGGCTGGAACTGATCACACACTTGCCCAGGGTGTTGTAACATAACACAGAGGGGAAGAAAGGGGGATAAAAATCATAAATAAAAGAAAAACATTCTTTGTTTTAGATGAGTGTTTCCAGCATTTACCCCTGTTCAAATTTTGCTTTTGGTCAAGATTTTTCATTCACACCTCTGTAGATTCATTCACACCTCTGGAGTTTCAGGAACATAGCACTCACAGCCTTTCTGGAGAGAGAGAGACAGTGAGAGAGAGAGAGAGAGCGACACAGAGATTGACTCACTGCCATTCTGGTGAAGGAGATAAAACAGGTCTTTGTCTTTCTGTGTCCAGGAGTCAAACTGAAACTCTTTAGGACTCTGCAAATAATTCCAGTGGGACAGGATCCAATTACCACCTGCTGCCGGGCAGAGTATCAAAGCAAGTCTCAGCCATATCTCTCTCTGATGCCGAAAAGTCCGAAGCTCATGGTCAAACTAGCAGCAACTAGCTGAGCGTTCCTCATTCTCTCCGCTGCTTGACTTAAAGATACATGTCCATTAATCATCTATGGACAAAAAAGAATAACGATAAAATAAAAGAAGAGAAAATAAAGGACTAAACAGGAAGGACTCTTACAATATATTGATCATTATTAGATTTTTATTGAACTTAAATTTTACCATCGGCCTGGTGGGATTCAAACCCGGATTCACAAAATATTAAGCTGGGTCTCTAGATTACTACTACAGTGGCAATATCACCAAACCACTGTCTCCCCGCATACTTCATTCAATTTGGTCGACTATATTTGTTGCCAGAATGTGGCCAGGATTTTCCCTTCTGGGGACTAAGTCCCCACGCGTCGGGAGAACCGACGCCAACCACTCTGGCATCAACAGCCCTCGAAAGTGCAGAATTCTCTGCACTTTCGGGGGTGAGGTAGACACCGGAGGGGTCGGCGCTGCTCCAGCCGGCACCGAAGGGACTGGGCGAGTTCGCGCATGTGGCGAGGGGCCAGCTTGATCTCGTGCATGTGCGGAACCAGCGACGTGATTCCACGCATGCGCAGACCGGCCGGTGTATTTTGGCACATGTGCGGGTGTTTCTCTTCATAACGCCCTAATGACGAAGGAAAGTAACACCAGAGAAGGAATCAAAATGAAGCAAATCGTGCACTATAGATCCCACTACCTTGTTGTTCGTTTTACTGGAGTGTATTAACACGCCTCCGTTTAAAGGCCGTGTGCTTAACACTACTATGGCTCTGTGTATGTAATTATGCTCAGGAGTCGCCAGGTGCCGTATTTAGACACCTCACAGGTATATCAAGGTCAGGTTCAAAGTAATAAATCTGTACACTGATTGGTAAGTCCAAACGATTGATATTTATTATGACAAATATAATAAATACACATGCATACGCTAAAGAGACTAACTTACTTCTAATACTAAACAACTAAAATACTTATCTAGACAGGAACAGGCAAGGTCAGGGGACAAGGCCTTCGTCCCGTTCTTGGTCTGCAACTCTCAGGTACTTAAAGTTGTCAGGATCGAGCAAGGTCTGGATCACGTAGCGATTGTTGTATTGGCACTTACAGTTCGATGGCTGATGGCTCAACGGCTGGTGATGGAACTGGAGTCAGGATGCGATGTATCAGCAAAGCGGAGCCGGAGCAAAAGTAGCAGTCAGAGCCGGAGCCAAAACAGACCGAACCATGTGCGGGGTCTACTCTTATAGTTCCTAGAAGTCCGTGCCCCCTTGGGGCGGTCCTTTTACCTGCCATGTATCGATTGGGCCTTTCCCAATCGATATCTTCTAAACCCCCCAATCTGAGGGTCGTTCCTCGATGGGTGGGGCGGTCCCTATGGTTCTTTGTGTTGGTTGCTGTGGCGCCATTCTGTCTGGGCGTCTACTCAAAAGTATCCATTGATACTTAAATGTTTCTATTGTGCGGGGTCTGGATCTGGATCACCTCATTACTATGCAGATCTGTTCCCATTTGCACCTTTGGCTGAAACTCTGCACCTGGCCAAAAACTGGTTTCTGTACGTGCAGAATGCAAATTAGTCTTTTTGCAAACTGCTTGTCCTCACTAAGACTGTTTTTCCCTGCAGCCTTAGCAGTTCTCCATTTTGTAGCCCAGTGTCCATCTTAGATGGCTAAAACCTCATGGGACATCTTGCTCCATGAGCTCAAAAATCCACTGCTCGGGAATTGGCTTGCTCATGGCCATGTGGAATTGAATGGCAGAAACTTACTACCCTGTCATCCTTGAATCGAGGGACAGTCGGTGGATAGATTGGGTATTGAATGCAGTAACAGGGGCTGTAATCAAATGTCAAATTTCTTGAATGCTCTTGCAGTTGCATGGTTGTAGACTACTGATAACTTTTCTTTAGCACAGCAGCATTGCACGTTGGTCGGGGGAGGAAGGAGTTTGGTCTTGGTTGCCTGGCATTTAAGTGGCACATAATTTTACTTGTCACTCGTCAGCCTAAACCTGAATGTTTTTCAGGTCTTCCTTCAGGCTGTCAGGTTGTGACATAATCAGAAGACTTATGAGAGTTAACCAGGACTTGCTCCCCGCTACAGTGCAAGAATTGTACGCCAACCTCATCTAAAAATTGCCAAGATCAAAGTCCTGAAGAATAGACAGCACCCTTCAGCTATTGAATAAAAACAGACAGTCTTAGTTACAAAAGGTATAGTCCGTACTGACATGGTTTTCTTTCTAGCCTTGATTATCAGAAACCCTTTTGCTCAATCAGCCTATCTCCAATCGTTCAATTCCACATGGCCTTAACATGATATGCATTACTAATCAGATGTATCTGCTGACCTTGATTGATTGTCCTTGCAGAAGCTTCTATTCTGCTGCTCATGAGGAGACAAGATAGATATGATTAATCAACATCTCTGAGGTTTGTTGATTGTTACGATGAAAATAGCATAATGATTGATTGTCTATCATTGTTTTTTTCTGATATTTAAAAAAATCAGAGGAGCGTAGTAACCATTTGTTCCATTGACCCTGCTTACAAATTGTGTTGCTCTTGCTCTTTGTCTTTAGGCTGTTGTTTTTCCAGAATATATTGTTCGTAGTTGATGGGAAACAGGAAGCATTGGTTGAATTCATAGCAACTTAAGTTGAGCCCTAGCCAAAATTCAGGTTTCGGGACCATATAACAGTTTTAGTACTCTGGCGAACAAATTATTTGAACTTTGGTCTGCAAAATAAGACTTCTAACGCCACGCGTGTTCTGAGCATGTTGTTCTGTGACATCATTTAGAGTGGTTGAGTAGGCATTGGTCTGCAAAATAAGACTGCCAACACCACACGTGTTCTGAGCGTGTTGCTCCGTGACATCATTTACAGTGGTTGAATAGGCAGCGACCAAGACCAAAGATGACACTGCTGGATTCATCACAGCTGGGCAGCAGCATCTGTTCAACAGGCACTTGGAAATAAATGTGGAACTATTAATTTGTATTCATCATTGTGGGTCACTTAAATTCTAACATACATAAAGGAAAAACACAGACTTAAGGAAAGACATTGCACTCTCTCCGCCATTGAGACCAGAATTCTGGAATGAAGCACAGCTGCTTGTAACCACAATTCATATAGCTCATGGTGTGGAAAAAGAGCATTTTTGAAAGGGTATTTGCAGAGTTGCCTGAGAGACATGGAGTAATCATAAAGCCATGAGAAAGCATATGGCGGCCTGCACTTGATCACAAAAGCCATTAATTATCCAAGCACGGAAAGGGAATTCCCCGAGAGTTTTTGCCCAGGGGAGAGGAGAGTGTTGGTGATGGGGGCGAGGAGAAGCAGATGGGGACCCCCATAACTAGTGCCTAACAATCGCATTAGGCACGCCGTTCCTACTGGCACGCTACCCGTAAACCACCGAATATTGAAATTCAGGTACGCATGACCCTTTTGATGTCACCAAACCGGGCAGTCCTTAATTGCGCATGTAGAGATCTGCACATGTGTAGCAGCCCTTCATTGCTATGGTCCTCTAGGTCTCAAGAGGTCTGGTAGTTGTTGTGAATGGTAGCACTTCTCGGGTCCCCTTGCTGGCTTGTGCAATTTCTCCACTGAGGGCTTGCTCTTCTGGAGTGGCAGTGGGTGGGAGCAGATGAACTTACGGGGGGTGACTGTGAGGTGCCTGGCTGGGGTCCTGTGAAATGCCAGGCTGCATGGGCAGAGTGGGGATTCTGACAAACGATGTTGAGCAATGGCTTGAGGGCAGAAGACCTTCGGGCAGGGGAGAGGATGAGTGCAATCAGAATTCACCGTCATCCTCAGGCTGCTATCAGGGCATGAGCTGTTGGGAAGGAAAATACACTGGTTATGGAGGCCGGGACAACAGGGAATAAAGTCAGAGTGGCTGGCTGTTAGAGGTGGGAGGTGCATTTAACCCTCTGGGGGAATTTATGAGAGCTGGGGGTATGGGGTGCCATCTAAGGATGAAGGTGACTTAAATTCCTGTCTTATATTACAATCCCGGACCAAACCCCAACAATGGCGAGGATGCTGGTCAGAAGCCCAATATTTTATTTTAATTTTGTAAGACTGCGAGGAAAGGATACCTCACTCGAGGAGTGATTGGACGAAGAAATAGGGATGTGGGCCGGGATTCTCCGAGCCCGCGGCTGGTCAGAGAATCGGAGGGAGTGCGGGAACGCCACACCGCTCCAACACCAGGTCACCGATTCTCTCATTGGAACAGGCCACCGCGGCGATTCTCTGCGGGCGATCGGCCGAACTCCTGCCGGCATGTTTTACATCTGGTATCACCCGGCAGGAGCTGGGACCCGCGGCCGCTGTGGCGGTCCTGGTGGGAGGAATCTGACTCCGGAGGGGGCCTCAGCAGTGGCCAGGCCCGCGAACGGGGGCAATCGATCGGTGGGCCATTGCGATCTGGGGGGGGACATACCTTACACCGCGTGGGTCAACTGTGTGGCGGCGCCTGCACCAAGGTGGGCTGCCACGCACATGCCGCTTACAGCCACCGTGCGCATGCAAGGACGCGTGGTCTGGACAGCAGGGCACAGACGGCAGCTAGAGCTGCGGGACACATGCTGAGGCCTTGCTAGCCCCTTGGAAAAGGGAGAATCATCCCAGACTTTCGAGGAAAAAGCCTGGAGTGATTCTCACCCGTTTTCCGGCGGATGTGGGGATTAGTCCCCAAAAAGGGAGAATCCCGGCGATGGTATATTAAAGCAAACTAATACAATGTTAAAATATCTTTAAAATCACACCAGAAAATAATTTATAATTACCCATTAAACTATGCTAATTAATACAGTGTATACAGTAACCCCTAACAGCTACCTATATTCCCACTGAAACAATAAAAATAAACTTCAGTTCTCAATCCACTGTTAAATAGTACTCGGGATACCTGCTTTACAGAGATTTTCTTTGAGAAAGGGAGATCTCTTGACACTGTTATGAAGAAAAGATCTGAATCCTGTCAGAACCATGCAGAAACTCTGGATGTATTCCTTCAGAAGCTGACTCAGCTGGTTTCAGCTCACTTTCTAACCACACTCCTCTGAACTGTTTGATAAGAAACTGCTAATCCATCTCCATACATATATTTTAACTGGCCTGCGATACTTGACTTCTGCTCATATCTCCAACCAACACACAGCTAACCTGCGTTTTGGCAACCTTGGCTCCTCCCCGTAATGACATCATCTTATCAAGCTAAAATCAAATCAACTCCACAGAGAACCACCTTAATCCAAACAAAATTCTATCAGCCCAAGATTTTATGATGCTTTAATTGCACCTCTGGCTCCAAGACTTGGTTTTCTTTCAAACTATGATTTCTTTAAAAAACATGATTGCAGCAGTCTCACACTAACTCTGGCTTTTAACGCTTACTACACCAAAGACCTGTAATACCATGGGCTAGATTCTCCCAAAATGGGACTATGTCCCCATGCCAGCGTAAAAACATTGGCGTTTCACTCCCGAGTTTCCGATAAAAAAAGATCATCCAATTCATTTACCTGCAGGGGGCTAGCAGGGCCCCAGAGTAGTTCATGCAACTTTAGCTACGGATACCACCCCCGCACGTCCGGTTTTGAGTCTGTGCATTTTTGATTTGATTTGATTTATCATTGTCACATGTATTACTACACAGTGAAAAGTATTGTTTCTTGCAGAATATAAAGTTACAATTATAGCAAGGTATAGAGAAAAGATCAATTTAATACGAGGTCGGTCCATTCAAAAGTTTGATGGCAGTAGTGACCTCAAGCTTTGGTACCTTTTTTCCTGATGGAAGGAGGTGGGAGAGAGTATGTCCGGGGTGTGTGGGGTCCTTAATTATGCTGGCTGCCATTCTGAGGCACCGGGAATTATAGATAGAGTCAATGGATGGGAAGCTGGTTTGTGTGATGGACTGGGCTACATTCACGACCTTTTGTAGTTTCCTGCGGTCTTGGGTAGAGCAGGCTCCATACCAAGCTGTGATACAACCAGAAAGAATGCTTTCTATGGTGCATCTGTAGAAGTTGGTGAGGGTCATAGCTGACATGCCAAATTTCCTCAGTCTTCTGAGAAAGTAGAGTCGTTGGTGGGCTTTCTTAACTATAGTGTCAGCATGGGGGGCCAAGACAGGCTGGTAGGTAACATGTGCTACTCAATCCTTGGTTAGTGATGAGGTATTCTGAATCCCAAAGAAGAAGATTCAAACTCTTCCAGTAGTAACAAAAGGTTTATTGAGCGACTACAACAATATTTACATGAGTTCTTTATTTTAATCTTGATACTAGTGATAAGATTAACAAGATTTAACTATGGGAACTATATGTAACTCTACTGGCCATCCAAACTAGTCTGCTGTTGCTTTGATCACAGTGCACCCAAGAGAGAGCGAGAGACCCAATGTGGCTCCTTCTATACCCCTGTTGGTCTGGCCCTCCAGCGATCATGTGGTGCTACTGATTACACATTGACCCCTTGTGTATGTGAACACATAGAGATCACTACATCCCCCTTTTTTGTGTTACATATTTTCTGTATGATGTAAATAAAATTGAACAAACATAATGGTTACTGTTTGCAAAGGCATTACATAAAGGCAGCATGGTAGCATGGTGGTTAGCATAAATGCTTCACAGCTCCAGGGTCCCAGGTTCGATTCCCAGCTGGGTCACTGTCTGTGTGGAGTCTGCATGTCCTCCCCGTGTGTGCGTGGGTTTCCTCTGGGTGCTCCGGTTTCCTCCCACAGACCAAAGATGTGCGGGTTAGGTGGATTAGCCATGCTAAATTGCCCGTAGTGTCCTATAAAGTAAGGTTAGGGGGGGGCGGTTGTTGGGTTACGGGTATAGGGTGGATACGTGGGTTTGAGTAGGGTGATCATTGCTCAGCACAACATCGAGGGCCGAAGGGCCTGTTCTGTTCTGTGTTCTATGTTCTATGTTCTAAAATCAATGTCAAATGTTAATACATTTAGTCACTTAAGTTTTGTTTTGCTTGTGTGAAATAGATAGACAAATTATATTATGTACAAGTTCTGATGATCTTGATGATTATACAAAGCCAATTAATATTTATGAGTCCAGTCTTAATGAAAATTTTTTTTTTGTGAGTCCATACTTTATGAATTTGTTCGGTCGGGTTGCTTTCTTCTTCTGCTGTTGAAGTGGTGATGTTGGTGTTGTTATTTCTTTGAGAATGTTGTCAGTGTTCCTGTGTTTAAGTAGCCAATAAGCTATCAACGTGGTATTTGAATGGTCGAATCACTTTGTTGTCTGATTTATGCTTGCTTTTTTTTTCTATGCTTGTGGTAGCAATTCTGTGTGACATCTTTGTTGTCTGACCTGGACTTTTCCTGTGTTTGTGGCATTGATTCTGTATGTCATCTTTTTTGTCTGACCTGGGCTTTTTCTTGTGTTTGTGGAATTGATTCTGCATGTCATCTTTCTTGAAAGCTGGTTTGCTTGTTTATTGTGGAGCAAATGTGAATTAGTGAGATTTGTTGCCATGCCATAGCATGTTTGTACTCTTGCCATTGTTTTGCAGTGTGATGTGGCATTGTCCTTCATGTGCAGAGTTGGACCATGTTGTACAGGTCGTTGTTTCAGCATTGTCATTTCTGTCTTGGTAGTTTTCTTTGTCGTTCTTGTTGTTGTCGTTCTTGTTGTTGTTTTTGTCGTGCTTGTTGTTTCTGTTTTGTTGTTTTCTCTGTTCTTGTTTTTGTTATTGTGCTTGTAGTTTTTAATGTTGCTGTCGTTGGGTCTTGTTTCTGCAGCACTTGTTTTTGTTGCTCTTTTGCGCTGCATGTTGTTTTCGTGTTGCTGTTGCGCTCAATGAGTGTTCCGTTTGGATGATGTGAGTCATTGTCACAGTTATTGGTGTCAGTGTCCTTTGTGGTATCTGTCACATTGAGCGTTTCTTCTTGAGAATTATGAGAATGATCTGATGTTGCATTGATGTTGGTGGATTTGATTCCTCTGCTTTGCTTCCTTGGTACCCCTCTTCTAGAGTCATTTCTGGTTCACTTGAATCATCTGTGATCTCTTTGTTCTCCTCTTCTGGAGTTATTTCTGGTTCATTTGAAATACCTTTGGTTTCTTGGTGCTCCTCTTCTGGAGTCAAAACCTTCAAGATTTCTATTAACGTGGTCTCTCTGGACTCTTGGTGCTCCTCTTCTGGAGTCAAAATCTTCAGGATTTCTATTGATGTGGTCTCCCTGGATTCTTGGTGCTCCTCTTTTGGAGTCAAAATATTACCAATTTCATTTGACGTGGTCTCTCTGCACTCATGAGTAGCCATTCTCTGATTATTTAGTGATTCTGTGCAGACGAGCTGAGATATGTTAGTCTCGCTGTGACCCTGCACGTTCTGTATGGGAATTGTGATTTCTTCGTCACTTGTCTCACATACAGTGGGTAGACATTCAATGTCTTCTTGTTGGTTAAATGAGCTGTGTAGACTTTCAGAGTCTTCTTCATACATAGTGTTCGCTATGGAGTGTTTGCTTGCTTCCATTTTTGAGTCTGTCATCGAGCTGTCTGCGGAGGCTTGCGTTACTCTCTTTGTGGAGACTTGCGTCGCTCTCTTTGTTGATTCTTTCATAGCTTGCTCTGTGGAGACCTTCATCGCGCTCTCTGTGGAGTCCTTCATCACTCTCTCTTTGGAGTCCTTCATCGCTCTCTCTGTGGAATCCTTCATCACTCTCTCTATCGAGTCTGTCATCGCTCTCTCTGTGGAGTCTGTCATCACTCTCTTTGTGGAGTCGGGCAGTGTTCTCGCTGTAGAGTCGATCTGTGCTCTCTCAACAGAGTTGCTCTGTGTGGCGTCGTCTTTGTCTTCAGTATTGCTGCCATCCAATGTATCGACGATCTGCCATGGCACCATGGTATTGGATTAATCTACCATGAGAAGAGTAGTGTTGAGCTTTTTAAACTTGTTGCTGATGCTGTGATCAGCATATCCGAATAACTCAGCCATGTCTGAGCAGTATTGTGTATATTGTTCAATAGACAAATCATCCCTTTTTGTTTCGGAGTTGTTATCGTTCTCTTCATGTTCAATGAACAAACCATCTTCTTTGGTTTCGGATTTTTCATTGCTCTCTTACTTTGGGTGGTGCAGACTGCTTGTTCCAGGGTGTTGTGAAAGTTATTTTCAACTGCTGTTATAAGTTCAGGCATTTTTCTATCTTTTGAGGTAAAAAATTGGATTTTGCAGCTTTAAATTTATTTTTGTTCATTTTTGTGCATTTCCCTTTTAAGTGGGCGTGGTCCTGGTCCTCTGACGTCATGATGTTTGTGACATCATGCAAAGGACTCAATTGCGCATGCGCAAGTCGAGTTTTCTTTACTGTGCGCTCTTGGCGCAAATGCGGCTTCTAGCGCATGTGCGCAAGTGCAGTTTGTCGTTTTCCTTCTTTTTGAGAAGTGCGCATGTGCGTACTGGCCGGAACGCTCTCGCTCAAGGTGGCTGCCAATCAAAAGAGCTGTTGCATTGAGTGAGATCCTGCCTCTGCCTCATGGTAAGTTTTGGCGCCGTTTTTACCAATTTTGTTTTCTCAACACTGATTCTGTGTTTGTAAAGACTCACAGTATTGATTTTGTTTTTGCTCATAAGCAAGGGATTTTTGTCGAGCAGTTTCTAGAGTTAGATACTTATTTTGTGATAGTTCTTCCCTCAAACTTTTATCAGGTAGTCCAGAAATTAATTGATTCATTATCACAGTGTCTCTGAAATCAGCATGATCACAGCCTTGTGGTATTAACTTGAGATTTGTAATAAAATCAATGATGGGCCCTCCGTTCCTCTGGCATTTATGACAATTGTTAAATCTTTCCAGCATCTCACCAGACTGACTCTTACAGTGTTTGTAGAACAGTACAGCACAGAACAGGCCCTTCGGCCCTCGATGTTGTGCCGAGCAATGATCACCCTACTCAAGCCCACGTATCCACCCTATACCAGTAACCCAACAACCCCCATTAACCTTATTTTTTCGGACACTAAGGGCAATTTAGCCTGACCAATCCACCTAACCCGCACATCTTTGGACTGTGGGAGGAAACCGGAGCACCTGGAGGAAACCCACGCACACACGGGGAGGACGTGCAGACACCGCACAGACAGTGACCCAGCCGGGAATCGAACCTGGGACCCTGGAGCTGTGAAGCATTTATGCTAACCACCATGCTACCGTGCTGCCCACGTGTTCATCACATTTTTTGAGTATTACTTCTATTTTGGTGTTGTCTTCACCTCTAAGTAATTAAAGCAATTATAGGTTTCTCTAGCTTCATGCCCTTATATTGAGAGTAGTAGTGCTATTTTCATTGCATTAGAGACTGTGCTTAAACCATTAGCTGTGATAAATATTTGGAATATCTATTCAAATCTATTCCAGTCACCGGTTGTTTCCAGCTGCCCTAGAGATCCAATGAGTCCCATAGTTGGTCGTTGAGGATCCATTTGCTGCGAAGTCTTCCACCATCGAACGTCCAGTCTTCTCTTTTTCTTCTCGTTTTGTCCAACCTAATCTAACTAGTTCTGTTAAAGCCACTCGACTGATACCATGTTTTGTTACCTGTGTGGTAGGTAACATGTGCTACTCAATCGTTGGTTAGTGATGAGGTATTCTGAATCCCGATGTAGAAGATTCAAACTCTTCCAGTAGTAACAAAAGATTTATTGAGTGACTACAACAATATTTACATGAGTTCTTTACTTTAACGTTGATACTAGTGATAAGGTTAACAAGATCTTAACCGCCGGCGGGGCGGGGGGGGGGTCCCGGCGTAGCGGAGTGGTGCCAACCCCTCCGGCGTCGGGTCTCCCCTAAAGGTGCGGAATTCTCCGCACCTTTAGGGGCTTGGCCAGCACCGGAGTGGCTCCCGCTCCGCCGACTGGCGCCAATGGCCTTTGGCGCCAAGCCGACCAGCGTCGGGGCTGGCTGGAAGACCTTCGCTGGTTGGCATCAGTCCGCGCATGTGCTGGAACGTCAGCGGCCGCTGATGTCACCACCGGCGCATGCGCGGTGGAGGGGTCTCTTCCGCCTCCGCCATGGTGGAGGCCGTGGTGGCGGCGGAAGAAAAAGAATGCCCTCACGGCACAGGCCCGCCCGCCAATCGGTGGGCCCCGATCGCGGGCCAGGCCTCCGTGGGGCACCCCCCTGGGGTCCGATCGCCCGGCGCACCCCCCAACACCCCGGGGCCCTCTCGCGCCGCCTGCTCCTGCCGGCACATAGGTGGTTTAAACCACGTTGGCGGGAGAAGCCTGACAGCGGCCGGACTTCGGCCTATCACGGGCTGGAGAATCGCCGCGAGGGGTCCGCCGACCGGCGCGGCGCGATTCCCATCCCCGCCGATTCCCGGGTGGCGGAGAATTCCGGCCACGGCGGAGGAGGGATTTACAAAGGCCCCGGGCGATTCCCCGACCCTGCGGGGGGTCGGAGAATTCCACCCCTAGTAACTATACGTAACTCCACTGGCCATCTAAACTCGTCTGCTGTTGCTTTGATCACAGTGCACCCAAGAGAGACAGCGACCCAATGTGGCTGTCTTTTATACCCCTGTTGGTCTGGCCCTCTAGTGATCATGTGGTGCTACTGATTACACATTAACCCCTTGTGTACGTGCACACATAGAGATCACTACAGTGTGGGGACATAGTCCCATGTTGAGAGAATCCAGCTACATGTTCTTTCCAGTAACAGGGTGTGATTGGATCCTGCCCGATTGGGATGATTTTCTTCAGTGAACCAAGGAAGGACAGTTGAGTCCTGGATGCTCCAATGTTCTCCAGAAAAACTGCATAACTGTACAGACAACTGAATGAATCTACAGTGGAAATCATTACAGATTGAAAGCAGAAATCCCAAACGGAAAACCCGGACTGAAGAAAGGTGTGCTGGAAACAACCTTCTGAAACAAAGACTCTTATCCTTTTTACTTATATTTGCACCCTTCTGTGTTTGTTTGACTTTCTTTTTTGTGTGTGTAAAGGGTGGGGACGTGTTAAAGAGGCATGGCTAGGAATTAGATCATAGTTAACCTGTTATATTTGCTGCATATTTAATTATAGCTAATGTTATTATTAAAATTAATTGTGTTTAACTTTAAAAACCTGGTGACTGTAGTTATTGGGCAGCCAAAGGCCAAAGACTTTGTGTGTTTTTCTAAGAATTTTTATTCATTTCTGTTGTGGAGGTCAAGTGGGGCAAGAATTAACCATGCACACCAGTTTCATAGCTTATCATAGAATTTCATAGAATTTACAGTGCAGAAGGAGGCCATTTGGTCCATCGAGTCTGCACCGGCTCTTGGAAAGAGCACCCTACCCAAGGTCAACACCTCCACCCTATCCCCATAACCCAGTAACCCCACCCAACACTAAGGGTAATTTTGGACACTAAGGGCAATTTATCATGGCCAATCCACCGAGCCTGCACATCTTTGAACTGTGGGAGGAAACCGGAGCACCCGGAAGAAACTCACGCACACAGGGGGAGGATGTGCAGACTCCGCACAGACAGTGACCCAAGCCGGAATCGAACCTGGGACCCTGGAGCTGTGAAGCATTTGTGCTATCCACAATACTACTGTGCTGCTACCGTGCTGCAGTTCAGGGGCCTTAACATAGCACTCATCAGTCACACCGTTCAGGGCATGACAGGTGGCAGCTACTTGTTCCCCTGTGAGGCTGGAGTGTTCAAAGCACTTCTGTCAGGTGGAATTGAGAGGGATAACAGGGGAGAATTGACCACTGTGTGTGAGGGGAGGAAGTGAGGTTCACTGCAAAGTTGCTCGCACAGGAGGATGTGCAGGGGTGGATATCGCAGATCTTGAGAGGGCTGTGGGTCAGGGCTTTGTCAGGACTCCTCATTGCTTGCTTTGATGTTCTCTTCCTTTCTGTTTTTGATTTGAGAGAATCATGGAGCCAGTCGAGCTGGCAGTTCTATTGCTAACTGTGGATCAGCAGCAGTGACATGAATGTCCAGTTACCCCTGGAGGTTCGCCCACCCGGGGGAGAAAGAATTCTCCTTCTTCTCCCCAGTACACAACGTGTACACCATAATTGACTTCTTTGTGGTGGGGAAAATGGTGCTTCCAGGGATAGACAAAGTGGAATACTCCGCAATTGTGATATCAGACCACGCTCCACACTACATGGACGTGCGGCTAGAGACGGGAAGGGCCCAGCGCCCCACATGAAGGTTGGACGGTGCCTTACTAGCTGACAAGACCTTCAGCGAAAGGATAGTGCGGGCCATAGCAGAGTACAAGGAGAATAACTGTAGTAATCCACGGGAGGCAGGAGTTCCGTCACCACACCAATATTTATTTACAATAACGATATTACAGGAGCAGCTGCAAACAGTGCTGCTAGCAGTCCAGTCAACTTAAGACTGGCTCACAAAGCCTGCACAGGTGATTATATGGGCTCCCTCAATGAGCTATCATTGAGGGAGCTCGTACTCCAATTGGCCAACCAATAAAGCCAATTGGAGTTCATTACAATAACCAAAATGGGGAGGTCTCACCCTCCACGTTCTGGGGAGCACTAAAGGCCGTACTAAGAGGGGAAATCATTGCCTTCAAAGCGCAAAGAGATAGGGAGGAAAGGGTGGCTAGGCAGAAGCTGGTCGACTCCATACTGGAGGTAGACCGTAAATACTCCGAGGCCCCGACCGTAGAGCTCCTGGCGGAGAGGAAAGAACTACAAAGGAACTTTGACCTGCTCTCCACCAGGAAAGCAGTGCACCAACTCCGCCAGGCGTGCGGGACCCTGTACGAACACGGAGACAAAGCCAGCCTCCTGTTGGCACACCAGCTGAGAAAGCAGGCAGCCACCAGAGAAATTGCGCAAATCATAGGTACCGGAGGCACCTTGGAAACAGAACCAGAGAGGATTAACAAAACCTTCAAGGCCTTCTACCATGAGCTGTACACCTCAGAGCCCCCAATGGGGAAGGCTGGGATGAACCGGTTCCTTGATGGACTGGACATACCAGTCGTGGGAGAGGGCAGAAAACGGGACCTGGAAGCACCACTAGCACTGGGAGAGATCATGGACAGCATTAGCTCCATGCAGACGGGGAAGGCGCCGGGACCGGACGGATTCCCGGCGGGCTTCTCCAAAAAATTTGCGACAGCAAAATCCCCCCGCACCTGGGGGAGATGTTCACAGACTCGCTAGCTAGGGGCACACTGTCACCCACGTTAGCACAGGCCTCAATCTCGCTAATACCTAAGAAAGACAAAGACCCAGCGGAATGTGGGTCATATAGACCCATCTCACTGCTGAACGCAGACGCCAAAATACTGGCCAACATCCTAGCCAAAAGGCTAGAAGACTGTGTATCCGAAGTGGTCACAGAGGACCAGGCGGGCTTCGTCAAAGGTAGACAGCTTACCTCGAACATTAGGCGACTGCTGAACGTGATAATGACCCCCTCCGGGAAGAGAACACAAGAGGTGATCATCTCCCTGGAAGCAAAAAAGGCCTTCAACAGAGTCGAATGGAAATACCTCATAGAGGTATTGGAGTGGTTCGGGCTTGGAACAGGGTTCACCTCTTGGGTAAAGCTCCTGTACAACGCTCCCATGGCGAGCGTACGGACCAACAATACCAACTCCCGATACTTCCAGCTGCACAGGGTCACCAGACCCACTGTCCCCGCTGCTGTTCGCACTAGCAATCGAACCGCTAGCAATCGCGCTCAGGGCAGCAAAAAATTGGAGGGGGATCCGAAGGGGAGGCAGAGAGCACAGAGTCTCACTCTATGCAGATGACCTGCTCCTCTACATCTCGGACCCACAGAGCAGCATGGACGGAACAATTGCGCTCCTGAAAGAGTTTGGAGCCTTCTCGGGCTACAAACTCAACATGAGCAAAAGCGAGATCTTCCCAGAACACCCACAAGAGCAGGGGGGGGGGGGGAAGAAAAAAAGGACCTGCAAAGATGGAACACACTCCCACTCTCCCTCACGGGGAGAGTCCAGACGATCAAAATTAACCTACTGCCCAGGTTCCTCTTCCTGTATAGATCCATTCCGATCTACATCCCGAAGGCCTTTTTCAAAGCGCTGGACAAACTAATCATGGCGTTTGTATGAGGAGGTAAAAATGTAAGGATCCAAAAGAAGGTCCTACAAAAAACAAAATCCGGGGGGGGGGCCTCCCAAACCTACAATTCTACCACTGGGCGGCAACAGCCGAGTGAGTAAGGGGATGGATCCAGGAGCCAGAGGCCGAGTGGGTGCGTGCGGAGGAGGCCCCCTGCGTGGGGACCTCCCTCCGGGCCCTCGCCACGGCAGCACTCCCATCCCCACCCAAAAAACACTCCACCAGCCCAGTGGTGACAGCCACCCTCCAATCCTGGAACCAACTGCGGCAGCAATTTGGCCTGTACAAAATGTCGGACAAGGCTCCCATCTGCAACAACCACAGGTTCACACCAGCACTGACTGACGCCACCTTCAAAAGGTGGAGGCAGGACGGAGGGACACTGACAGTCAGGGACCTATACACGGACGGCAGGATCGCTACACTGGACGAACTGACAGAGAAATTTTGGCTAGCCAGGGGGAACGAGCTACGGTATCTGCAGCTCAAAAACTTCTTACGAAAGGAGACAAGGATGTACCCACAACCGCCACGACAGACACTACTGGAAGGCCTACTGGACGCAAGTATCCTAGATAAAGGGAACTGTAGGGACATGTATGACCGACTGGTAGAAAGGGCCGACACCGTACTGGACGCAACAAGAAAGAAATGGGAGGAGGACCTGGGGATTGAGATAGGGTGCGGACTCTGGAGCGAGGCACTGCATAGGGTCAACTCAACCACCACGTGCGCAAGGCTCAGCCTGACGCAACTAAAAGTGGTACATAGAGCCCACTTAACAAGACTCCGTATGAGTAGGTTCTTCCCGGAGGTGGAGGACAGATGTGAACGGTGCCAAAGAGGCCTGACCAACCACGCCCACATATTCTGGTCTTGCCCCAGACTTGTGGAGTACTGGACAGCCTTCTTCGAGGCTATGTCCAAAGTGGTGGGGGTGAGGGTGTAGCCATGCCCGATAGTGGCGGTCTTCGGGGTTTTAGACTAGCCAGAGCTATTCCTGGGGAGGAGGGCGGACGCCCTTGCCTTTGCCTCCTTGATCGCCCACCGTAGAATCCTGTTTGGCTGGCGGTCAGCAGCACCACCCAGAGCTGAAGACTGGCTGTCCGACCTCTCGGAATCTCTCCAAATGGAGAAAATCAAATTCGCCATCCGAGGGTCAGACGACGGCTTCCACAGAACGTGGGAGCCATTCATGCAATTGTTCCGGGACCTGTTTGTGGCCAACGAAAAAGAGGAAGAATAGCTGGGTGGCCAAGAATCAGGGGAAAATGGTCGGGAGTCGGGGGAAGGTAGCCGGGGAATGGAGGGGAGAGATGGACTAGGAGGGAGGGGGGAGGGGGGAACAGCTAAACCTGAGGAGAGAGGGGCGAACCACGGGGGGGGAGGGGGAAGACAGCTAAACCTGGGGAGAGGGAGGTGAACCGTGGATGGGGGGGGGGGAGAAGAGGGGCCGGCGGGGGGCAAGGAAGCGGGAGCCAGAGGGAGGACACGGGTTGCCAAAACGTGCATGACATTTCCAGGAACGGAGAACGAGGAAACTGGAGATGGAGGACGGGAGGAGCGGCAGAAGCGGGGGCGAGCGTGGGACGGCAGCGAGACCCGTCCGGGAAGGGCGGGCGACAGCAGCACACAGCACAGCCAAATATCACACACTGTGATTTTCTCCCCAGCACCCAAAGGTGTGCTTGCCCCCCCCCCCCCCCAGTTCCCCCCCCCCCCCCCCCCCCACAGGCAGTCGCCTACTTATGTGATGTGGGTCATTTTGCCAGATGTACAGAGATGCCGCTGTCGAGCTGGTGCACAATACCCCACCAATTATTCCATTTCATATGTTATTGTATTTTTTTTTATGTTGGGGTGTGCCCTTCACCTCTAAATGTGTGTATATCTATATGTGTTTCTTATTCTATGTACATAACGGTAATTATACCTTGTTCAAAAAAAACCCAATAAAAACATTTATTTAAAAAAATGAATGTCCAGTTACACGCCTGGAGAGAATGGGAAGGCAAGGCCCACTGACCAACCAGGAGAAGTGGCACAGATGGTGGAGCCTTGGAGGAGACACTGTCTGCCACAAGGCTGCTGTCGGAGAACTTCCTACTGTTATGGGCCAGGGTTTAGAGAACCCCAAAGTGTATCATGGAGTTCACCTGACCCACAACTTTTAATAGATTGTGGTATGGGGAGCACACGGCCCACTCTACAGGTGTGATACAGCAGAAATGGAACAGTATTTTTTAAAACAAAACAATGTTTATTCGATGAACTCAAATTAACCTTTTAAAAACATACAGTGAACATCAATTCAAATACAACCCCCAAAGAATACAACACTAAGTAATCCTTTAAGCTTTCCTTTTAACATTCATGCAACTTAAAAACAAAACCTTTAACAGAAGCACATCAGGTTAAAGTCACTAATTAAAACATTTATAATTCTGAGTTCCCCAAATGATCAAGAGATAGTCTTTTCATGGCAGAGAGAACAACAGTACACCTGCTCTGTCTGGCTTCAGCTCCAACATTGAAAATGAAACTAAAACACACCTTGCAGCAAACAGCCTAAAATGAAAGTAAAAAGCTGACAGCCCAGCTCCACCCACACTCTGACATCACTGCAGTAATATGACCATCCAAACATTCCTTAAAGCGACATTCTCATGATACTACCTCCAAATGTAAGAAGTCCAGTCCCAGCGAAGGCTGTGTCTGTCCTGGGCAATGGTGGACTCACCTGTGCCAAGTGATGCAAGAGTTGGTACCATATGACCTGGGTGGTTACCCATTACCCCTCGCCCTGAAACACACTGCTGCTGTGAGCCTTTATGCCAGTGGCTTGTTGCAATGGTGACCTGAGCAACATCTGCCAGCCTGCTGCACATGGCGCATAAGGGAGTTCACAGGTACTCCAAGTGCAAGTGCCTGCATGTACATCAAATTTTACCAGGAACAGGCAAGCCAGGTCACCAGTACCATGGGCATTTGCCCGCATAGCTGACCTTCCCCAGGTATAGGGTGTCATTGACTGCACCCACGTGGCTCTGTGCGTTCCCCATGTCAGCATGGGGTTCAATTTATGAACTGCAATGGGATTCCAGTCCCTCAGTGTTCACAGCATGTGTGACTACACCACACCCATTATGAAGGTGTGTGCCCATTTCCTGGGATGCGTCCCTCAGCTAGAACCTGGAATGCTCACAGATCCCAGCCATTTTCAACGGACAGCAGCAGCTGGAGTGATGGCTCCTTGGGGACAAAGGGTACCCACTCATGTTGTGATGACACCGGTGCGGCAGCTCAAACACACGTTAAGATTCGGTACAATGAGGTCAAGCATCTACACATGCGTTGCTTGATCAGGCGATAGGCCTGCTCAAGTTGTAGTTCTGCTGCCTGGGTATGTGCCCCCAGGGTGCATCCTGCTTCATTGTGGTCTGCTGCACTCTGCACAAGCTGGCATTGCAGCCTGGTGTATCTCCACCGACAGATGAGGTGGACAGACTATCACAGCTGGTCGCATCCTCATAACCAGAGATTTCTGACAGCAGTGCGCCGTTACTGCATCATCAATGTGGGAGGTGGGAGAGACGTTGTGTTGCCATCCATAGTCATGATCATAATCTTTATTATTATTGTCACAAGTAGGCTTACATTAGGTCACAAGTAGGTCACATTTTCACAGCAACTTCAGATTGCCAGCACCATTTCCGCGGACAGAAGGCGTGGACGGATGCTCTCATCACTTCCTCATACTTGTGGCTCTGCCTTTGCAGCTCCAGCAGCTGTGGGATGACCATACCCAGGGGCAGGACATCGGACTCTGCAGTCCTGGTTGTAATAAACAAGTTTAGGGAGTTAGGCTGGAAGTCAGGACAGACAGAGTTGTCATCTCTGGTTTGTTGCCGGTGCCACGTGATAGTGAGGCTAGGAATAGGGAGAGAGTGCAGTTGAACACGTGGCTGCAGGAATGGTGTAGGAGGGAGGCCTTCAGGTATTTGGATAATTGGAGGGCATTCTGGGGAAGGTGGGACCTATACAAACAGGACGGATTGCATCCGAACCAGAGGGGCACCAATATCCTGGGAGGGAGGTTTTCTAGTACTCTTCGGGAGGGTTTAAACTAATTTGGCAGGGGAATGGGAACAGGACTTGTAGTCCAGCAACTAAGGTAGCCGATGTTCAGGACGTCAAAGCGTGTAGTGAGGCAGTGAGGAAGGTAACACTGACAAAGGAGAGTACTTGCAGGCATGGAGATGGGTTGAAGGGTGTATACTTCAACGCAAGAAGCATCAGGAATAAGGTGGGTGAACTTAAGGCATGGATCGGTACTTGGGACTACGATGTGGTGGCCATCACGGAAACTTGGATAGAAAAGGGGCAGAAATGGTTGTTGGAGGTTCCTGGTTATAGGTGTTTCAATAAGATTAGGGAGGGTGGTAAAAGAGGTGGGGGGGGGGGTGTGGCATTATTAATTAGAGATAGTATAACAGCTGCAGAAAGGCAGATCGAGGAGGATCTGCCTACTGAGAGAGTATGGGCTGAAGTCAGAAATAGGAAAGGAGCAGTCACCTTATTGGGAGTTTTCTGCAGGCCCCCCAATAGCAGCAGAGATGTGGAGGAACAGATTGGGAAACAGATTTTGGAAAGGTGCAGAAGTCACAGGGTAGTAGTCATGGGTGACTTCAACTTCCCAAATGTTGAGTGGAAACTCTTTAGATCAAATAGTTTGGATGGGGTGGTGTTTGTGCAGTGTGTCCAGGAAGCTTTTGAAAATAAAAATTGCTTGTTGTCACGAGTAGGCTTCAATGAAGTAACTGTGAAAAGCCCCTAGTCGCCACATTCTGGCGCCTGTCCGGGGAGGCTGGTACGGGAATCGAACCGTGCTGCTGGCCTGCTTGGTCTGCTTTAAAAGCCAGCGATTTAGCTTAGTGAGCTAAACCAGCCCCTAACACAGTATATAGATTGTCCGACCAGAGGGGAGGCCATATTGGATTTGGTACTTGGTAATGAACCAGGGCAAGTGACAGATTTGTTAGTGGGGGAGAATTTTGGAGATAGTGACCACAATTCTGTAACTTTCACTTTAGTAATGGAGAGGGATAGGTGCGTGCAACAGGGCATGGTTTACAATTGGGGGAAGGATAAATACGATGCTGTCAGACAAGAACTGAAGTGCATAAGTTGGGAACATAGGTTGTCAGGGATGGACACAATTGAAATGTGGAACTTGTTCAAGGAACAGATACTATGTGTCCTTGATATGTATGTCCCTGTCAGGCAGGGAAGAGATGGTCGAGTGAGGTAACCATGGTTGACAAGAGAGGTTGAATGTCTTGTTAAGAGGAAAAAGGGAACTTATGTAAAGCTGAGGAAACAAGGTTCAGACAAGGCACTTGAGGGATACAAGGTAGCCAGGAGGGAACTGAAGAAAGGGATTAGCAGAGCTAAGCGAGGTCCAACTTGGGATATGTGCACTTCGCACCAAAATGCGAGACTCCGCAAGAGAGGTCTGCGCATGCGTGAATGTCACTGGTGAGTCACAGCGACAACGTCATGATCTGGGTAATGCCCACTGAAGGAGGAACTGCCCTGCTTTTGGAAAATGCTGTGTGAGATGTTCAAAAATGAATCATTATGCTTTTCAGTGCCAGTCTTCAGCAAATTATCTCCCACCTACACACAAAATGAATTATAATGTTGTGGTGATCACAAGTTAACTAGATGCAATACAACTGAGCAAACACTAGAGGGGGCACGGGAGAGCCATATAAATAGACGGGGACAGGAAGTGAGGACACACTTCACAGAGGGCAGAACTTGGGGCAGGACAGACACCCACACACACCAGCCAAGAACACTGAAGGTAACCTTAGGAAACAGCTCTGAAGAGAGAACGAACTCACAATAAAGCATCTTCTCCACATTTGAGACTACGAGCTTTATTAAGACACGAGTAACAGCACAAATGTAAGAGCAATAGAGTAAGATGAAAAAGTCAAATCACCGCAAGATTTTTCCCAAGGTGATGAAATCTTCTCCTTGGAGAATACATTCTTTGTCGGAGTGATTGAAGAATCAAAAAAGACAGATCTTCAAACAACAAAGAATCAGCAAGTCAACATTGTTAATAATGAATGGTGATAACAGTACACATCAACAATAGCCCAATAACATTTAAGCTGGATACTGGCGCTTCAGCAAATTTACTCAACTCTGAGGACTTGTCTACTCTCACAGGTGACTACGACATAGTACCTGCGGAATGTTCACTGAAAGATTACAATGGAAATCGAATCATTTTGCATGGTTTGTGTTAGCTAAATGCCAGCAACAGGGACATTCAAAGAAAACAAAGATTTGAAATAGTGGATAATCACCGATCTTTACTGGTGGATGCTCAGACATGTAAAGAAATACAGCTGATTCAGAGAATTTTCCTGAATTCTTCTGAGATATCTACAATAGAAGGTAACATCCAACAATTATTGAAAGAATGTGCAGAGGGTGTTTTTCATGGCATGGGCTCATTGCCATATCAATATAAAATTCTTCTTAAAAAAGATGCCAAACCAGTTATACATCCACCAAGACGAGTACCAGCACCTCTGAGAGAGAGATTAAAAGCTGAACTCATGGGACTACAGTCTCAAGGGATAATTTCTAAAGTTACGCAACCAACAGACTGGATGAGCTCCCTAGTTTGTGTAAAGAAACCGCCTGACATAAAGATATGAATGGATCCTAATGACCTCAACAGAAATATTCGTTGAGAGCATTACCCGATACATAAATGAGAGGAAATCACCTCAGAAATGGCCAATGACAAAATATTCACAAAATTAGATGCCTCACAAGGATTTTGTCAGATCCAGCAAGCTCCTCTGCACATTCAACGCACCTTTTGGGATGTATTGTTTCAATAGGATGCCCTTCGGGATAATTTCTGCATCAGAAATATTTCATTGCATACTGGAGCAGATGACTACAGAATATATATTTGCTGCATAGAACCTTAGTTATGCCACACTTGGAGTACAGTGTTCAATTCTGGTCGCCACACTAACAGATGGATGTGGGGGCTTTAGAGAGGATGCAGAAGAGATTTACCAGGATGTTGCCTGGTATGGAGGGCATTAGCTATGAGGCGAAGGTGAATAAGCTTGGTTTGTTCTCACTGGAACGAAGAAAGTTGAGGGGCGACCTGCTAGAGATCTACAAAATTATGAGGGGCAGAGACAGAGTGGATAGTCAGAGACTTATTCCCAGGGTAGAGGGGTCAATTACTAGGGGGCATAGGTTTAAGGTGCGTGGGGCAAGGTTTAGAGGAGATGTACGAGGTAAATCTTTTACACAGTGGGTGCCTGGAACTCACTGCCGGAGGAGGTGGTGGAAGCAGGGACGATAGTGATGTTTAAGGGCCATCTTGACAAATACATGAAAAGGATGGGACTCAAGGGATACGGACCATGGAAGTGTAGAAGATTTTAGTTTAGCTGGGCAGCATGGTCGGCACAGGCTTGGAGGGCCGAAGGGCCAGTTTCTGTGCTGTACTTTTCTTTATTCTTTGTTTGTTCTTTGTCAGAGAACATTGAAGGTGTTCATGTTTATGTCGACAGCATTATCATTTGGTCTACCACAGAAGAACACATGATACAATTCAGAAAAGTATTCAACAGAATACATAAGTATGGTTAAAAGCTCAACCAATTGAAGTGCATGCCTGTCACGCCATCACTAAACTTTCTTGGTGACAACATAACAACACATGGTATAAAACCTGACGATGATAAGATTGAAGCCATTAAAACAATGCAGTAACCGAGAGACAAGAAAGCTGGACTGAGATTTTTTGGGTTTGTGAATTTCCGAGGAAAATTTATATCGAATCTCTCATCCAGAACTACTGCATTGCGTCAGCTCATCAAAAAAAACCCACTGATTTTGAATGGACTCAGCATCACAATGAAGAATGGTTAGATCTTAAGCAACAGCTGATTCAGGCTCCAAGCTTGACATTCTTCGACTCGACAAAGCCCCCAAAAATATCAGCTGATGCCAGTCAGAATGGGAGAGGTGCAGTTCTATTACAGCAAGACGACGACAACAACTGGGTTCCAATTGCGTATGCATCCAGAGCAATGACATCAACTGAGTGCAGGTATGCCCAGATTGAGAAAGAATGCCTTGGACTCGTTACAGGAATTTCAAAATTTCATGATTATGTATACGGCTCACCAGAATTTACTGTGGAAACAGATCATCATCCTCTTGTGAACATTATCGACAAGAATCTTAATGATATGACACCTAGACTGCAACGACTCATAATGAAACTGCGAAGATATGATTTTAACCTTATCTATGTCCAGATAAAGAGTTAATCATAGCAGACACTCTATCAAGATCGATTAACATCGACATCACATAAACAGAATCAATCAATGATATTGATGCTCATCTACAACTGTTTAGAGAATCACTTTCTGCGTCCGATTACAAACTTCAACATTACGTGATGAGAGACAGAAGGATGTCACTTTGAGAAGAGTAACCCATCACTTGCAGAATGGATGGCCAAAAGGTCACTGTCCACAATACCAGAGTATACAGCCTGAACTGGTGATATTAGATGATATTCTACTACGATGTGACAGGATTGTCATTCAAGCGAGTCTAAAGTCAGAAATGTTAAGCAAACTTCATGAAGGACACCTTCATGAAAAGCTAACAAAGAGCGAGGCAAGCTGTATACTGGCCGGGAATTAAACAAGATATCACAGACATGATAATGTCATGTTCTACTTGCCAAAAACGCCAACATCAGCAGTGTAAATAGACATTGTAGCAGCATGACATTACCACGTCACCACCATGGGTAACCAAAGTAGGTATCAACCTTTTTCATTCGTATGGCAAAGATTAAATTTTAGTCATTGACTATTATTCAAACTTTCCAGAAGTCATGAAACTGACTGACCTCACGTCCACAGCTGTCATTAAAGCATGCACAGACATCTTTGTGAGACATAGAATACCGCAAACCATAATGTCTGATAATGGTCCGTGTTTTACCAGCTGGGAATGGATGGAATTCGCAACGACATACAATTTCTGCCCTATTACCCCAAGCCCTCATTTCCCGCAGTCTCATGGAAAGGTTGAAAAAAGGGTTCATATTATCAAACAAATATTAAGTAATGCTAGGCACTCACAATCTGACTTCTACTTAGCTTTATCTTACCGATCATTACCATTGACCTCAGGATTATCACCGGCACAATTGTTGTTCAATCGAAACACTAGGACAACATTACCTCAAGTGCAGATTACTGATCCAGATCAACGTGTTGTTGTTCAAAAACTTCATCACCAATGTCAAAAAACAGAACGAGTACTATGATCAACGTGCCAAAAATCTGAAACGTCTTGAAGCAGGAGATACTGTTCGCATCAGACGTCCTGATGGAGGTTGGTCAGGTACTGCTCGAGTTCCCAGATAAATATCACCTCAATAATATCTGATAAAAACATCAGATGACGTACTCATAAGAAGAAATTCTACAAGTTAAGGTTCACACACCTGTTTTTCTTGATCTTGATTTGTAGACATGTAGAACAACATAGAGAGCAAGAACATAAAAACTTAGTACATAGCATTATCTTAGTATATAGCATTATCTTATTTAATAGTTTAATCTACAGTTATTTGTTTGCTTACTAGTTCAGGATTGAAGTAAAATAATTCACGAATTTCTTTCATATTACTCATGAAATTATTTTATCATCACTGGAAGACTACATCTACATTTAACTCGGCGAGACAAAACAGAGTAATATACATATTACAAAATCATAATATAACAGCATGAGAAGGCAGACTTACTCTGGCACAAAGATGGTTATTCATCTTGTTCTGACACCGCAACCCTGTCCTCTAATGGAGTGAGCTGGCACTCACAATCACAGCCATAGCCTCCCATGTGGGATGGGTGAATTTTATGGAAAGACGTCTGCCTGAGCCATTAAGCTGTGGCAAGATGAGCGAATCAGAGGCAGGTTTTCATGGGCACGGTATGAAACTCGAGGAAAAAAAGCTTCTTCTTTGGGCGACGTCTCTCCGGTTTTCTCGTCGGGGCGGACACACAAATTATCGGAAAACTCCACCCACTGTCTTTGCCAGTACATACACACACAGTGAAAGAAAACATCATGAAACATTGTAGTGAAGGATTTTGTCTTGGACTGCAGTAGCAGAACAGTCACAAGTACATAAGAATATAAGAACTAGGAGCAGGAGTAGGCCATCTGGCCCCTCGAGCCAGCTCCGCCATTCAATGAGATCATGGCCGATCTTTTGTGGACTCAGCTCCACTTTCCGGCCCGAACACCATAACCTTTAATCCCTTAATTCTTCAAAAAACTATCTATCTTTATCTTAAAAACATTTAATGAAGGAGCCTCAACTGCTTCACTGGGCAAGGAATTCCATAGATTCACAACCCTTTGGGTGAAGAAGTTCCTCCTAAACTCAGTCCTAAATCTACTTCCCCTTATTTTGAGGCTATGCCCCCTAGTTCTGCTTTCACCCGCCAGTGGAAACAACCTGCCCGTATCGATCCTATCTATTCCCTTCAGAATTTTATATGTTTCTATAAGGTCCCCCCTCATCCTTCTAAATTCCAACGAGTACAGTCCCAGACTACTCAACCACTCGTCGTAATCCAACCCCTTTAGATTCCAACCGTGCAATGACTCACATACAGAGCCCACAAGTGTGTGTGAGGAGTGGGGAGGGACAGAGAGTGTTTGTGTGAGGAGTGTAGAGGGACAGGGCGAGAGTGTGTGTGTGAGGAGTGGAGAGGGGCAGTGAGAGTGTGTGTGTGGGGTGGAGAGGGACAGAGAGTGTGTGTGTGAGGAGTGGAGAGGTACAGAGAGAGAGTGTGTGTGAGGGGTGGAGAGGGACAGAGAGAGTGTGTGTGTGTGAGGGGTGGAGAGGGATAGAGAGTGGGTGTGTGAGGGGTGGAGAGGGACAGAGAGAGTGTGTGTGTGTGTGAGGGGTGGAGAGGGATAGAGAGAGAGAGTGTGTGTGTGAGGGGTGGAGAGGGACAGAGAGAGTGTGTGTGTGAGGGGTGGAGAGGTACAGAGAGTGTGTGTGTGTGTGTGAGGGGTGGAGAGGGACAGAGAGAGAGTGTGTGTGAGGGGTGGAGAGGGACAGAGAGAGTGTGTGTGTGTGAGGGGTGGAGAGGGACAGAGAGAGAGAGTGTGTGTGAGGGGTGGAGAGGGACAGAGAGAGAGAGTGTGTGTGAGGGGTGGAGAGGGACAGAGAGAGAGTGTGTGTGTGAGGGGTGGAGAGGGACAGAGTGTGTGTGTGAGGAGTGGAGAGGGACAGTGTGTGTGTGTGTGAGGAGTGGAGATGGACAGAGTGTGTGTGTGAGGAGTGGAGAGGGACAGAGAGTGTGTGTGTGAAGGGTGGAGAGGGACAGAGAGTGTGTGTGTGTGTGTGTGGAGTGGAGGTGGACAGAGAGAGTGTGTGTGAGGGGTGGAGAGGGACAGAGAGAGTGTGTGTGAGGGGTGGAGAGGTACAGAGAGAGAGAGAGTGTGTGTGTGTGAGGGGTGGAGAGGGACAGAGAGAGAGAGTGTGTGTGTGTGTGAGGAGTGGAGAGGGACAGAGTGTGTGTGTGAGGAGTGGAGAGGGACAGAGTGTGCGTGTGAGGAGTGGAGAGGGACAGAGTGTGTGTGTGAGGAGTGGAGAGGGACAGAGTGTGTGTGTGAGGATTGGAGAGGGACAGAGAGAGTGTGTGTGTGAGGGGTGGAGAGGGATAGAGAGAGAGTGTGTGTGTGAGGGGTGGAGAGGAACAGAGAGAGAGTGTGCGTGTGTGAGGGGTGGAGAGGGACAGAGTGTGTGTGAGGAGTGGAGAGGGACAGAGTGTGTGTGTGAGGAGTGGAGAGGGACAGAGTGTGTGTGTGAGGAGTGGAGAGGGACAGAGTGTGTGTGTGAGGAGTGGAGAGGGACAGAGTGTGTGTGTGTGGAGTGGAGATGAACAGAGAGAGTGTGTGTGTGAGGAGTGGAGAGGGACAGAGAGAGACTGGGTGTGTGTGTGTGAGGGGTGGAGAGGGATAGAGAGAGAGTGTGTGTGTGTGTGAGGGGTGGAGAGGGATAGAGAGAGAGAGAGTGTGTGTGTGAGGGGTGGAGAGGGACAGAGAGAGAGTGTGTGTGTGTGTGAGGGGTGGAGAGGGACAGAGAGAGAGAGAGTGTGTGTGTGTGAGGAGTGGAGAGGTACAGTGTGTGTGTGAGGGGTGGAGAGGGACAGAGAGAGAGTGTGTGTGTGTGAGGGGTGGAGAGGGACAGAGAGAGAGAGTGTGTGTGTGAGGGGTGGAGAGGGACAAAGAGAGAGAGAGTGTGTGTGTGAGGGGTGGAGAGGGACAGAGAGAGAGAGAGTGGGTGTGTGAGGGGTGGAGAGGGACAGAGAGAGTGTGTGTGTGAGGGGTGGAGAGGGACAGAGAGAGAGAGAGTGTGTGTGTGTGAGGGGTGGAGAGGGACAGAGAGAGAGTGTGTGTGTGTGAGGGGTGCAGAAGGACAGAGAGAGAGAGAGTGTGTGTGAGGGGTGGAGAAGGACAGAGAGAGAGAGTGTGTGTGTGTGAGGACTGGAGAGGGACAGAGAGAGAGTGTGTGTGAGGGGTGGAGAGAGACAGAGAGAGAGAGTGTGTGTGTGTGAGGGGTGGAGAGGGAGTGTGTGTGTGTGTGAGGGGTGGAGAGGGACAGGGAGTGTGTGTGTGTGTGAGGGGTGGAGAGGGACAGAGAGAGAGCGTGTGTGTGTGAGGGGTGGAGAAGGACAGAGAGAGTGTGTGTGTGAGGGGTGGAGAGGGACAGAGAGAGAGTGTGTGTGTGTGAGGGGTGGAGAGGGACAGAGAGAGTGTGTGTGTGAGGGGTGGAGAGGGACAGAGAGAGAGAGAGTGTGTGTGAGGGGTGGAGAGGGACAGAGAGAGAGTGTGTGTGAGGGGTGGAGGGGGACAGAGAGAGAGTGTGTGTGTGAGGGGTGGAGAGGGACAGAGAGAGAGAGTGTGTGTGTGAGGGGTGGAGAGGGACAGAGAGAGTGTGTGTGTGAGGGGTGGAGAGCCACAGAGAGTGTGTGTGTGTGTGAGGGGTGGAGAGGTACAGAGAGTGTGTGTGCGTGTGTGTGGAGTGGAGATGGACAGAGAGTGTGTGTGTGAGGAGTGGAGAGGGACAGAGTGTGTGTGTGTGAGGAGTGGAGAGGGACAGAGTGTGTGTGTGTGAGGAGTGGAGATGGACAGAGTGTGTGTGTGAGGAGTGGAGAGGGAGAGTGTGTGTGTGTGAGGAGTGGAGAGGGAGAGTGTGTGTGTGTGAGGGGTGGAGAGGGAGAGTGTGTGTGTGTGAGGGGTGGAGAGGGAGAGTGTGTGTGTGTGAGGAGTGGAGAGGGACAGAGTGTGTGTGTGAGGGGTGGAGAGGGACAGAGTGTGTGTGTGAGGAGTGGAGAGGGACAGAGTGTGTGTGTGAGGAGTGGAGAGGGACAGAGTGTGTGTGTGAGGAGTGGAGAGGGAGAGTGTGTGTTTGTGTGAGGAGTGGAGAGGGACAGAGTGTGTGTGTGAGGAGTGGAGAGGGAGAGTGTGTGTTTGTGTGAGGAGTGGAGAGGGACAGAGTGTGTGTGTGAGGAGTGGAGAGGGGACAGAGTGTGTGTGTGAGGAGTGGAGAGGGACAGTGTGTGTGTGAGGAGTGGAGAGGGACAGAGTGTGTGTGTGAGGAGTGGAGAGGGACAGAATGTGTTTGTGTGGAGTGGAGAGGGACAGAGTGTGTGTGTGAGGAGTGGAGAGGGAGAGTGTGTGTTTGTGTGAGGAGTGGAGAGGGACAGAGTGTGTGTGTGAGGAGTGGAGAGGGACAGAGTGTGTGTGTGAGGAGTGGAGAGGGACAGAGTGTGTGTGTGAGGAGTGGAGAGGGACAGTGTGTTTGTGTGAGGAGTGGAGAGGGACAGAGAGTGTGTGTGTGTGTGAGGAGTGGAGAGGGACAGAGTGTGTGTGTGTGTGTGTGAGGAGTGGAGAGGGACAGAGTATGTGTGTGAGGAGTGGAGAGGGACAGAATGTGTGTGTGAGGAGTGGAGAGGGACAGAGTGTGTGTGTGTGAGGAGTGGAGAGGGACAGAGTGTTTGTGTGAGCGGTGGAGAGGGACAGAGTGTGTGTGTGAGGAGTGGAGAGGGACAGAGTGTGTGTGTGAGGAGTGGAGAGGGACAGTGTGTTTGTGTGAGGAGTGGAGTGGGACAGTGTGTTTGTGTGAGGAGTGGAGAGGGACAGAGTGTGTGTGTGTGTGTGTGAGGAGTGGAGGGGACAGAGTGTGTGTGTGTGTGTGTGAGGAGTGGAGAGGGACAGAGTATGTGTGTGAGGAGTGGAGAGGGACAGAATGTGTGTGTGAGGAGTGGAGAGGGACAGAGTGTGTGTGTGAGGAGTGGAGAGGGAGAGTGTGTGTTTGTGTGAGGAGTGAAGAGGGACAGAGTGTGTGTGTGAGGAGTGGAGAGGGAGAGTGTGTTTGTGTGTGAGGAGTGGAAGAGGACAGAAAGTGTGTGTGAGGAGTGGAGAGGGAGAGTGTGTGTGTGTGAGGAGTGGAGAGGGACAGAGTGTGTGTGTGGAGGAGTGGAGAGGGACAGAGTGTGTTGTGTGAGGAGTGGAGATGGGACAGTGTGTGTGTGGAGGAGTGGAGAGGGACAGAGGTGTGTGTGTGAGGAGTGGAGAGGGACAGAGTGTGTGTGTGAGGAGTGGAGATGGACAGTGTGTGTGTGTGAGGAGTGGAGATGGACAGAGTGTGTGTGTGTGTGAGGAGTGGAGAGGGACAGAGTGTGTGTGAGGAGTGGAGAGGGACAGAGTGTGTGTGTGAGGAGCTGAGATGGACAGTGTGTGTGTGTGAGGAGTGGAGAGGGACAGAGTGTGTGTGTGAGGAGCGGAGAGGGGACAGAGAGAGAGTGTGTGTGAGGGGTGGAGGGGGACAGAGAGAGAGTGTGTGTGTGAGGGGTGGAGAGGGACAGAGAGAGAGAGTGTGTGTGTGAGGGGTGGAGAGGGACAGAGAGAGTGTGTGTGTGAGGGGTGGAGAGCCACAGAGAGTGTGTGTGTGTGTGAGGGGTGGAGAGATACAGAGAGTGTGTGTGCGTGTGTGTGGAGTGGAGATGGACAGAGAGTGGTGTGTGAGGAGTGGAGAGGGACAGAGTGTGTGTGTGTGAGGAGTGGAGAGGGACAGAGTGTGTGTGTGTGAGGAGTGGAGATGGACAGAGTGTGTGTGAGGAGTGGAGAGGGAGAGTGTGTGTGTGTGTGAGGAGTGGAGAGGGAGAGTGTGTGTGTGTGAGGGGTGGAGAGGGAGAGTGTGTGTGTGTGAGGGGTGGAGAGGGAGAGTGTGTGTGTGAGGAGTGGAGAGGGACAGAGTGTGTGTGTGAGGGGTGGAGAGGGACAGAGTGTGTGTGTGAGGAGTGGAGAGGGACAGAGTGTGTGTGTGAGGAGTGGAGAGGGACAGAGTGTGTGTGTGAGGAGTGGAGAGGGAGAGTGTGTGTTTGTGTGAGGAATGGAGAGGGGACAGAGTGTGTGTGTGAGGAGTGGAGAGGGAGAGTGTGTGTTTGTGTGAGGAGTGGAGAGGGACAGAGTGTGTGCGTGAGGAGTGGAGAGGGGCAGAGTGTGTGTGTGAGGAGTGGAGAGGGACAGTGTGTGTGTGAGGAGTGGAGAGGGACAGAGTGTGTGTGTGAGGAGTGGAGAGGGACAGAATGTGTTTGTGTGGAGTGGAGAGGGACAGAGTGTGTGTGTGAGGAGTGGAGAGGGAGAGTGTGTGTTTGTGTGAGGATGTGGAGAGGGACAGAGTGTGTGTGTGAGGAGTGGAGAGGGACAGAGTGTGTGTGTGAGGAGTGGAGAGGGACAGAGTGTGTGTGTGAGGAGTGGAGAGGGACAGTGTGTTTGTGTGAGGAGTGGAGAGGGACAGAGTGTGTGTGTGTGTGTGTGAGGAGTGGAGAGGGACAGAGTGGGTGTGTGTGTGTGTGTGTGTGTGAGGAGTGGAGAGGGACAGAGTATGTGTGCGAGGAGTGGAGAGGGACAGAATGTGTGTGTGAGGAGTGGAGAGGGACAGAGTGTGTGTGTGAGGAGTGGAGAGGGACAGAGTGTTTGTGTGAGCGGTGGAGAGGGACAGAGTGTGTGTGTGAGGAGTGGAGAGGGACAGAGTGTGTGTGTGAGGAGTGGAGAGGGACAGTGTGTTTGTGTGAGGAGTGGAGTGGGACAGTGTGTTTGTGTGAGGAGTGGAGAGGGACAGAGTGTGTGTGTGTGTGTGAGGAGTGGAGAGGGGACAGAGTGTGTGTGTGTGAGGAGTGGAGAGGGACAGAGTGTGTGTGTGAGGAGTGGAGAGGGACAGTGTGTTTGTGTGAGGAGTGGAGAGGGACAGAGTGTGTGTGTGAGGAGTGGAGAGGGACAGAGTGTGTGTGAGGAGTGGAGAGGGACAGAGTGTGTGTGTGAGGAGTGGAGAGGGACAGAGTGTGTGTGTGAGGAGTGGAGAGGGAGAGTGTGTTGTGTGAGGAGTGGAGAGGGACAGAGTGTGTGTGTGTGAGGAGTGGAGAGGGACAGAGTGTGTGTTGTGAGGAGTGGAGAGGGTACAGAGTGTGTTGTGTGAGGAGTGGAGAGGGACAGAGTGTGTGTGTGAGGAGTGGAGAGGGCAGAGTGTGTGTGTGAGGAGTGGAGAGGGACAGAGTGTGTGTGTGTGAGGAGTGGAGAGGGACAGAGTGTGTGTGTTGAGGAGTGGAGAGGGGACAGCTGTGTGTGTGAGGAGTGGAGAGGGACAGAGTGTGTGTGTGAGGAGTGGAGAGGGACAGAATGTGTTTGTGTGGAGTGGAGAGGGACAGAGTGTGTGTGTGAGGAGTGGAGAGGGAGAGTGTGTGTTTGTGTGAGGAGTGGAGAGGGACAGAGTGTGTGTGTGAGGAGTGGAGAGGGACAGAGTGTGTGTGTGAGAGTGGAGAGGGGACAGAGTGTGTGTGTGAGGAGTGGAGAGGGACAGTGTGTTTGTGTGAGGAGTGGAGAGGGACAGAGTGTGTGTGTGTGTGTGAGGAGTGGAGAGGGACAGAGTGTGTGTGTGTGTGTGTGTGTGTGAGGAGTGGAGAGGGACAGAGTATGTGTGCGAGGAGTGGAGAGGGACAGAATGTGTGTGTGAGGAGTGGAGAGGGACAGAGTGTGTGTGAGGAGTGGAGAGGGACAGAGTGTTTGTGTGAGGAGTGGAGAGGGACAGAGTGTGTGTGAGGAGTGGAGAGGGACAGAGTGTGTGTGTGAGTGGAGAGGGACAGTGTGTTTGTGTGAGGAGTGGAGAGGGACAGAGTGTGTGTGTGTGAGGAGTGGAGAGGGACAGAGTGTGTGTGTGTGTGTGAGGAGTGGAGAGGGACAGAGTGTGTGTGTGTGTGTGGTGAGGAGTGGAGAGGGAGCAGAGTGTGTGTGTGAGGAGTGGAGAGGGACAGAGTGTGTGTGTGAGGAGTGGAGAGGACAGAGTGTGTGTATGAGGAGTGGAGAGGGACAGAGTGTGTGTGTGTGAGGAGTGGAGAGGGACAGAGTGTGTGTGTGAGGAGTGGAGAGGGAGAGTGTGTTTGTGTGTGAGGAGTGGAGAGGGACAGAGAGTGTGTGTGTGAGGAGTGGAGAGGGAGAGTGTGTGTGTGTGAGGAGTGGAGAGGGACAGAGTGTGTGTGTGTGAGGAGTGGAGAGGGACAGAGTGTGTGTGTGTGAGGAGTGGAGATGGACAGTGTGTGTGTGTGAGGAGTGGAGAGGGACAGAGTGTGTGTGTGAGGAGTGGAGAGGGACAGAGTGTGTGTGTGAGGAGTGGAGATGGACAGTGTGTGTGTGTGAGGAGTGGAGAGGGACAGAGTGTGTGTGTGTGTGTGAGGAGTGGAGAGGGACTGTGTGTGTGAGGAGTGGAGAGGGACAGAGTGTTGTGTGAGGATGGAGAGGGACAAGTGTGTGTGAGGAGCGGAGAGGGACAGAGTGTGTGTGTTAGGAGTGGAGAGGGACAGAGTGTGTTGTGTGTGAGGATGGAGAGGGACAGTGTGTGTGTGAGTTTTTGGAGAGGGACAGAGTGTGTGTGTGAGGAGTGGAGAGGGAGAGTGTGTTTTTTGTGTGAGTGGAGAGGAACAGAGTGTGTGTG